>NC_141875.1:573356051-573659081 GCF_056163025.1 Triticum urartu | reverse complement strand
TGACAAGGACACAGTGAAGACATTCGACAGTTTCAACAGAATGCATATGACTTGGAGAGATAGAGTTTGAGATAGAAAGCATAGAGAGGTTAGGGTCCGATCACATTCACTTAGTTCAAAAGATTCAACCAAGAAGACATAGCTATAAGTGAATGCTGTATAGGACAGAACATCAGTACATATATATCCATATAATCAACGCAGTGAAGATAATCATGAAGACATACAGAGAATGAAGCCAAACCAATTGTGAAGACATTGAGAGGTGACACCATGAGAGAAACACTTCAAAATGGAACGTTTGGTGGTGGCGTTACCCACCGTATAGGAAGTATTAGACCCAGACATGGCGCACAATTATCGTGGCGCTCCGAAGTCAAATTCCACATTAATTTATTCACACTTAGAATGTATGTCTTCATTGATTGAAGATATACGCTACTTCGTGTGTTGCACATCTAAGTCATCAATATGCATAAGTGTTAGGATGTGTGCCTGATCACGGACATTTAAGGATTCCAAGATATTTAGCTCACACCGTAACTTGCAAAATCTCTTCTCATCCAAGGGCTTTGTGAAGATATCTGCCAATTGCTCTTCAGTGTTGACGTGTATGATATCAATGTCTTCCTTCACAACATGATCTCTGAGAAAGTGATGACGAATTTCAATGTGCTTTGTCTTCGAGTGCTGAACTGGGTTGTTGGCAATCTTGATGGCGCTTTCGTTGTCGCAGTAAAGTGGCACTTGCTTCAGATGAATGCCATAATCCTTGAGTGTTTGCTTCATCCACAGAAGCTGAGCGCAGCAAGATCCAGCAGCAATGTATTCAGATTCAGCAGTGGAGAGAGATACACAGTTCTGCTTCTTTGAAGACCAACATACAAGTGATCGTCCCAGAAAATGACATGTGCCTGATGTAGATTTGCGATCAACTTTGTCACCAGCATAATCAGCATCCGAAAATCCAACCAGATCAAACTCTGAGCCCTTTGGATACCATAATCCTAGAGTTGGGGTGTGAGCCAAATATCGAAGAATTCGCTTCACAGCTAAGTGATGCGACTCCTTTGGTGTCGCTTGAAATCGAGCACACATGCAAACACTAAGCATGATATCTGGCCTAGATGCACATAAATAAAGCAAAGACCCAATCATGGAGCGGTATACCTTTTGATCGAACTCTTTACCATTGTCGTCGGGACCCAGATGATGCTTGGCTGGCATTGGTGTTGTGAAGCCTTTGCAGTCTTGCATACCGAACTTCTTCAGGCACTCTTTAAGATATTTCTCTTGAGATATGAAGATGCCGTTGCGTTGTTGCCGTATTTGAAGACCGAGAAAGAACCTCAGCTCCCCCATCATGGACATCTGATATTGCTCTTGCATCATGTATCCAAACTCTTCACTATACTTCTGATTGGTGCAGCCGAAGATAATGTCATCCACATATATTTGGCACACAAACAGTTCACCATCATATGTCTTCGTGAAAAGAGTGGGATCCAGGGAACCAGGTATGAAGCCTTTGCTTTTCAGAAAGTACTTGAGTGTATCATACCAGGCCCTAGGGGCTTGTTTGAGGCCATACAGTGCCTTGTTGAGCTTCTATACCATATCAGGATGTTTTGGATTTTCAAAGCCAGGTGGTTGTGCAACATACACTTCTTCTTCAATCTTGCCATTGAGAAAGGCACTTTTCACATCCATTTGATATAGAAGTATGTTATGATGATTTGCATAGGCCAGCAGTATGCGTATGGCTTCAAGCCTAGCCACAGGAGCAAATGTTTCATCGAAGTCAATGCCCTCCACTTGAGTATATCCTTGAGCAACTAGACGAGCTTTGTTTCTAACAACTTGACCATGCTCATCTTGCTTGTTGCGGTATATCCATTTGGTGCCTATTATGTTGTGCTTCCGTGGATCAGGACGCTTAACCAGTTCCCATACATTATTCAGCTCAAACTGTTGAAGCTCTTCTGGCATAGCTTGAATCCATTCAGGTTCCATGAAGGCTTCTTCAACTTTCTTGGGTTCTGATATTGAGACAAATGCGAAATGCCCACAGAAGTTCGTTAGCTGAGTTGCCTTTGAACGAGTGAGTGGACCAGGTGCATTGATGCTGTCCAGTATTTTGTCAATTTGTACTTCATTTGCAACACGAGGGTGTGTGGGGCGAAGACTTTGCTCTTGCTGATCTATGTGGTCAGTTGAAGGTATATCTTCAGGCTGACCATTGTCTTCATGTGGATCAGGTGCTGAGATGATAAGTTCTTCTTCAGGTTGAGCTTCAGAAGGTACAATTTCTCCAGTTCCCATAAGCTTGATTGATTCATTTGATGGAACTTCATCTAGCACATTTGGCAATTGCTCTCTTTGTGATCCATTGGTTTCATCAAATCGCACATCCACTGTTTCAACCACTTTGTAGTGGAAGAGATTGAAGACTCTGTAGGAGTGCGAATCCTTTCCATATCCAAGCATGAAGCCTTCATGTGCCTTTGGAGCAAACTTTGAGGTGTGGTGTGGGTCCTTGATCCAGCATTTTGCGCCAAATACTCTGAAATAACTGACATTTGGCTTCTTGCCAGTTAGGAGTTCATAGGATGTCTTGTTCAGGAGCTTGTGAAGATAAACACGATTGATTGTATGGCATGCAGTATCAATGGCTTCAGTCCAGAATTTTCTTGGAGTTTTGTATTCATCTAGCATTGTTCTGGCCATCTCAATGAGTGTTCTGTTCTTGCGTTCGACGACGCCATTCTGCTGTGGCGTGTATGGAGCTGAGAATTCATGTGTGATGCCCAAGGTGTCCAGATATGTATCAAGGCCAGTATTCTTGAATTCGGTGCCATTGTCACTTCTGATGTGCTTTATCTTGGCGCCAAAATTGTTCATAGCTCGATTTGCGAAGCGTCTGAAGACATCCTGCACTTCAGTCTTGTAAAGGATTATGTGCACCCAAGTATATCTAGAATAATCATCAACAATTACGAAGCCATAGAGGCATGCAGAAGTAGTAAAAGTTGAGTAGTGAGTGGGACCGAAAAGATCCATGTGAAGCAGTTCGAAGGGTTGTGTAGTAGTCATGATTGTCTTCGAAGGATGTTTTGCCCTTGTCATCTTCCCTGCTTCACAAGCACCGCATAAGTGATCTTTCTTAAACTTGACGCCCTCGATGCCTATGACGTGCTTTTTCTTCGCAAGGGTGTGGAGGTTCCTCATGCCAGCATGCCCAAGCCTTCGATGCCAAAGCCAGCATTCTGAAGCTTTTGCAAGAAGACATACTGCAAGTTGTGGTCCTGCTGAGAAATCTACCACATACAAATCACCTTTCCTATACCCTTCAAACACTAGAGATTTGTCAGATTCCATTAGCACCAGGCAGCGATATTTGCCAAACATTACAATCATATTCAAATCGCAAAGCATTGAGACAGACATTAAGTTGAAGCCAAGGGATTCAACAAGCATGACTTTATCCATGTGTTGATCCTTTGAGATTGCAACTCTACCTAGACCCAATACCTTACTTTTACCAGTGTCAGCGAATGTAATGTGGCTCTTGTTGGATGGACGTAAAGTTGAGTCCATAAGAAGGCTTCTTCTGCCAGTCATGTGATTTGTACACCCACTGTCAATAATCCATTCTGAAGACTTTGAAGTCGCTGGTATCGTACCCTACAGTGCAGTTAGGGGGATAGGCTTCACGAAGAGTGTTGTGAAGCATAAACATTTGACGAACCAGTGGGTTATGAAAACTTAGATCCAGATTAGGACTAATGGGGAGAGTAGTATGCGATTCAGGAACGAAGTACATAATGATGCCATTTGGGCATTTTATCTTGCGCCCCACAAGATTTTTATGGTCCCCAGCAATAGCATCAGAAGATTTTGTTTTTGTGCTGGAGACCTTTCCCTGCAAAGGAGAGTTAACCTTTCTTAACCACCCACATCTTCAAGGGTGGCTTAGAAGCTATAAGTCTAAGTGCAGCATCTGAGAATTTTGGCTTTGAAACCTTAGCAAACAGTCTAGAAGGTGGACAATAATACTCATAGGAATAAGCAGAATAATTTTTGGTCATATGAACATGACGGTTCGACGAACCACTCTCATATTCATATGCCTGAGTATGGTTCCCCTGCAAAACATTTGCGTTCGTGCGACTCAGGTGAGTCCCCTGTTTGTATGAAGCATTTGGACCATATGAAGCCTTTGGTCTGAGGTTTGTCTTCTTCAAGTGAGGTGTCATGAAGACATTCACAGGAAGATTTTCCAGACATGTTTTCGGAACCCAGATCTTCTTCATAGGCGGTCCATTCCTGCAGTTAGTACCAATGTACCTGGCAAACACTTTATCATTCTGATTCTTAAACAGTTTATAGTTTGCATCAAAGGATTCATCAATGATAATTGGGTTAGCACAAGTGAAGCCAGACAGATTGGATGGATCTGCTGAGGATTCCTTTGCAGCAACCCATGTGGTTTTGGGGTACTGCTCAGGTTTCCAGTAAGACCCATCTGCATTAATTTTCCTCACGAACCCAACACCCTCTTTCCTAGGGTTTCGGTTCAGAATCTGCTTCTTAAGGACATCACATAATGTCTGATGCCCTTTCAGACTTTTGTACATCCCTGTTTCAAGCAATGTCTTCAACCTAGCATTCTCATCAGCAATAGCAGTGGTATCCTCAGCAGAGGGGTTAGTTACCACGTCAACAGTTGAAGATATTGAAACGGTAGTAGCAGTGGAACATTCAGCAACAGAAGCAGCATTATCACGCTCAATACATTTAAGACATGGTGGTTCAAATCCTTCCTGAGCGGGACTGATCTGTTCAGCGCGAAGTGACTCGTTTTCCTTTTGAAGATCTTCATGAGCCACCCTCAATTTCTCAAGTTCTTGCTTCCTTTGAAGATAATCATAGGAAAGCTTTTCATGAGTTGTTGAGAGAGTATCATAACGATCTTCAAGTTCCTTATACTTAACGTGAAGGTTTTTTATGTCTTCAATTAAGGATTCAGATCGAGTCATTTCAGCACCCAACAGATCATCGCTTCTGTCTAACAATTTTTGAATATGTTCCATAGCTTTCCGTTGTTCAGTTGCAATTTTAGCAAGTGTTTTGTAGCTAGGTTTTGAATCACATTCAGAGTCATCGTCACTTGATGTTTCATAGCGAGTAGTGCCTGTGTTTACCTTGGCACCGCGTGCCATGAAGCAGTAGGTAGGAGTGGAGTCGTTCTTGTCATTTGCGTCGGTGTCGGTGATGCAGTCATTGTCTTCAGTATTGAAGATGGACTTGGCGACGTATGCTGTAGCCAGACTCGCAATGCCAGAATCAGACTCCTCCTCAAACTCCACCTCTGCCTCCTCAGATGCGGACTCCTCCTCTGAATCCATCTCCTTTCCAACAAACGCACGTGCCTTGCCAGATGAGCTCTTCTTGTGTGATGAAGACTTTGATGAAGTTTTGGAAGAAGACTTTGAGTATGTCTTCTTCTTCTTGTCGTCAGAATCATATTCCTTGCTCTTCTTCTTCCTTCTGTTCTCATTTTCCCACTGTGGACACTCAGAGATGAAGTGTCCAGTTTTCTTGCACTTGTGACATGTTTTCTTCTTGTAGTCATGAGCAGAAGCTTCATCATTCCTTGAGCTTGATCGTGAGGATTTCCTGAAGCCTTTCTTCTTAGTGAATTTTTGGAACTTCTTCACTAGCATTGCAAGTTCTCTTCCAATGTCTTCAGGATCATCAGAACTGCAGTCAGATTCTTCTTCAGATGAGGAGACAGCTTTTGCCTTCAAGGCACGAGTTCGCCCATAGTTTGGGCCGTAGATATCTCTTTTCTCAGAAAGTTGAAACTCATGTGTGTTGAGCCTCTCAAGTATGTCAGACGGATCGAGTGTCTTGAAATCAGGACGTTCTTGAATCATCAGGGCCAGGATGTCAAACGAACTATCAAGTGATCTCAGCAGCGTCTTGACGATTTCATGTTTGGTGATCTCAGTGGCGCCGAGGGCTTGAAGCTCATTTGTGACGTCAGTGAGCCGGTCAAATGTGTGCTGGACATTCTCATTGTCATTTCGCTTGAAGCGGTTGAAGAGGTTGCGAAGAACACTGATTCTTTGATCTCTCTGGGTTGAGATGCCTTCATTGACCTTTGAGAGCCAGTCCCAGACTAGCTTGGATGTCTTCAAAGCACTCACACGGCCATACTGTCCTTTGGTTAGATGACCACATATGATATTCTTGGCAGTGGAGTCCAGTTGAGTGAACTTCTTGACATCAGCAGCAGTGACACCTTCTCCAGCCTTGGGAACGCCGTTCTCGACGACATACCATAGGTCGATGTCAATGGCTTCAAGATGCATGCGCATATTATTCTTCCAGTAGGGATATTCAGTTCCATCGAAGACGGGGCAAGCAGCAGAGACTTTGATTATCCCTGCAGTCGACATAACTAAAACTCCAGGTGGTTAAACCGAATCACACAGAACAAGGGAGCACCAGGCTCTGATACTAATTGAAAGTGCGTTATATCGACTAGAGGGGGGGTGAATAGGCGATTTTTATGAAAGTCTTCAAAATGTGAGAGTTATGAAGACAAACAGTGAAGATTATGCCTATTACTATGCAGCGGAAGTTAGATTACACTAGGGCAGCCATGGTCATGTATTCAATAGAGTGAAAGCGCAATGACAAACAGCTTCAGTGTAATAAGGATCAGGTAGGAAGAAGTTAAGAAGCCGAACAGATCATACTTTCATGTTGTGAAGACAAAAGATAAAGCAAGCATGCAATGGCTTCACAATGAATAACTGTAAATGAAGGGAAGTGAAGATGAAACCAGTGACACGTTGAAGACAATGATTTGTTGGACCAGTTCCAGTTGCTGTGACAACTGTACGTCTGGTTGGAGCGGCTAGGTATTTAAACCGAAGGACACACAGTCCCGGACACCCAGTCAAGGACACTTAGTCCAAGACACCCAGTCCTCACCGTTTTCTCCTTGAGCTAAGGTCACACAGACCTCGCCCAATCACTCTGGTCAGTCTTCAAGGTAGACTCCCAAACCTTCACAGACTTCGTTCACTGGCAATCCACAATTTCTCTTGGATGCTCAGAACGCGACGCCTAACCGTCTGGAGGATGCACAGTCCTCAAGTGTAATAAGTCTTCAAATCACACAGACACGAAGACTTAAGTGATGCCCAATTTACTCTGGCTCTGGGTGGTTAGGGCTTTTCTCCTCACTGGGAATTTTTCTTTCAAAGGCTTCGAGGTGGGTTGCTTTCAAACGACAAATGCCGTGCGCTGAAATCTGAGCAGCCAACCATTTAAGGTTGTGGGGGGTGGACTATTTATAGCCACTTGGCACTCCGACCTGATCTGTCCGAAATGACCCTGGGTCACTAAGGAACTGACACGTGTACCAACGGTCGGATTTCGAACTCACACGGCAACTTTTACTTGGGCTACAAGTAAAGCTGACTTGTCTGACTCTGGACAAGATTTTCTCTCAAAGTCTTCGCTCGAAGACATAGGATTTGAATTTGGCATCACTTCAGTCATTCTGACTGGTTCTCTTCGACCCCACTTAACAGTACGGTGGTTCCTATGACACAACATGAATGAAAATAAAACTACGAAGGATCTAGGTCTTCGAGTTCCAAAAGCTTCATAGGGAGTCTTCTCATGTCATTGTCTTCAATATGAATATCTTCATAAACCACCATTGTCTTCAATGTCTTCGTACATTTTTAGGGGTCATCTCTGGTAGTGAAACCGAATCAATGAGGGACTTCTACCTGTGTTTTCCTGCAATTCTCACAAACACATTAGTCCCTCAACTAGGTTTGTCGTCAATACTCCAAAACCAACTAGGGGTGGCACTAGATGCACTTACAATCACAATCAACAAAGGTTTCCATCGGGTGTATTTCAGACTATTATTCCCATCCCGACAAAGCATCGACTTCAGAATATCCCCTTTTCAAAGAATGTGTTCTGTGATGAAAGCACTAGCGAATCATGTTAAAGCCGACCCCTACTTTTGACCCTCAACTATAACCACCGCATGAAGTACAGAGAAGTGTTGATGCAGGCATCAAACATTATAATGCCGCAGGGCAAGGTCTCAAGTTACATGATCAGTTGTGCTTGACTGAAAATTTTGACAGGAAAGTTTTGACTGAAATTTTGACTATAGTAACAAAGGCATAACAATAGAAATTACAGGTGTAGATTGCTCTGTTCCATAAACTTCCTATCAGTCCAACAATTTTTCTGATCTAAACTTTTTCAGTTAACAGAACCTAAACCAGACAATGTTCAGTTAACAGAAAGGGGGGGAAAGGGGAACCGGTGGAGCTCACCGAGAGGAAGACGATGGCGAGCTCGTGCGGGGCCGGGGTTGACGAGGTGACGCGGATCGACGGTGAGGCGTCGGTGTCGTAGAGGCGCCGGAGACCTTGCCTTGCGAGACAGAGAAGGGGCCGTCAGCCCCGGTGCAGGCGGGGGGCAAGGAGAGGAGGAGGAGGGTCGGGGGGGGGGGGGGGCGTACGGTGCTGCGTCGCTGCTCGGCGCCGACGGCGAGGAGGAAGGCGAAGACGTTGAGGGTCAGGGCGGCGGGGGTGGGGGCGCCGGGGTGGCGGGGGTGGAGTCCGGCGGGGGTGGGGGCGCGGGGGCGGCGGGGGTTGGGGCGGCGACGTCGTGGGTCAGGGCGGCGGCGTCGTGGGTCCGGCAAGGGAGAGAGGGACGAATGGGATCTGGCGAGGGATAGGGAGGACTTAGCTATAGGGGGGAAGCTTACTAATGGCGCACAACCCGTCGGTGCGCCATTAGAAATCATTTTTTTGATAGCAATGGCGCACCCACCGCCGGTGCACCATTAGAAATCTTTTTTTAGATAGCAATGTCGCACCACGAGGCCGGTGCGCCATTAGTATATTTTTTTATTTTTTAATAAATGAATAAGAATATGAAATAGTAATCCATGCATTTAAATAATTATTGTGTATTTGTATTCTGATAAATATTTGTTAGTTATTATGCCTGATTTATAGAATAATTGAAACTAGTTTAGTGGGTAAACCAAGTTAAGATTTTTTGTGGTGATGTTATAAATAATTTTTGTTATGAATGTTACTAATTGTTTAAAGGTTTGTTCTTGCATACATAATTTGACCAGAGCGGGGGAGGGTGCGGGGGGTGCTCTTCGGCGGTGGTATGTGGAGCGGGGAAGGGTGCGGGGGGTGCTCGTCGGCGGCGGTGGAGCGGGGGAGGGTGCGGTGGGTCGTCGGTGGCGGTGGAGCTAGCGGGGGAGGGTGCGGGTGGAATTGAGATCGAGATGGAGGGGGATCGAGATCGAGTGTCCTCATGAATTCAAAAAGTGCCCATGAAATTTAAAAATATTCATGATATCAAAAAGTATCTATCTTGGTGATATCAAAAAATATCAAAAAGTGCCCATGAAATTTCGCGGTGACGTTTGCGCCCGCGGTCTTGGATTTGGCTTCGGGTAAAACCATGGTGGTGAAATACCGGTCTTCTTTTAGGACACTCTTGGCCCATCTGACATGGAACATCGGGACCTTCTCTCCAGCGTAGCTCAGCTCCTAGATCTCCTCGATCCTTGCGTAGTATCTGTCCTTGTCGTTACCGGTGTAGGATTCCATCGTACGCCTCATAGGTCATTAGGTTGTGCTCGGTGAGGAGGAGGAGGCAGCCGACAATCTTGGATAAGGAGGTGGTGGGAATATATATACTAATGGCGCACCATGGCAGAGTGCGCCATTACTAGTTTAAACTAGTAATGGCGCACTTTGCAACGGTGCGCCATTAGTAGTTTTGCGAAAAACAGCATAAAAAAATACAGTAGTGGCGCACTCTATGGCTGGTGCACCATTAATAGTTAGAACTACTAATGGCGCACTTTGCTCGGATGCGCCATCAGTATGTTTGGAAAAATGAAAAAAAATTGTTACTTGTGGCGCACCTTGTGCCTGGTGCGCCATTAGTGTCTTCCACACTAATGGCGCATCACCACATGGTGCGCCATTAGTATATAGTAGTGGCGCACCACTTCTCTGGTGCGCCATTAGTGTCAATTTCATCTATAGCCCTTTTCCTAGTAGTGTAATACTCATATTCATCAAGATCAATCAAGCATGATGTAGGGTTTTACCTCCATAGAGAGGGCCTGAACCTGGGTAAACATTGTGTCCCTGTCTCCTGTTACCATCGATCCTAGACGCACAGTTCGGGACCCCTACCCGAGATTCGCCGGTTTTGACACCGACATTGGTGCTTTCATTGAGAGTTCCATTGTGCCATCGTCAAAAGGCTCGATGGCCCCTTCAATCGTCGACAATGACGTTGTCCATAGAGGATCCTTCCTCCCCAGATTGATCTTTGCATTTGGCGGCTTCGTATTGCGGGCCAAGTTGCTTGGCCATCTGGAGCAGTCCGACAGCTACGCCCCTGGCCATCAGGTCGGATTCGGAAGCTTGAACTACATCACGGATATCCGTGGAGACTTGACCTTCAAGGGATTTGAGCCTGCGGCGATCACTCCTCATAATCCCGATGAACGTGCCTTAAATATGTCATCGGGTCACACCCATGAGATGGTTCCTATGGCTGCAACAACCTTAGAGCCAAAGCAGACCGAGCCATCCGAGGCCTCAGAGTCCTCGGAGTTGGAGCCGCACATGGACTCGACGCCCTGCAGCAGTCGCTTTACCGGAACTTCGGACTCGTCTCTGGCTATAAGTTCTGGACTGTGTACGCCACGGACACCGAGCTAGATCGGTTTCCGATCTTCGAGTTTAGCTCCGCTGACGTCTTCCAGCACTCGCCTCTGGGCGACGTGCTAAAATCTTTTAGAAATTTGTCCTTGGAGAAGGACTCACAGCCGAACTATGTCTGATTTGAGCAAGAAATAGACGATGAGGAATTTTGCTTCCCACACGCCACCCACCTCATAGCCACCGTCGATGATTTAATCGACATGCTTGACTATGGCTCCGAAGATACCGACGGTATGGACGACGATGCTGACAAGGAGCAGGGCCAAGACCCTCCATTCACTGGACGTTGGATGGCTACCTCTTCATACAACGTGTACATGGTTGATACACCTAAAGGATCTGGCGACGACAAAGAAGAGCCAGATGTGAATAAAGCCTCCAGGACACAGTCCAAGCGCCGGCGGCCCAAACACCGCCCCAAGCCCTGCCACTCCAAGGACGACAATACTGGCAATGGAGAAAATGGTACCCCGGGCGACGCCGAAAACAACGAAGACCCTGTCGGGACTACATCCGAACAGGAACACGACAGCAACCAAGACAACCCTGACGAACAGGCCATAGAAGATGACTCGGAGGATGATAGTTACCGTTGACCCTCCGAGGAGGAAGAAAGCCTTGGCAATAAAGACTTCGTCATGCCCGAGGATCCTCCCGAGCAGGAGCGCTTCAAGCTTCAGCACATAGCCACCGCAAGGAGCCTGAAAAAAAACAACAACAACTTCAAGCCGAACAGGACCTGCTCGTCGACAGATGGACCGATGTCCTGACAGCTGAGGAATACGACCTCAACCACCCAGCCAAGAGCTACCCGAAATGCAGACTGCTACCTCAATTCGATGAGGAGGCACCGGAGCACATACCTCCCTCGCGTAATGCAGACCGACCACCAGGTGGTCGAGACAGGGCGGCCGAACGGCCACCCCGCGGTCGGGATAAAGCAGCAACTCAGGCCGAATAGCAGACCACCCCACCACCCCGCCATAATAAAGATGGAAAAGTCCGAAGTCACATGTACGACCTCCAACAGACACTGGACAGTAGAGCAGGACACAAAAGATCGATCTATGGATCGCGAGGACATGCTTCAAGACACGACGACGGCCACCTCTTCGGACGTGACAAACCAAACCGCGCTCGGGACGAATACCGCAGACGGACTCCCTCGGAGGTGCGCCATGATGTGGCCCGATACAGAGGCGGCGTACACCGGCTCTGCTTCACAGATGAAGTATTGGATCATGAATTCCCCGAGGGATTGAAGCCCGTCAATATCGAATCATACGATGGCACAACCGATCCCGCAGTATGGATTGAGGATTTCATCCTCCACATCCACATGGCCCGAGGAAACGACCTCCACGCCATCAAATACCTCCCATTAAAGCTCAAAGGACCAGCTCGGCACTGGTTAAATAGCCTGCCTGAGAACTCGATCGGCAGCTGGGATGACTTGGAAGAGGCTTTCCTCGACAACTTGTAAGGAACTTATCTCCGGCCACCATACGCCGATGACGTAAGCCACATAGTCCAACAACCTGGAGAATCCGCCAGAAAATTCTGGACTAGGTTCCTAACCAAGAAGAACCAGATCGGTGACTGTCCGGATGCCGAGGCCCTTGCAGCCTTCTCGAACAAGGCAATGGCAGCCCTTACGGCACTCATGACCCGCTTTTGCGCAGGCGAGGACAGCTGGCTGGCTCGTAGCAAAAACACAGCGAGCGAGGTAGGCCCCAACAAGGCAAGAACAACACCGGCAAGCTCCGGCACAATAGACACAAACGCCGAAGCAATGGCGACAATACCAAGGACACTGCAGTCAATGCCGGATTCAGTGGCTCCAAGTCCGGCCAACGGAAGAAGCCCTACAAAAGAAACAACGAAGGACCTTCCAGCCTGGACCGCATACTCGACCGTCCGTGCCAAATTCACGGCACCCCGGATAAGCAAGCCAATCATACCAATAGGGATTGTTGGGTCTTCAAGCAGGCTGGCAAGTTAAATGCCGAAAACAAAGAAAAGGGATCACAAAGTGAGGACGATGATGAAGAGCCCCGGCAGCCGAACGCTGGGGGACAGAAGAAACCCCCGCCCCCAAGTCAAAACGGTGAATATGATATATGCCACACACATCCCTAGAAAGGAGCGCAAACAAGCACTAAGGGACGTCTACGCGGTAGAGCCAGTCGCCCCCAAGTTCAATCCATGGTCCTCATTTCCGATCACCTTCGATCGACGAGATCATCCGACTAGTATCCGCCATGGCGGTTAGGCCGCACTGGTCCTTGACCCAATCATCGACGGATTCCACCTCACACGAGTCCTGATGGATGGTGGAAGCAGCCTCAATTTGTTGTACCAGGATACAGTACGGAAGATGGGCATTAATCCCTCACGAATCAAACCAACAAAGACTACTTTTAAAGGAGTCATACCAGGTGTAGAGGCCCACTGTACGGGCTCAATAACACTGGAGGTGGCCTTCGGTTCTCCGGACAACTTCCAAAGCGAAGAGTTAACCTTCGATATCGTCCCCTTCCGCAGCGGCTACCACGCACTGCTCGGATGAACCGCGTTTGCTAGATTTAACGCAGTGCCACACTATGCTTATCTCAAGCTCAAGATGCCCGGTCCACGCGGCATCATAACAGTCAATGACAATACGGAATGCTTCCTCTGAACAGATTAGCAAACCGCCGCCCTAGCAGCAGAAGTACAGAGCGGCCTTCTCAAGTAGCATTGTAATCAAGATGGTCTGGACTACACTACAACAGGACATCATGGCTCGTCAAGAGCTCGACTAGGAATTTGTCCTCCGTCCCAATCCCAATGAGGTAGTAGCATTCGTACCACGCGTACACAATTACGCACTCACAATTCCATGGACATCGACGAAGGCACAATATAACCCGGGGGCTGCAATTCGGCAAAACCGATCCCAGACACACATACTTTTACTTATTTTTCTCATTACAGGCACCTTTTTCATAGGCCTGATATCAAGTCCTCTAGAAGGACTGGAATGCAACGGAGGCAAGAAACACAGGTGTCGGTGTCAAAACCGACGGATCTCGGGTAGGGGGTCCCGAACTATGCATCTAGGCCGGATGGTAACAGGAGGCAGGGGACACGATATTTTACCCAGGTTTAGGCCCTCTTGATGGAGGTAAAACCCTACGTCCTTCTTGGTTGATATTGATGATATGGGTAGTACAAGAGTAGATCTACCATGAGATCGGAGAGGCTAAACCCTAGAAGCTAGCCTATGGTATGATTGTATGTTGTGGTTGTTGTCCTGCGGACTAAACCCCTTCGGTTTATATAGACACCGGAGAGGGTTAGGGTTACACAAGGTCGGTTAGAAGGGAGGAGATATCCATATCCGTATTGCCTAGCTTGCCTTCCACGCTAAGTAGAGTCCCATCCGGACACGAGACGAAGTCTTCAATCTTGTATCTTCATAGTCCAACAGCCCGGCCAAAGGATATAGTCCGGCTGTCCGGAGACCCCCTAATCCAGGACTCCCTCAGTAGCCCCTGAACCAGGCTTCAATGACGATGAGTCCAGCGCGCAGTATTGTCTTCGGCATTGCAAGGCGGGTTCCTTCTCCGAATACATCACAGAAGAATTTGAATACGAGGATAGTGTCTGACCCTACAAAATAAGTTCCACATACCGCCGTAGAGAGAATAATATTTTCGCAAATCCAATTTGCTGACTTGTTTTGGCAGCATGACGTTATGTCATGGCCTGGTGATTATTCGAACCGTTTTTCTTCAACCAGCTGCACACAAAACGCGAGGCGATTTCTTGACACGTCTTGTCAAAGCAGAGATCGTGTTCCCCCAATTACGGGATTCTCATTAATATGGTCATGGGTAACCCAACCGTGTCTAGGACTCCTAGATTATAGGCAAGTCCCAAACGGCTACGGAGAGGACGCTTGATATTCACCCTCTTTATAAAGGGACAAGGTTTTCGCTTTTTCCCTCTCGTGCTCAATCGAACCCTTCCCCCGCCTCGAGTTCCAACACCCAAAGCCCAGGTTAGGTGCTCCGGATCTTCAATCATGTCCGGATCCAGCCTTCAAGGCCGATGGATGCCCTCCTCCGTGACGGAAGAGGACATCAAGAAGTTGAGGGAGGCCAGATACCTGACCGCCGAGGTTTCGCATCGGCTACCTACTCGAGGGCAGGTCGTCCCTACTCCTGAACCCAACGAGAACGTCGTGTTTGTCTCCCACTTCCTCCGAGGCCTAGGCCTCACTCTAGATCCCTTCGTCAGGGGTTTGATGTTCTATTACGGGCTAGATTTCCACGATCTAGCTACGGACTCCTTTCTTCACATCTCAACATTTATTGTCGTGTGTGTGGCCTTCCTCCGCATTACCCCTCACTTCGGCCTGTGGCTCAAGACCTTTGAAGCGAAGCCGAAGATGATCGAGGGGCAACATGCAGCGTTCGGAGGTGCATCAATAGGCAAGATGGCAGGAGCTCCATGGCCGAAAGGTTCCTTTCTAGAGGTGTCCGAATTATGGCAACGAGAGTGGTTTTATGTCACGGCTCCCAGAAGTGCCATGTGGGCGGCTGCCCCCGCTTTCCGCTCGGGCGCCCACCACAACTAATGTCATGGATTAGCAGAGGTCTGAGCTGGGGCCCAGCCAAGGACATGCCTACACTGCAAAGCCGCATTCGAGATCTCTTCGAGGGAGATTTTAATTTGGTCGTGGTAATACAAGTTATGCTGGTTCGTCAAGTCCAGCCTGGCAAACGCCGGCCCCTTCGCTTGTGGGAGTTCAACCCAGAAGGACCACGTGCCATTCAATGTTTCCTCGGCCTGACGCACGAGGAGATGTACAAGTCATTCTTTGGACCTCAAATAGAGTGTCCGGATACTACCGAGGACGTGGGCCTAAGCAGTAACCGCGCCGCCGAACAAGTAAGAAATCCTCTAGCCGAACACACTGTCTTTTATTCATCATGAAGTTATTTCTGAGAGTTCACTCTTTGACCAGGACTGGCTAATGAAGGCGAAGATGATTCGGTGTTTGGCCCCCCTCCCTGAGGGTTTGGAAAATCCGGTATTGGAAAAGATGCTCGAGCCCGCACCTTGCTTGGAGCCCTCAAAGAAGATACAGGGGGGGTAATACGGGCGGATGCCGGCCCCCATCGCTGCCAGTTCCAACCAAGGGAATGAGTGTCTCCATTAAGGAGGATAACCGGGGGACGAAAAGGACTGCTTCTGAGGATCCGGAAGCCGAGGCCTCCAAACGGGAGAAGAAGTCAAAAGTATCACCCTGTCGGTCTCCTGTTGGCCGAAGAGGTACTTTTCGGCCTACCATTGGCCGAAGGGGGACTTTTCGGCCAACCGCCGGCCAAAAAGGACTTTTCGGCCAACAGTTGGCCAAAGAGTCCCTCTTCGGCCAACATCGGCTCTACTATTTTAGAAAATTCATATCAATTAGGATTTTTAGTATTTTAATTTAATTCTTTTTGCATTAGATTAGAAATTTTATGAAGTTTCTGTAGATATCAAGTTTGACTAGATTTGAAAGTTTGAATTTGAATTTTTATGAATTTGCTCAAATCACTAGATTGCGTATAATTTGAGCTAGGAGTATTCTTTTTAGATGGTACTTTTTGCTACTAGTTCTATGTGACTTTGTTTATCAGTAGTTTTTAATTGGTAAATTTTAGGATTATTTAAAATTAGTTTTTCAGGAAAACAATTCTGTTTTAGTGTTTTATAGGTTTTGTGCTATTTCTTTTAATTTTAATTTCACAAAAACAATTCTTTGCCTCCATTTTCTCCTGCCATTTTCTTTCCCGTCATTGTATTTGCCGCCATTCTCTCCTTCCATATTATCCCGCCATTTTATTTCTTGCCATTCTCTCCCGCTTTCCTGCTATTTTCTTTCCCACCATTCTCTCCCGCCATCTTCTTTTCCGCCACCTTCTTTCTCGCCATCTTCACTTCTCAACTTATAAAATGAGCCTCATGTTGTCCACGACCGTAGATAACATCGTCTGACACGGTCTGTGTCTCCTACGTCGGTGCTGTTGGCAGAGTGTGAAACACTGTCTGAGAGAAGTCATAGGTGTTTGCAGCTTCGTCATCATCATCGGAGAGTGTTTCACACTTATGACTTCTCTCACACAGTGTTTCACACTCCACATGAAGGCATCCTAGTCATCCTCCGTCGATGCAGCACTCCTTAGTGTGGCGGGAGAGAATGGCGGGAAAGAAAATGGTGGCAAAGAAGATGGTGGGAAAGAAAATGGAGGGGAAAACATTGCGGAGAAGTATTTTTCTTCATGTATAAAACGGCAATGGTTGTACAGGATTTATAAGGAACTTTCAAATATAAACTCCTATGAAGCTCAAAACAAGTTTTCTAGTAGGATAAAAGAAAAAAATAAAAAAATATTACAAATAAAATAGCTACTGATAACTAAACAGAAACAAAAAAATATGTCAAAAAAACTAAAGAAAACAATTTAAAGCAATCAAAATTAAAAGAAATGGCATAAAACCTATAAAACACTAAAACATAACAGTTTTCATAAAAACCTAAATTTAAATAATTATAATATTCTCCAATTAATTACTACTGATAAACAAAGTCACAAAGAACCAGTAGCAAAAAGAATCATCTGAAAAAATACTCCTAGCTCAAATTATAGGCAATCTAGTGATTTGAGCAAATTCATGAAAATTCAAATTCAAACTTTCAAATCTAGTCAAACTTGATATGTCCAGAAACTTCATAAAATTTGTAATCCAATGCAAAAAGAATCAAATTAAAATACTAAAAATCCAAATTGATATGAATTTTCTAAAACAGTAGAGCAGGTGTTGGCCGAAGAGGGACTCTTTGGCCAACTGTTGGCCGAAAAGTCCTTTTTGGCCAACGGTTGGCCAAAAAGTCTCTCTTCGGCCATCATGAGGCCAACAGGGTGATACTTCTGATTTTTCTACATTAGGGTGTATAGTTTCCGAATTTGCTATAAAAATCATCATAGTTTCAAAAAAAATCCAAGAACTCTCCCACAGAGGGTCCTGCCTCGGGGGGGTGCTCTTACCGCACAAAGTCGGGGGGGATCAGCCCTCTAACGAGTCGTAAGTGATCCAAAATACTTTAATAGTGAAGGTATACTATCTTTTCTCTGAGAAAATAACCACCGCATATATCTTGCAGTTCGGGCCTTTGCCCCTCTCAGCTGAGCTCGTCTTCGGGGGATCTTCTTCCAGAGATGATGGAGAGCGAAACGCCTCCCCCGGACTCCTCCTCTCAAGAAGCGGGCGACCCTGAAGTGTCGTCACGGAGGGCCTCTCCGGATCCGGTGAGGCCAAAAGATAATCCCATAGACCCCCGAAATCCCCAGCGTCCGGCTCCCGAAGGGAGCAAACAAAAGAGTCCGGCACCGTCTGGTATGTGGTCGGACGTTCTGAGGGAGCTGGTGGGGCGAGTGGCCATCTCAGCAGAACACCGTACGCTGATGGGTACGGTGATGGAGAGAATTTCGTCCTCTGAAAGCGGATTACATGAAGCCTTTATAAGTCTACTGACAGGCTTTGAGGTACGTGAGATAATATGTGATAGTACCGCACATGTTAGGTGTGCCCTTTGTAGATAGTAGCCCCTGAGACTCTGGTTGTTGTCGAGAACGGCGGCGATCAGAGGATCATAGTCCCAGGCAATAACCAGACTGCCCTTATGTGCAGGTGGTGGAAGCTCCGGTGGCTAGCCGGACTAGTGAGTTTGCCAAATTAAAACGGCAACTGGATGCGGCAGACGCCGAAATCGAGCTTGTTAACAAGAGGCTTGACAAGGCACAGGGTATGTGTTATTATCTGGTGAACGCCACATAGTAAGAGCGGCATGATGCTAGTATCTTTAATATGTTGTGATTGCAGATGGAGCTGCCACCGTGGAAACCTTTCGGGCAAAACTTGCCCGAGCCAAGGAACAAGCAAGGATTAGTAATGTGGCTGCTTTGAAGGCGGCCGAAGAGTTGAAAGCCGAGAAGGCCACACATTGCGAGAGCCAAGACAAGATGGCCAAGATGGCCGTAGAATTAAAAGACACTGCCGACCATTGCCGGCTCCTTGAAAAAGAAAACCGAGCGAAGGCAACGGACCTTGAGAAGGCCACGATGGCGGACAAAGACACCCGCTCTGCTATGAGAGCGAAGAAGGAGGAGCTACGGGAAGCCGAGGATATTGCGGCCTTGAAGCCCTTCATGCTACGGAGGAAGTTCGGAGATCCATGGTATGCCCCGCTGGACCGGCTGTGGAGTTCAGCAGATGCATAAATGGACTTGGCGGCGAGCGCTGCTGATGCCGCCAAATACTTCCAAGGTCAAACAGATCGTGAAGTGGACAAGCTGTTCTGGTCACAATTCAACGTTCCAGAGCGTCCGGTTCCATTGACTGATCAGCTAGCCGAATGGGCCGAACTAAATAGGTTGTCCAGACTCACCATGAGGTCTGTCGTGGATCAGCTATGGCTGGAAAAGCCAAAGCCGAACAACTATTTCAGTTTAGTGCAGCGGTTCCTTGGTGCGGTGCCTCGCATTAATGCGATGAACAGGTCAGCATTCATAGAAGGCTCGCGGATGGCCCTTGCCCGTGTTAAAGCATACTGGGCGGAGATGGACTCTACCACTGTTGCGGCGCAGGGTTCGGCCATAGGCCGAGTGGCTGCCGAGCACTATTTCGAGGAGGTTCTCGAGGGTGCTCGTTTGATAGAGCCCAGTGCTCGAAGAATATTATGTTTGAGTGATATGTATTCTCATTGTAAACACAATGTTTTTATGAAATTTTATAAGGCTATGTTTATACTTTTGCCGGAAAGTAGTATGATGCCTCCTGTGTGGCCGTTTATGTAGACATGTGTATAACCTAAAAGATTGCAGTTGTCGTCTTCAACCCCCACACATATAATGCAGAGGTGCTCATGAAAAACGCATGTTCACACTTAACCCAATGTCTTGGTCCTATTAAGGAGGTGATAGCGTAGCGAACGAGGCAACCGGACTATAATGCTTTAACACTTTCACTTAGCCATAGGAGTTTGACAGTGGGGCTACTAGATAGCCCCTGGTGGCTCCACACTCTCCCGAACTCGGGGTGTGTCGGTGTCAAAACCGGCGGATCTCGGGTAGGGGGTCCCGAACTGTGCGTCTAGGCCGGATGGTAACAGGAGGCAAGGGACACGAAGTTTTACATAGGTTCGGGCCCTCTTGATGGAGGTAAACCCTACGTCCTACTTGATTAATATTGATGATATGGGTAGTAAAAGAGTAGATCTACCACGAGATCGGAGAGGCTAAACCCTAGAAGGTAGCCTATGGTATGATTGTTGTTGTGTATGTTGTCCTACGGACTAAAACCCTCTGGTTTATATAGACACCGGAGAGGGTTAGGGTTACACAAAGTCGGTTACAATGGTAGGAGATCTACATATCCGTATCCCCAAGCTTGCCATCCACGCCAAGGAAAGTCCCTTTCGGACACGTTACGGAGTCTTTAATCTTATACGTTCATAGTCCAGGAGTCCGACTGAAGGTATAGTCCGGCTATCCGAACACCCCCTAATCCAGGACTCCCTCAGTAGCCCCTGAACCAGGCTTCAATGATGACGAGTCCGGCGTGCAGATTGTCTTCGGCATTGCAAGGCGGGTTCCTCCTCCAAGTACTTCATAGAAGATTTTCAACACAAAGATAGTGTCCAACTCTGCAAAATAAGTTTCCACATATTGCCATATAGAGAATAATATTTACACCAATCTAATCTACTGACGTATTCCGTAGCGTGACACACCACGGCCAAGCCTTTATCCGAGTCGTTTCATTATCCCACCTCAGCGCGTCATGTGAGGCGGTTTCCTTGGAACGTCTTGTTAAAGCAGAGACCGTGTCCCCTTATTCCGGGATTCTCATCAATACGGGCGTGGGTAACCCAACCGCTTCTAGGACTCCTAGATTATAGGCAAGTCCAAACGGACATGGAGAGGACGCTTGATATTCACCCTCTTTATAAAGGGGACAAGGCTTTTATTTTTCCCTCCCGTGTTAATAATCGAATCCTTCCCCCACCTCAAGCTCAAACGCCCGAAGTTCAGGAAAGGTGCTCCGAACCTTCAGTCATGTCCGGATCTAGCTCTCAAGGCCGATGGGTGCCTTCCTCCGTCACGGAAGAAGACATCAAAAAGTTGAGGGAGGCCAGATATCTGACCGCCGAGGTTTTGCATCGGCTTCCTCCCCGAGGGTAGGACGTCCCCACCCCCGAACCCAACGAGAATGTTGTTTTCGTCTCCCACTTCCTCCGAGGTCTAGGCCTTGCTCTGGATCCTTTCGTAAGGGGTTTGATGTTTTACTACGGGCTAGACTTTCATGATCTAGCTCCGGACTCCTTTCTTCATATCACGACATTTATTGTCGTGTGCGAGGCCTTCCTCCGGGTTACCCCTCACTTTGGCCTATGGCTCAAGACCTTTGAAGTGAAGCCGAAGATGATCGAGGGGCAACATGCAGCGTGTGGAGGTGCCTCAATACACAAGATGACGGGAGCTCCGTGGCCCAAAGGTTCCATCCCAGAGGTGTCCGAATTGTGGCAACAGGAGTGGTTCTACATCACGGCTCCTAGAAGTGCCAAGTGGGCGGCCCCCCTCTATTTTCTGCTCGGGACCTCCACCACAGCTGATGTCATGGATCAGCAGAGGTCTGAGCTGGGGTCCATCCAAGGACGTGCCTATACTGCGAAGCCGCATTCGAGATCTCTTCAATGGAGATTTCAGTTTGGTTGCGGTAATACAGGTTATGCTGGTTCGTCAAGTCCAGCCTTGCAAACGCCGGCCTCTTCGCCTGTGGGAGTTCAATCCCGAGGGACAGCATGCCATTCAAAAGTTTCTCAGCCTGACGCACGAGGAGATGTACAAGTCATTTTTCGGACTTCAGGTGGAGTGTCCGGAAATCACCGAGGACATGGGCCTGAGTAGTAACCATGCCGCCAAACAGGTAAGGCATCTTCCGGCCGAACATACTATCTCTCCTTTGTTACGAAGTTATTTCTGAAACTTCGCTTTTTGACCAGGACTTGCTAACAAAGGTGAAGTTGATTCGGTGTTCGGCCCCCCTCCCTGAGGGTTTGGAAAATCCGGTATTGGAAAAGATGCTCCAGACCGCATCTTGCCCGGAGCCCTTGAAGGAAGATACCGTGGAGGATAATGCGGGAGGTCACAGGCCGCCAACGCTGCCCATTCTAGCCGAGGGAGCGAGCGTCTCCATGAAGGAAGACGACCAGAAGAGGAAAAGGACTGTGCCTGGGGATTCGGAAGCCGAAGCTTCCAAACGGGAGAAGAAGTCTCCCACAGAGGGTCCTACCTTGGGGGGCGCTGTTGCCGCACAAAGTCCGCGGGGGGATCAATTCTCCCACGAGTCGTAAGTGACCCAAAATACTTCTAATAGTATAGATATGCCATCTTTTTCTTCTGAGAAAATAACCACCGCATATATTTTTGCAGTTCGGGCCTTAGCCCCTCTCAAATGAGCTCATATTCGGGGGGATCTTCTTCCAGAGATGATGGAGAGCGAAACGCTTCCTCCGGACTCCTCCGCTCCAGAAGCGGGCGACCCTGAAGTGTCGTCGCGCAGGGCCTCTCCGAGTCCGGTGGGGCCAGAAGATAATCCCATTGACCCTGAAGCTCCCAGTGTCCAGCTCCCAAAGAGAGCAGACAAAAGAGTTCGGCACCGTCTAGTGTGCGATCGGATGTTCTGAAGGAGTTGGTGGGGCGAGCGGCCATCTCAGATGAACACCGTGTGCTGATGAATACGGTGATGGAGAGAATATCGTCCGCCGAAAGCGGATTGCATGAAGCTTTTATGAGTCTACTGACAGGCTTTGAGGTATGTAAAATAATGTATGATAATCCTGCACATGCTAGGTGTGCCCTGTGTAGATAGTAACCCCTGAGACTCTGGTTGTCGTCGGAAACGACGACGAACAGAGGATCATATTCCCAGGAAATAACCATACTGCCTCTATGTGCAGGTGATGGAAGCTCCAGTGGCTAGCTGGACTAGCGGTTTGCCCATTTAGAACGGCAGTTGGATGCGGCAGACGCCGACATCGAGCTTGTTAACAAAAGGCTTGACGAGGCACAGGGTAAGTGTCATTATCTGGTAAACGCCACATAGGAAGAGCAGCATGATGCCAGTATCTTTAATATGTTGTGACTGCAGATGGAGCTGCCACTGTTGAAGCCTTGCTGGCAGAACTTGCCCGAGCCAAGGAACAAGCGAGGTTGGGTAATGCGGCTGCTGTGAAGGCGGCCGAAGAGTTGCAAGCCGAGAAGGCCGCGCATTGCGAGACCCGAGACAAGATGGCAAAGATGGCAATAGAATTAAAAGCCCGAGCCAAGAAGGCTGCTGGTTCCGGCACCCTATGTGGTGTCGAAGAAGAAGGCCGCGGGAACTCGAAAGAGTGCCCGGCGCCAGGAGGTGTCAGATCCATCATCCGACGGTTCCGAGACGCATTCCTCCCATGAAGACGAGGAGGAAGAAGAAGAGGCCTCTCCCCGTCCAGTGGGAGGAGAGAAGAAAAGGAAGGCCGACCTCTCTGGGGAGGCTGGAGGGTCCAAGAAGGGGAAAACCCTTCCTCCGGACTACTCCACCGACGCCGATGACGGCGGAGAGGAGTGGCTACCCAGGGCCAAGCCCCTGGCTAAATCGTAAGTATCCGGATACCAGAGTAATTCATAGTATTCATTTATTGCACAGCTTTCCCTTATGTCGAATATGTTTATGCAGCCCACCAAACGACCGGCTCGACGCGTCGTTGAGCGGCTCACTGGACTCGTCGGATGTGAACTCGCTTCCGATGGCTTCCCCCCACCGCCCTATGGACGACGCCAAAATGTTGTCCCAACAGGTTCCAAGCCGGGAGGAGGTGGTCCTGGAGGTGCCGCAAGGCGACCTCCCGAACTCCAGGAGTAAAGGGGATGGAACCCCCCAGGGCTCCATGTCCGGCTCTAGGCCGGACACCGCTCCGGAATCTTCAAAGGTTCCAGAGTCCGGCGGGGGACCTCCTTCCAAGAGGAGTGAGACCACCGTGCCGGTGACCCCTGTCCAACTGGAGGCGCCGGACAATCTGTTGGAAACGCTCCAAGGCGCCTCCATCAACGAGGAGCACCGCACCATTATGAGTGCGGTGGTCCAGAAGGTTCCGGCCGCCAAGAGCGGACTGACTGAAGCTTGTACTAGCCTTCTAACAGGCTTTGAGGTAAGTAAAGAATGTGTAAATAATATTACCGCATAGACAGTAGCCCCTGATACTCTGTTTGGTGTTCGGAAAGAAAAGCCGAATAGAGGATCAAATAAAATTCGCAGGAGTCTAACAAAAAGGAGTCAATATGCGTATGCAGGCTTCTCTGCTTGCGTCCGCTGCACTGACTGCGGAAGTGGACACGCTAAAGCAGAACCTCGAGCGGTCCGAGCAAGAGCTCGGGCGTGCCAAGAAGCAGCTCGAGGACAATGAAGGTAAGAAATACTTTGTTTATATATATATATATATATAAAGGTGTAATTGCAAAAAATGACAGGGTTATCGTGGCTATTGTAGGGGCCACGTCTGAGGTGGCGACCCTTAAGCAAGCGCTGGTCGACGCCGAGAAGAGGGCGGCCATGGAGCGCACTGAGCGGGAGAGGTATGAGGCCGAGGTTGGCAAGGTACGGCAAGAGCTCCAGGCTCTCATGGAAAAACATGAGAGTTTTGAGCTTGACTCAAAGACGCGAGCGTCCGAGCTCGCGATGGCTATTGAAAATGCCAAGTCTGCCAAGGCCGAATCCCAGAAGACCCTCCAGGAGTTGGATGAGGTGAAGAAGATAGCGGTGGGTAAGGCATTCTTTATGCAAAGCAAACACATAAGCGTGAGTTACTTGTTACTTACCCGAATCCGGAGCTCTCCAGGAGCGTTCGCAGATCTTCCCCAGGGTGTGTCTGATGCCGCCGCATTCTATCGAGCCGAGGAGGGCAGCTCGACAAAGAAGGTGTTCTGGTCTCAGTATGCTGAGCCCAGACACCCCGTGCCCTTGAGCGACCAGCTGAAGCAACTGGTCGAGCTCCAGAAGATGGCCGAACAGGCGATGAAGGGCCTAATAGTTCGGCTGTGGCCTGGAGGGGCTCTGCCTGGGAGCTATTTCGGGCTGGTGCGGCGACTGGTGGAGGCCTGTCCAAGGCTCGAAGTCATCAAGCGCTCCGTCTGCATTGAAGGTGCCCGTAGGGCCCTTACCCGTGCTAAGGTGCACTGGGGCAAACTGGATGCTGAGAAGCTTGTGAAGGACGGGCCACCGCCGGGGAAAGAGCATCGCAAGCCCGAGAATTATTATAAGGATGTTCTGAAGGGTGCCTGCCTTGTGGCGGATGAGTGTTCTAGGGATGTAATTTTTGAGGGAAACTTGCTCGTTTTGTCCTGTGTGCTGAAAACTTGTTCATATGCGCTAAGCAATGCTGGTGGAATTTAAAATATTACCTTCTGTGCGGCTGTTTATCAATTCTAAGAGATGGCGAGTCATCGCCTTCTGCCCCCGTGCCGCTAGTGGTGGGGTGTTCGGGGATAAACCTGAGCGCTTTTTTCCCATGTTTGGGTCCTTCGAGGGACGCGCTCAGCCCAACGAACAAGGCAATCGGACTATAATGCGTGAACACTCTCACTTAGCCATAGAATTCTATAATTTTAAATTTCAGCGAAGCCCCTGGTATTCGGAAGACCGAGTTTGGGGCGCTACCCACGCCTTGGCCGGACAGAGCCGGTTCCTCTCCCTAAGTGGCATAAGTCTTTAGGGACTCGAAAAACCTCTCGAACAGCGACCAGCTCTCACTTCATCATGACAGTCAGTTTTAGCTTTCACCATTGAGGTGCTCGACCCAGCTCAACTGGGGCACAATTGCAGTGGTTCTCCTAGTGCTACCTTAGCCGATATAGCGGAACGTAAGGCACCAAAACATAGGAGCCGGGCAAACCCAGCTATTGACCCAAGACATGATTCGGAGCCGATGCATATAATGCTATAAGTTCGGGGTGCCGCACTTGTTAAAGTGTTCGGACTTCTCACACCATATTGAGGGGTACTGAAGCCCCTGGCGTATTTTGGCCGTACCAACGTGTACGGGTGCAACATGTCATTAAGGAACATATATAAAGAAAAAAGGTAATGCAAAAATAGACGAAAGCTATGCATTGTTTATTAAAAAGGGCTGCGATCAAAGCAGAACGATACAAATAATGCGATAAGCGAAAGGTTGGACTAGTTAACATGTCCGTTCAAGGGGCAAGCTGCGGAATAGTATGCAGAACCGGTACACTGCTCGTGATAGAGACCACCTGGCAGTTCCGTAATGCGGCGTGGCTTGTCTGCTTCCCTAGTTCTTGCATCATTTGTGCGGCAATTGAACTGCCGAACAGGCCTTCCGAAGGGTGGAGTCCTGAAAGTAAGAGAAAGTTAAAAAATCCGCAGCCCCTGGTACGGTTTAAGCCGTGTTTCGGGCGTGCCGTGATGGTGCCCCTCCCCCTGTACCCATGGTATCTCTAGAGCGTAGTTATGTACGCGAAGTACTAGCGTCGCCTTTTTATGAAGGTTCGGGTTGGGGCCGCATTGCTACGCCTGCTCGGATTGTGCCAGGCGGTCTTGTTGTAGGTTACTCCGGGCGCGCTTGACGGTGTCCGATTGTTTAGTGCCGGACTGGAGAACTGCCTACAGAGGCTGCTTTGTACTTCCGCTGCAAGGGCCGCTGTGTGCTCCTCCGTTCGGAGGGAGAGTTCGGTGTTTCCATTGACCGTAATTACTCCTCGAGGGCCTGGCATCTTGAGCTTAAGGTATGCGTAGTGCGGTACCACACTGAACTTGGCAAATGCGGTTCGCCTGAGCAGTGCGTGATAACCACTGCGGAACGGGACTATATCGAAGATTAACTCCTCTCTTCGGAAATTATCTGGAGATCCGAAGACCACTTCAAGTGTGACTGAGCCTGTACAGTTGGCCTCTACACCTGGTATTACACCTTTAAAGGTCGTTTTGGTGGGCTTAATCCTCGAGGGATCTATGCCCATTTTCCGCACCGTATCCTTGTAAAGCAGGTTCAGGCTGCTGCCGCCGCCCATAAGGACTCTAGTGAGATGAAATCCGTCAATAATTGGGTCTAGAATGAATGCGGCGAATCCGCCATGACGGATGCTAGTTGGATGGTCCCTTTGATCAAAGGTGATCGGGCAGGAGGACCATGGGTTGAACTTTGGGGCGACTGGCTCTACAGCGTATACGTCGCTTAACGCACGCTTCCGCTCCCTTTTGGGGACGTGGGTTGCGTATATCATGTTCACCGTCCGCACTTGTGGGGGAAAACCCTTCTATCCACTGTGGTTCGGTGGCCGGGGCTCCTCGTCGTCATTGCTATGCAGCCCATTGTCTTCATTTTCGGCGTTTAACTTGCCTGCCTGCTTGAACACCCAACAATCCCTGTTGGTATGATTGGCCGACTTTTCGGGGGTGCCATGTATCTGGCACAAGCGGTCAAGTATTCGGTCCAAACTGGACGGGCCCCTAGGATTCCTTTTGAATGGCTTTTTCTGCTGACAGGATTTAGAGCCTCTCAATCTGGCATTAACTGCCGTATCCTCACCATTGTCGCTGTTAATGCGGCGCTTCTGCTTGTTGCGACGTGACCTGCCACTACTGTCCCTGGTGTCTGAATTACCAGGGTTCTTGGTCATATTGTTCCTACGAGCAAGCCAGCTGTCTTCTCCCGCGCAAAAGCGGGTCATGAGTGTTGTGAGTGCTGCCATAGATTTCGGCTTTTCCTGTCCAAGGTGCCGGGCCAGCCACTCGTCACGAATGTTGTGCTTGAAGGCTGCTAGGGCCTCAGCGTCCGGACAGTCGACTATTTGATTTTTCTTTGTTTAGAACTGTGTCCAGAATTTCCTGGCCGATTCCTCTGGCTGCTGAATTACGTGACTTAGGTCATCGGCGTCTGGGGGTCGCACATAAGTGCCCTGGAAATTGTCGAGGAATGCGGCTTCCAGGTCCTCCCAACAACTGATTGATCCTGTTGGCAAGTTGTTAAGCCAATGCCGAGCTGGTCCTTTAAGCTTGAGTGGGAGGTATTTGACCGCATGGAAATCATCGCCGCGGGCCATGTGGATATGAAGGAGATAATCCTCGACCGATACCACAGGATCCGTTGTGCTATCATATGATTCGATGTTTACCGGTTTGAAACCCTCGGGGATTTGATGATCCAATATTTTGTCTGTGAAGCATAGTGGGTGTGCGGCGCCTCTGTACTAGGCTATATCATGACGTAGCTCCAATGAGCTTTGTCTACTGTGTTCGGCCCCGCCGAATTTGTGGCCGGCGTGACGGTTACTGTCTTGAGCCGTGGGGCGCCCCCGCGATCCAGAGATCAATGTTGTTTTCCTTGCCTTGTCCTCCAACATATCTCGTAAGTCCGGCACATATTCCCGTGCCTTGGTATGGGGTGCGGCTTGAGTGGAGGGCCGAAGGCCTCTCTGTCGCGGCCACAAGGTGGCCGGTCGGCCGCATCAAGTGCTTCCTCCTCTAATCGGGGTAGCAACTTGCGCTTTGGGTAGCTCTTGGAGGGGCGTTCGAGTTTATGCTCTTCGGCCGCAAGGACTTTAGTCCATCTGTCGACTAGCAAATCTTGATCAGCTCTAAGCTGTTGCTGTTTTTTCTTGAGGCTTCTTGCCATGGCCATAAGCCTGCATTGAAAACGCTCTTGCTCGACGGGGTCCTCTGGCACGAAGAATTCGTCGTCGTCGAGGCTTGCCTCGTCTTCGGAGGGAGGCATATAATTATCGTCCTCGACCTCTCTGTCTGCCGCTCTCTCATGAGGGCTGGTTTCTCCATCCTCCTGTGCTAAATCTTGCTGGAGGGTGTTTTCTTCGGCACTTTCCAGAGTATTATTATCTCCCGTGCTGGAATCATCGTATTTGTTTTGGCTGGATTTTGAGTGGCGCCGCTGACGCCGGCGCTTAGGCTGTTTCTTGGAAGGGTCGTCCTCCGCTGTTCCATCGCCATCTCCTTCTTTTGGGGTGTCCACCATGTATATGTCATATGACGAGGTGGCTTTCCAGGGAGTAGTAGGCGCTAGTTCTTCATCATCTCCTTCATCGGCGTCCATACCGTCGATGTCTTCGGAGTCGAAGCCGAGCATGTCGGTTAAGTCGTCGAAAGTGGCTACAAAGTGGGTGGTGGGTGGGCTTTGAATTTCTTCATCGTCCGTACCCCAACCTTGCTGACCGTAGTCCAGCCAGGGCTCTCCTGATAAAGAGAGAGACTTTAGTGTCTTCAGGATATCGCCAAAAGGCGAGTGCTGAAAGATGTCCGCGGCAGTAAACTCCATGATCGGCGCCCAATCGGGTTCGATCGGCAGGGGCACGGAGAGTTTGGAGTCCGGATAGGAGTCCGGCTCCTTGGAGTCACGAGTCTCGCACAGTACGGGGCTGGTGTTCGGCTCAATCGCCGTTGGGATCGCAGCCCCCAAGGTGGTGTCCAACCGCCCATCCTCGATCGGCGCAGTTGGCTCCGAATTAAGGGTCGAAGCTAATGCGGGTGCGGCCTCCAGGGCACTGTTCGGCGGCAGAGCTAGATCATGCTCGTCGGGACAGTGCGGCGCGCTCGGCAGTGGCTCGAATCCGTCGAAGATCATGTCCCTGTGGATGTCAGCCGTGTAGTTTAAACGTCCAAATCTGACCAGAGGGTTAGGGTTACACGAAGTCGGTTACAATGGTAGGAGATCTACATATCCGTATCGCCAAGCTTGCCTTCCACGCCAAGGAAAGTCCCTTCCGGACATGGGACGGAGTCTTTAATCTTATATCTTCATAGTCCAGGAGTCCGGCTGAAGGTATAGTCCGGCTATCTGAACACCCCCTAATCCAGGTCTCCCTCACTTAGCCATAGGAGTTTGATAGTGGGGCTACTAGATAGCCCCTGGTGGCTCCGCACTCTCCCGAACTCGGGGTGCGTACATGCCTAGCCGGAAAATGGCTCTTCGTTAAGGTGGAGGAATTCTAACATTCTGATAGGTCATCGAGTGGTTGACAAGTCTCACGCTATATCATGACAGTCAGTTTTCGGCTTTCTCTACTGAGGTGCTCGTCCGGATGAACCAGGGCACAATCGCAGTAGTTCTCCTGGTGCTGCCTTAGCCGATAAAGCGGAACGTAAGGCACCAAAACACAGGAGCTAGGCAAACCCAACATTTCACCAAAGACAATGATTCGGAGCTGATGCATATAAGGCCAAACTCGCGATGCCAAACACTCCCTAAGGTATTCGGTCTTTATGGTATAAACCAGGCCTAAATAGTGCCCTTTGTAAGAAGCCCCTTGTGTCCAAGTACGTGCATTATTCTGACGTGGCCACATGCCAAGACGTCAGCATCCTTCTCAATTGTGCTGAGAATTCGGTGGATGTGTATCTACAAGAGACAGTAAAAAAGGTTTACACAGGGTCTTAATCTAAAAAGAATCCTTGGAGCGGGTCCCTGCTACACGTCTGCGCCTGTGTCTCCATTGTGTCGTATCCTGGACGGGTGTAGCACGATGGTCATCTGTAAAAGAGAGGAATTTAGGTGAAAAAGTTGTCGTGCAGAGAGATAGTTTTTAAAGAAACCATGTATAACTAGAAATGAGTATAAATTGCCACTTGTCTGCGTGCGTTGGGCCCCTTGTATTTGTAATAGGGGTGTGGCCATTAATCCGGTACAAATTACATATAGAAGGGTCGAACTCGTCTAACCGCGTCCGTTGTCTTGATGACCTATCAAATGCTTTAGTTGGTGAGGCCGTTTTTAGTGTGCGGCTGCCTAGGGAGTCGCATTCTCTTCGGCATGCAAAGATCGCTTAATACTTCCGTTCACCGTAATGATGCCACGTGGGCCGGGCATCTTGATTGTGAGGGAAGCGTAGTGCGGTATTGCATTAAAGCAAGCAAAAGCTTCGCGTCCAAGTAGTGCTTGATAGCCACTTTGGAACGGAGCGATGTGGAAGGTTAAATGTTTGGTACGGAAGTTATCGGGGAAGCCAAATATAACCTTTAGTAGGAGGGAGCCCGTGCAATGAGCCCCTGGGCCTGGCGTTACTCCTTTAAAGGTAGTATTGCTATGGCAAATTTTCATTGGGTCTATCCCCATTTCGTGGATTGTATCCTGGTATATCAGGTCTAGACTGCTGCCACCGTCCATCAGGACTCGTGTGAAGTGGTACCCGTAAATTATTGGGTCTAATACCAGGGCAGCCCATCCTGCACGCCGGATACTTGCTGAGTAATCACGATGGTCGAAAGTGATCGGTTGAGACGACCAGTGGCAGGACTCCGCGGTGATAGGCCCTTGGGCATATTTTTCTGGGAGTGCCGTTTTGTTTCTCCCCTTGATCACGTGTAACACCTTACTGTTTTGACTTCTGGTGGAAATTTCTTTTGTTCCCCAGTGTCTTGCTTGAGAGGCTCATCCTCCTCTTCGCTTGGTGTATCCTCCCCCTTGTGTACGGCGTTGAGCTTGCTAGACTGCTTGAAGACCCAACATTCTCTGTGGGTATTATTAGCAGGTTTACCAGGGGTGCTATGGATCTGACATATTTGGTCCAGAATTTTGTTTAGGCTGGACAGGTCGTCTCTGGCGCCTTTAGAGGGCGGCTTTTGCTGACCTGGTCGAGAGCTTTTGAATCCGGCGTTTACTCCCATGCTCTTCGGGCTGTCTTCTTTATTCCGGCGTTTGTTATTGCTGTTGCGCCGTGATTTCCTATTTCCATCTCTAACTTCGGATGTACTGGGGTCACTGGTGCTGCATCTAGCTAGCCGGCTATCCTCACCCACGCAAAAGTGGGTCATGAGGCTTGTTAGTGCTGCCATTGTTCTCGGCTTTTCTTGGCCGAGGTGTCTGGCAAGCCATTCGTCACGGACGCTATGCTTAAAAGCAGCCAAGGCTTCGGCGTCCGGACAATCGACAATTTGGTTCTTTTTAGTAAGAAACCTGTTCCAAAGCTTTCGGGCCGACTCTCCGGGCTCTTGAGTTATATGACTCAAATCATCCGCGTCCGGAGGTCGGACATAAGTCCCTTGAAAATTTGCATGAAAGGCGTCTTCGAGCTCTTCCCAACTTCCAATGGAGCTTTCGGAGAGGCTCTTAAGCCAGTGCCGAGCTGGCCCTTTGATTTTGAGGGGTAAATACTTAATGGCGTGGAGATCATCTCCCCGAGCCATGTGGATATGGAGGATATAGTCCTCAATCCAGAGCCTAGGGTCTGTTGTTCCATCGTATGCCTCTATGTTTACGGGTTTGAATCCCTTTGGAAATTCATGGTCCAGCACCTCATTGGTGAAACATAGGTGGTGTGTGGCACCCCTATATCTGGGTGTACAGCGTTGTTCGGATGTTTGTTGTGTTGCATCATATGCTGGAGCACGCTTGCGTGGTCCATAGATGGATCTAGTTTCGCCGTCCTTTTGATGTGAGCCCTCACGTAGACCGCGTATTGGCTTTTGTTGGGCGTTGCTCGCTGATTTTCTGTTGGCCGTGAGGTCGTCTATCCAGCCGGATGGCTATTTTAATTTTTGGTTGTGGGGGGTCTAAGGCCTCCTCATCGAATTCAGGTAGCAACTTCCGCTTTGGGTAGCTCTTGGTGGGGCGATTGCCGCTGTACTTCGCTGTTGTGTTGAGTACTTTACTCCATCTGATTTGTAGTGTGTCCTACGCAGTCTTGAGCCTTTGCTTCTGCTTTTTCAGACACCTCGTGGTGGCAACACGCCTTTGACGGGCATTCTGCTGCTCCGGGTGCTTGTTTGGCGTTATGTCGTCCGGACTATTATCTTTGACAGAATTGGTTTGTTCGGTTTGATTCTCCGTATTGCTGTGGTCTGGCGGTGGTTCGCCCTGCTCCAACGCTGGGTCTGTATGATCGTTATTTCTGCCGAGGCGGAATTTGGGGCGGCGCTTACGCCGCCCCTTTGACTGCTTCTCGAGGGAACAAGCCTTCGTTGCATCCTTCCGTTCCTCGTCGTCGTCTTCTTTTGGTGTGTCCACCATGTATACGTCATATGATGAGGTGGACGTCCAGCGCCCTGTGGGCAGTGGTTCCTCTACGCCTCCCACATCGTCGTCCATACCGTCGATGTCTTCGGAGTCGAAGTCGAGCATGTCGGTTGAGTCATCGACAGTGGCTATTAAGTGGGCGGTGGGTGGGCGTCGAATTTCTTCGTCGTCCGCATCCCGATCTTGCTGGACATAGTTCGGCCAGGATTCTCCACGGAGGTAAACTCGATGATCGGCACCCAATCGGATTCGATAGGAACGGGCGCCGGCGGTTCGGAGTCCGTGGCCGGAGAAGGATCCGGCAGTTTAACAACACGGCTCTCGTGCAAGGCAAGGTCGATGTTCGGCTCGATCGCCGCTGAGGGTAAGGCCTCCGTGGTGGGGTCCATCCACCCGTCTGCGGAAGGCGCGACTAGCTCTGAATTGAGGGTCGGAGCGGCTGCTAGTGTGATCTCCTTAACACTGTCCAATGGTAGAGCTAAGTCATGCTCATCGTGACCGCGTGGCGCACATGGCAGAGGCTTGAATCCGTCGAAGATCAAATATCCACGGATATCAGCCGTTTAGTTTAAGCTTCCAAATCTGACCTGATGGCCAGGGGCGTAACTTTCAATCTGCTCCAGATGGCCAAGCGAATTAGCCCGCAGTGCAAAGCCGCCGAATATGAAGATCTGTCCGGGGAGAAAAGTCTCACCCTGGACCGCATCGCTATCGATGGTAGTAGGAGCCATCAAGCCTAACGGCAACGACACAGAGGAACTCTCAATGAAAGCACCAATGTCGGTGTCAAAACCGGCGGATCTCGGGTAGGGGGTCCCAAACTGTGCGTCTAGGCCGGATGGTAACAGGAGGCAGGGGACATGATGTTTTACCCAGGTTCGGGACCTCTTGATGGAGGTAAAACCCTACGTCCTGCTTGATTGATATTGATGATATGGGTAGTACAAGAGTAGATCTACCACGAGATCGGAGAGGCTAAACCCTAGAAGCTAGCCTATGGTACGATTGTATGTTGTGGTTGTTGTCCTACGGACTAAAACCCTTCGGTTTATATAGACACCGGAGAGGGATAGGGTTACACAAGGTCGGTTACAAAGGAGGAGATATCCATATCCGTATTGCCTAGCTTGCCTTCCACGCTAAGTAGAGTCCCATCCGGACACGAGACGAAGTCTTCAATCTTGTATCTTCATAGTCCAACAGTACGGCTAAAGGATATAGTCCGGCTGTCCGGAGACCCCCTAATCCAGAACTCCCTCAACACGTGTGTAGGGTAACCTTTATACGTTCTTCCTGACGGTATTCACACTTCTTTCTCAGGACCCGCAAGCTGTGCCATACTGATTCTGGCACATTAAATGGCCGGATACTTCTAGCACCATCTGTACAAGATACGCATTGACGTATCCATCCAGTTATAATAAAAATGGTTTGTGGCCCAGTCTCTGTGTTTTTCGCCTCTTACTTTGTTTTATTTCGATCTGCCTATCTGTTGCATCGACACTCTTTTACGTTTCATATTCGCTAGGGGCTACATATCGCCCCACAATACGGCAGCACAGTCCGAAAACTTCTTATACATTAGTTCGGCACCCTGAATTTAGCATTATATGCACTGGCTCCGAATCATGGCTTTGGTCAATAGTTGGGTTGCCTGGCTCCTATGCTTGCTACCCTATGTTCCGCTCCATCGGCTAGGTTAGTAAAGGGAGAACTATTGCGATTGTGCCCTGGCTTGGACCGGACGAGCACCTCAGTAGAGAAAGCCAAAAACTGATTGTCATGATACGGCGAGAGCCGGTCAGCTACTTGAGGGTTACAAATCGTTGGAGATTTTATCCACATGATGGGAAAGATCGACACTTCCCGATCAGATGATGACAGCACTCTGGCTCGAACCAGGGGCTGCACCCATGCTTTATTATAAAACTCCTATGGCTAAGTGAGGGAGTTTAAGCCGTATAGTCCAATTGCCTTGTTCGTTGCGCTAAACAACTCCTTCAAGTACCATGTAATTGGATCAAGATTGTTTAGATTCCATCTCGAACACCTCCATACTATCTACATGAGGGCAGAAGCCGACGACTGGCCAACCCTCAGATTACATATAACACGGCTGCACAGGAGGAAACAATCAAAGCATAATAAAATTGCATTAACAAAACAGGCTTTGTTTCTCATAATACAAGGCAAAGGCAACATGAATTCATTCATTCAAACACAATGTCCTGTGAACATTGTGCTGCCGCAAGGCGAGACAACTCCAGGACATCCGCAAAGTACCGTTCCGGTGTACGGTGCTCCTTGCCCTCCGGTGGCCCCCTGGTCACCTCGACGGCGTCCATCTTCGCCCACCACATCTTGCAACGGGTGAAGGCCATGTGTGTACCTTCAATACAGGCCGAGTGCTTCACCACATCCAGCCGAGGACAGGCGTTTACCACACGCCTCATGAGTCCGAATTAGCTGCTCGGCATAGCTTCGGCTGGCCATAGCCGGATTATCAAACCCTTAATGGCTAGTTTGGCCACCCTATGCAGCTCCACCAGCTGTTTCAGCTGATCGGTGAAGGACACGGGATGCTCCGGCGCCGCATACTATGACCAGAATAGCCTCTCCGTGGAACCCCCTCCTTCGGCTCGATAGAACTCCACGGCATCGGATACACTGCGTGGCAAATCCGCAAAGGCCCCTAGGGAACTCCAAATTCTAGTTAGTAAAAGGTGCTGCTTCTCCGCACACTTGCTCTGCATCTTAAATGCCTTACCCGCCGTAATCTTCTTGGCCTCCTGGATCTCCTGGAGGGCGGCCTGGGCCTCATTCCGTGCAGTCTCCGTGCTCTGACGAGCCTTGGCGAGTTCGGTCCCTTGAACCGCCGCATCATGCTCCAAGGCCTCGCATTTTTTCACCGCATCCTGGAGCTCCTATTGGGCTTCTTTGACCCGGGCCTTGAGCTTCTTACAGGCGGCTTCCAGCTAGACAGCCTTCTCCTCGCCCTCGCCCAGGGCCTTCTTCAGGGCCTCGACCTCGGTCGTGGCTTCTGCACATATAAGGATACTGCTGCCAGTACACAACGCTTATCCTTTCCCGAACATATAGCAAGTCGTTCCTCACCTTGCTTCTCTTGGAGCCGAACCTTAATCTCGCCGAGCTCGTTCTCGGTCCGCTCCAGCTTCCACTTCAGCTTGGAGACCTCGGCAGTATGCGAGGTCGCGGCCAACAGCGACGCCTGCTTATTTATACATATTCTGTTAGTCTCCTACAATAAGAGGTTGATCCTCTGTCCGTTTCTTCTTGCCGAACTCCGGACAGTGTCTCAGGGGCTACTGAATACATGGGGTTTTGTTCTTTCTATGTCACTTATCTCGAAACCCGTCAACAGATTGCTGCAGGCTTCGTCTAGTCCACTCTTGGCGGACTGAACCTTCTTGATCACCGCACCCATAAGGACACGGTGCTCATCCACAACGGAAGCTCCTCGTCGCGCCTCCATCAGGTCATCTGGCACCCTTGGGTGGACAGGGGCCACCAGTGGAATTGGCACACCCCCCTCCTTCTTCTTGCCGAACTCCGGACAGTGTCTCAGGGGCTACTGAATACATGGGGTTTTGTTCTTTCTATGTCACTTATCTCGAAACCCGTCAACAGATCGCTGCAGGCTTCGTCTAGTCCACTCTTGGCGGACTGAACCTTCTTGATCACCGCACCCATAAGGACACGGTGCTCATCCACAACGGAAGCTCCTCGTCGCGCCTCCATCAGGTCATCTGGCACCCTTGGGTGGACAGGGGCCACCAGTGGAATTGGCACACCCCCCTCCTTCGAAGGAGGGTGCTCGCCTGATTCCGGAGCCATATGGCCCTCTGGAATCGTATCCGCCTGAGGGCCAAACTGAAAACGACCCTCTTTGCCGGTCTCCTTGGGGATCTGCTCCCCCATCTGTCCGGCAGCGGAGGTCCCGCGTTGTGGCTCCCCCCGGACAATGTCCTGGGCTCCTCCCTTCGGAACGGCCCTCCGGGATAACACTTCGGTGTCGTCCTTGGCCCCGGGGGAGCAAGCAGGCGGGGGCGACATGCTCGGCATCTCCGACGGAGCTAGCGAACCTCTAGATGAGGACCGCCGGATAAGGTCACAGGCCGGACTACAAAAGTGTGGATTAACCATGACAGCATAATAAACAGAAAGGGCTGGATATGCACGTAAATGAGCCATGTCACTTATGATGCGACATCAGGCCTAGTGCGGGGGCGTCGTTCCGGACTACTATCATCGTCCCACGCGGTGTTGACCGCTGGGGCGCCCTTCCCCTTTTTGGGCGCTTTCGCCTCCGGATGTGCTGGGGCACCCTCTTCTTCTTCTCCTTGGGAGGAGGGTTGTTTTCCTCCTCCTCCTCCTCTTCCTTGTCATTGTCCTCGGTGATGAAGGAATGCGCCTCGTCATCTTCGGACGTCGCGTCCGAAGCGCCCTCGCGGCGGGGGCCACTCTTGGCCCCCTTGGCCTTCTTCTTGGCCTTCTTCTCCGGCGCCGTATATGGCACCGGCATCAGCATCCTCGCCAGGCCTGGGATGACCGGTTCTTCGGGCAGCGGCGCCGGACACTAGATCCGCTGCGCCTTCTCCACCCATTCCTGAAGGAGCAATACCAAATCTCCGACATCATCCTCGAAACATTCAAGTTGGGAATATGTCAAAAGAAACATACCTCGTTCATGGGGTGTTTACAATTGTGACCACGGTCTGAGTTCGTGGCCGGTGGCTTCTCGTTGCCCTTAAAGAGCAACTTCCAGGCCCCTTCATGAGAGGTGTCGAAGAGCCTTCTCAGGGTCTGGTCCTTCTTCGAATTGAACTCCCATAAAGGGCGGCTTCGGCGCTGGCACGGAAGAATCTGGCGGACCAGCATCACCTGGATAGTGTCAACGAACTTGATATCCTTGGTCACCATGCTTTGAACGCGCGTCTGCAGCGCTATCAGCTCGTCAGGAGAACACTAGTCCGGACTCTTCTCGACCCAGGACGTGAGCTGCATGGGAGAACTAGAGCAGAATTCAGCAGCTGCGGCCCAGGTGGTGCCGCGAAGTTCTGTGATGTAGAACCACTGCTTTTGCCATTCCTTTACTGTCTCTATAAAGGTGCCTTTGGGCCAGGAGACGTTGGATAGTTTTCTCACCATGGCCCCTCCGCACTCTGTGTGCTGACCATCCACCACCTTCGGCTTCACGTTGAAGACTTTGAGCCACAACCCGAAGTGGGGATGGATGCGGAGGAAGGCCTCGCACACGATGATAAACACCGAGATGTTGAGGAAGGAATTCGGGGACAGATCATGGAAATCTATCCCGTAATAGTACATCAACCCGCGGACGAAAGGGTGGAGTGGAAACCCTACCCCGCGGAGGAAATGGGGGATGAAGACTACTCTCTCTGTGGGCTTCGGCATGGGGACGAGTTGTCCCTCGGCTGGCAGACGGTGGGCGATCTCCTTTTCCAAATATCCGGCCGCCCGGAGCTCAGTAATGTCCTCCTCCTTGATGGAGGAGACCATCCACTTGCCCTGACCACCAGATCCGGATATGGTTGCTTGAGTGGAAAGAAGATGGGAACTTGGGCGCTGGAGCTTGAGATCGGAAGGGCGAAGATAGAGAGAAGGTGTGAGGAGAGGAAGGGGGAATCCTTATCCCCTTATAAAGGCAGCAGGTATTAAACGCCTCCTCACTCGCCTTAGGATTCGCCTGTTCCCTAGGGCTGTATGAATGGCCCGGTTGAGTTACCCATGCTCGCATTGATGAGAATCCTGTGATAAGGGGACACGATCTCTGTTTCGACAAGACCTGCCAATAGAAACCGTGTCTCGAAACATGGGATAGCAAAAGAAAAACGGTTCGAAATTATAACCGGATAGATACGATGCCGTGTTGGAGAGAAGCTGTCAACAGATTGGATTCGTGCAAACATTACATTCTCTCTGCGGTTGTGTATGGTGTGCGTAACAGGTCTAGATGCACTTATTCCGTCCGAAGACTATTCTGGAGTTCGGAAGGAGGGAACCCACCTTGCAATGCCGAAGAAAAATCTGCGCGCCGGACTCCTCGTTATTGAAGCCAGGTTCAGGGGCTACTGAGGGAGTCCTGGACTAAGGGGTCCTCGGACGTCCGGCCTGTTATCCATGGGCCAGACTGATGGGCTGTGAAGACATGAAGATTGAAGACTGCACCGTGTCCGGATGGGACTATACTTGGCATGGAAGGCAATCTTGGCGACCAAACATTCCTTTTTATGTAATCGACTCCATGTAAACCCTAGATCCCCTCGGTGTCTATATGAACCGAAGGGGATAGTCCGGAAAGGACACCACATATACTCATTACCATACCCACACAGGCTAGACTTCTAGGGTTTAGCCATACGATCTTGTGGTAGATCAACTCTTGTAATACTCATATTCATCAAGATCAATCAAGCAGGAAGTAGGTTTTACCTCCATAGAGAGGGCCTGAACCTGGGTAAACATCGTGTCCCCCGTCTCCTGTTACCATCGATCCTAGACGCACAGTTCGGGACCCGCTACCGAGATCCGCCGATTTTGACACCGACAAGCGGCGTGCTGGACCAACCGTGTGGGGGTGCGACATACGCGAGCATGGCAGGCTTTTCCTTTTGAACTTGTAACTTGTAAAATTTGGTTCTGCTCCACGAGGCGACCGATAGGTAGAAATAACAATTTTCCCTAGAGTAATGAGAAGTTTGAGTCTAGCATGGTTCATGCATGGAGTATGTACAAAAATTATGAAGTTGATGCGAAAGGTAAGATAATTACTAGTAGTGCCATATACTACTACATGGATTTGACGGAAACATAAAGATACATACGGATACATCAATGACATCCTCATGCCCTAGTGCGTCGAGTCACCAACCGACGTGGGAGGAGCAGCGGCGTTAGCGGCGAGCTCAACGTGCCTCTGAACAATGCCGTCCAAGGTTGTCCCGTGGGTGAAGAAGGCCAGCGACCTATCGTCCTCCTCTTGCACGTAGTATTCCTTGTGGACAATTTGCGCATAGACATGGGTGATTATGTCGATGGTGTCTTGCTGCGCCAGCCGCTACGCGGCAAGCGCGACGGCGGGCAGTCGCAGGGCCACCAGTGCGTCAAAGAGGTTGTCACCATAGAGGCCGTTGAGGGTGGCAGGCATCGCAAAGCCTGGGCGCGTGGGCTGGAGGCGTACGTCAAGGTCGTCCGCGAGCTTCTTGACGACGGTGAACTTGTCGAGGAAGCCGACGAGTGATACGTCTCCGTCGTATCTATAATTTTTGATTGTTCCATGCCAATATTATTCAACTTTCATATATTTTTGGCAATTTTTTATATTATTTTTGGGACTAACATATTGATCCAGTGCCCAGTGCCAGTTCCTGTCTGTTGCATGTTTTTGGTTTCACAGAATATCCATATCAAACAGAGTCAAAATGGGATAAAAACGGAAGGAGCTTATTTTTGGAAAATATGCAAAATTCAGAAGGAAAATCAATGCGAACCAGTGCCCGAGGTGGTCACGAGGCAGCCCCCCCCTTAGGGCGCACCCCTACCCTCGTGAGCCCACCGTAAGGCGGTTGACGCTCTTCTTTTGCCGCAAGAAAGCTACTATTCGGAAAAAAAATCACGGCGAAGGTTTCATGCCAATCGGAGTTACGGATCTCCATATATATACGAAACGGTGAAACAGAGCCAGAAGAGAACGCAGAACCAAAGAGAGACAGAGAGATAGGTCCAATCTCGGAGGGGCTCTCGCCCCTCCCATGCCATGGGAGCCAAGGACTAGAGGGGAAACCCTTCTCCCATCTAGGGAGGACGTCAAGGAAGAAGAAGAAGAAAGGGGGCTCCTCTCCCCCTTGCTTCCGGTGGCGCCGGAGCGTTGCCGGGGCCATCATCATCACCGCCATCTTCACCAACAACTTCACCACCATCATCACCAACTCTTCCCCCCTCTATGCAGCGGTGTAACCTCTCTCTTACCCGCTGTAATCTCTACTTAAACATGGTGCTCAACGCTATATATGATTTCCTAATGATGTATGGCTATCCTATGATGTTTGAGTAGATCTGTTTTGTCCTAATGGCTATTTGATGATCGTGATTGGTTTGAGTTGTATGTTTTATTATTGGTGCTGTCCTATGGTTCTCTCTGTGTCGCGCAAGCGTGAGGGATTCCCACTGTAGGGTTTGCAATATGCTTATGATTTGCTTATGGTGGGTGGCGTGAGTGACAGAAGCATAGACCCGAGTAAGTAGATTGTTTGCGTATGGGATAAAGGGGACTTGATGCTTTAATGCTATGGTTGGGTTTTACCTTAATGAATCTTTAGTAGTTGCGGATGCTTGCTAGAGTTGCAATCATAAGTGCATATGATCCAAGTAGAGAAATTATGTTAGCTTATGCCTCTCCCTCAAATAAAATTGCAATAATGATTACCGGTCTTGTTATTGATTGCCTTGGGACAAATAACATTCTTGTTGACAAAAGCTCTTTACTAAAACTAATTTAGTTGTGTCTTTATCTAAACATCCCCTAGCTTTTAATTACGTGCTCTTTACTTTCTTGCAAGCTTACCCAAAAACACCTACAAAGTAGTTCTAGTTTCATACTTGTTTCCGGTAAAGCGAATGTCAAGTGTGTGTAGAGTTGTATCGATGGTTGATAGAACTTGAGGGAATATTTTTTTCTACCTTTAGCTCCTCGTTGGGTTCGACACTCTTACTTATCGAAAACTGTTGCCATCCCCTATACTTGTGGGTTATCAACGAGGACCTTGTCGAACAAGGAGACTAAGTTGTCGTCCAAGCGGCCTCTCGCCCTGGCGGCCTCAAGCATGACCTGGAGACGTTCCTCGGTGCCGGGCCACAGGCTAGCGTCGTGACCATCTGGCATAGCCGGCTGATGCTCGCACTCATCGCCTCCATGGGTCTAGCTTCTAGTCAACTAATCTTGCGATTGGAGTGATCACTCTTGCCCTTGGTTAGGGTGCTTAGGTGCGTAGGATTTCGTAGATTGGACTGGCGGGGAGCCTTTAGGCTGGTCATAGTGGGGAGTATCATATCCTAGTATCATGCATATGATACTAGTGTATGATACTACATTCATAGTGCATAGTAACATAGATTAGTATCATAGGTGGTCTCATTTATTGCCATGCATGACACATAGTAGCATAACATTTATTATGTTACGATATCTACCTATGTTACTATAACCATCTCTCTCTTCTTTAATTGACTGCCACATAAGCATGTTTGTGAGTCCCGAGTGCATGTTACTACTTATGTTACCCCCACTATGGCAAGCCTTATACTCCCTCCTTTTCGGTTTATAGGGCTCAATTCAAAAATCTCACTAACAAAGGTAGATGGTGAGTGGTGGAATACTTTTTGTAATTTGCAAAAGCACCCAATTAATGCTCCTGTTTTCCTCAAAAAATTTTGTTTACCAATGTATTAATTACAATGCATGCATAAAGTACATGCATTGGTCAATTTTCTCTTAATACTTGCATGCGATGATTTAATGCACCTTGGAATCTGAACTTGTGATGGGGAACAACCCAATTAAGCCTTATAAAATGGAAAAATTAGGATTTTGAGATAAGCCCTATAAACCGCAAAGGAGGGAGTATGAGAAGTGTAGACCGCGTTGCATTCACATGTGTGTTGGACATCTACTCCTAGGCCCTCCACTACACCTGCTTTTGGCTGTATGACAGGAGGCCAGCCACCTGTTGGGCCCACGAGTCATTCACCCAAACGCAGGTGCAGTAAGTCAATGAAGTTGTGTCCCCCTCTGTCCCAAAACACTTAGGCACGGTACATTAACTCCCTCCTAATTTCTTGTTTCGTGACATATCAACCAATGAGAGATGTGGGCCGTGCATGCTTTCAATGACTTGAGACTACCAAACATGGCATGCAGTGGTTAGTTCATTGCATGTAATCCTATTAATTAGCAAAAAGACATTAAGTTCTCTCGCTTTCCCCTTCTTCTTGGTCATGATGAACAACTTAAGAGCATGGTTAATACTTAGTAGTATTGCGAGCTGCTGGCTATATGATGTTGCCATGTCATAGTAGAGCCATCACTTGTAGCCACTCATACAATAAGGTTAGCTATAAGGCTGGCTATAAGAGTACTACTTTTTCTCATCTTCTCTTCTTTCTCAATATTTATTGTATATCGTCCTAGGAATCCGCATATAGCTAGGCTCTTGCATGAGAGCCCACTCCTCTTTTTCACTTGCTTTAAGATGACTTAGAATAGCCACAATTGGAGTAACTTCAGCAGTAACATCGAGTCCAACTCAACAAATTTTCTTATGTGGCAATGAGTTAATGAGGAGAGAGGTAGTTTGAGTAACTTAGCTAGTTATTACTGTAACATCACATGTCCCAATGCAATAAGAGTCTATAACCTAATAGATGAGGCTTTGCATGTTACCATACTTATGTTACTACCCACTATGAAAGGTAGTACTAGTGTATGTTACTCTTCACTATGGCTAGTCATACACCTAGACGGAGGGAGTAGTCTCAAGTCATTGGGTGCATACGCACCCCACGTCTCGTATTTGTATTGGGTGATTTCTTTTTTCGTGGCAAGAAACAGGGAACGGGGTGGGTAGTTAATGCACCGCGCCTAAATTTTTTTGGATTACTATTTGGTTTTCGTAACGTGACTAATGCACCAGTACGGAGGGAGTACAATAGTAGTCTTTGATTGCAATTTTTTGTTGGTAGCTTACAAAGCTGAGCGCTCGGTGAGTACAACAGTAGTCTGATAGATGAGACTTCATATTTGAGCCATCTACCGGAAGCAATAAAACAATACACCATGTATTTATTTACAGAGGGAGTAGTACATTTTTTGTGACACGGATTACTAGATATTGCTAGTCAAATACTAAATCCAGATGGAAGTGGTAGTACTACTAAATCTAGACGATGGTGCTAGTACTAGTAGTAGTACTACCAATGTAGTAGCACTGTACTACCCATTTGTCAAATTATTACTTGCTGCTCGTCGCAGTGAAGTGACAAGACCCTGCGCCGGAGATGACACCTGAGTATAGGAGCCGTGTTCGGCATAACACATAAGTCAGCCTCACCGTCTACAGTCACTATCATCATGGCTATAGCCCTCGCCTGCTTACAACTAGCCGTGTTCAACATAATTTCCCGTGCGTAGATGCCCGTGCATTGCACGGAACACCAAGATTGGGGGTGGACGGCGCCGGCAGCGGCCATCTCGCCAGGTTTTTCCATGGCCTTCTAGATGTGGTGGGAGAAGATAAGGCTGATTGTGAGATACAAGGAATTGTTTGTTAATAGGGAACAAATGCGGGCATCTTTTTGCAAAACTGGAGAAGTTTGGTTTGTATGCGTCAGATCTAGATCCGACGACTATTGGTAAAAGATGGAAGGCAAAACATCATCACCAACTCAGGACCTCTTTGATTCGCGGGATTTTGAAAACGCAGGAATAGGACATGGCAATATTACAGGTTTCAAACTGATATTACAAATGTTAGGAGTAATGGTGACCTACGAAGAGGGAATCTAGGAAGTTTACGTAAAAACTTTTGTTACTTTAGGTGGATGCAGCATTATCGTACAAACTAAAATCCACTGCCCTAACAAATCACTAATGGGAAAATAAATTTTCGAGTCTCTGGCCGTATATGAGCCCATGAGAGATAGCAGAGAGAGAAAGAGCTACTCCCTCCGTTCGATAATGTAGTGCCAACATTTTTTTTAAAGTCAGACTTTTGAAACTTTGACCAAGTTTATAAAGAAATTACTTATATCTACAATACCAAAGATAAATGATAGTATGAAGTAAGTACATGTTGTGATGAATCTAATGATCGTTCCATATGTAAATGTTTTTCTCCACATATACCTGGTGAAACTTTTATGAGGATTGACTTTTCAAAACATCCATATGCTTATGGACATGAGAGAGTCCCTAATCAGAGAGAGAGAGAGAGTGAAATATAAAGAGTGAGTGAAAATTGTGTGTGTGCGTGTGTGAAAGAGACATGGACAACGCACGATAGAAGTAGAGAAAAGGCGTGTATGTCTTATGCAAACATATCACACATGCATCTTCGACAACGGAAGCAAGGTGAGGAGATAGTGTGTTGTTGTGTGCAACCGAGAGAGAAAGGCCCCTAGCATGTGGCCAAGAGGGGTCTGACAAACAAGGGAGAGAGGTTGAGAGAGACGTACGAAGAAAATGCAGACATGGGGAGGAGAGAGTGTATGTTTGTGATAGAGAGATCCCCTGGAGATCGTGATGGGAATACATGGGTGGGAGATCGAGTGACAAGGTGTGTGCGCGATATAAGATACCCCGAGAGATATCGACATAGACGTATGGATGGAAGGAGACAATACGTGTGTTCCAGATGGCTAGTGAGAGATAATCATACTTAGGGGGGAGTGCGTGCACCTATGATGGAGTGAGGGATTATGGTACTTAGGGGGGTGCGTGTCACATAGAGAGAGAACAAGGGCGGAGAGTGTTGGATGGGTCTATATGTAGCGCGAGCGAGACATGTGTATGTGTGAACCAGGGAGATATAAAGTTTGAGAGAGAGATAGAGGAGCCCCGATAAGGCTGAGTGGTGTGTCACATAGCTGAGAGGGGGAAAGAGATATTCCATACGCTCGATAATGTAGTGCATGTAAATTTTTTAGAAGTTGAACTTTGGAAACTTTGATCAGGTTTACGAAAATGTTATTTATATCTACAATACCAAAGATACATCATACGAAACATCTCATGATGAATCTAATGGTATATGTTTGCCGTTCTAGATGTAAATGTTTTTGTCCACGTACATGGTCCAACTTTGTGATGTTTGACTTTTCAATAAATCTATAAGCTATGGACCGAAGAGAGTGCCTAAGTTGAGAGAGATCAAGTGCGTGTGAAGGAGAATGAGTGAGTGTGCAAAAAGAGTATCTGTGTGAAAGAGAAAGGGACAACAAACGATAAATTAGAGAGAGTGTGTGTTTTTTGTTTCGTATGAAAACATATCATGCATGCATCTTTGAGATAGAAAAGCGGGGTGAGGAGGTACACGGAGATAGCTAGTGCGTGATTGTTTGAAGAAGAGAGGCACTCCTATAGCACATGTGCAATAGAGGTCTGGCCAACAAGGAACAAAGGTTGAGAGGGACACATGGAGAGCATGGACGCATGGGGAGGGAGAGAGGGTGTGTTTGTGATAGAGAGATCCCCTCGAGATTGTGAGGGGACTATATGGGTGGGAGATCGAGGGAGGTGCATGCACGATAGAAAGATGCCTTGAGAGAAATCGAGATAGACCATGCACATGTTTGTGATGGAGACTAAGGTTAGCTATTCATACACATATAGGGGGACCGCATGTGCCTACATTTGACTGAGAGGCCATCATACTTGGCTAGGCATGAGATTGCGTGTGCGCGCGTGTGAGATGGAGAGAGAACGAGGGAGAGAGATCGAGTTTTAGATGGGTCTATCGAGTGCGAGTGAGATATGCATGTGTATGTGACCCAGGTAGATGGAGACTTTGAGAGAGAGAGAGAGGGAAGAGCTCCAAGACGACAGAGTGGTCCGTGAGAGAGTTACGGGCAATGAGCCAAGGAATTTATGTGTGTACAATGAGTGCACCCAAGATATTTAGCTTGGACTAGATAATCATACATAGTGTGCGAGAGAGACCTATAGATGGATTATATATGCATGCGAACTAGAAAGACCCCCCCCCCCCACACACACACACAAACAGAGAGAGATACGTAGAGAGAGGAATAGGGACCAAAAAGGTTTGTGTGTTGGATGCGTGAGACAGAATTGAAGATTGTCGGCGAGTGAGGGAGTCCTGGACTAAGGGGTCCTCGGGCGTCCGGCCTGCTAGCCATGGGCCGGATGGATGGGCTGTGAAGATACAAAGACCGAAGACTGCACCCATGTCCGGATGGGACTCTCCTTGGCGACCAAATATGTAGATTCCTTTCTCTGTAACCGACCTTGTGTAACCCTAGATCCTCCTGGTGTCTATATAAACTGGAGGACTTAGTCCGGAGAGAAGGAGATATTCATTACCATAGCCATACAAGCTAGACCTCTAGGGTTTAGCCATTATGATCTCGAGGTAGATGAATTCTTGTAATACTAGTATTCATCAATATCAATCAAGCAGGACATAGGGTATTACCTCCATAGAGAGGGCCCGAACCTGGGTAAACATCGTGTCCCTTGTCTCCTTGTACCATCGACCTTAAACGCACAGTTCGGGACCCCCTACCCGAGATCCATCGGTTTTGACACCGACATTGGTGCTTTCATTGAGAGTTCCACTGTGCCGTCGATGAAAGGTTTGATGGCCCCTTTAATCGTTGATAGTGACGCTGTCCAAGGAGAAACCTTCCTCCCCGGACAGATCTTCGTGTTCGGCGGCTTCGCACTACGGGCCAATTTGTTTGGCCACCTGGAGCAGATCGAGAGCTACGCCCCTGGCCATCAGGTCAGGCTTGGGAGCTTGAATTACGTTGCGGACATTCATGGAGATTTGATCTTCGCTGGATTCGAGACTGCGGCGACCGCTCCTAGTCACTTTGATGAACATGACCTAAATCTGTCGTCAGACCGCATCCGGGAGATAGCTCCTGTAACCACTCTGGCCTTATAACTGGAGCACACCGCGGCATCCAAAGATTGGAGGCTCAACCCCACCACGGAGGCCACAGATTCCCCAGCGTTGGAGCCGCACATGGACTTAACCTCACACAATATTTGTGTCACCGAAACTCCAGACTCGTCTCTGGGTGTAAGTTCCGAACCATGTGAGTCCGCAGATGCCGAACTTGATCATTTGTCGATCGTTGAGTTCAGTGCCACAAAGATCTTCCAACACTCATCCTTGGGCAATGTACTAAGCTCACTAAAGAACATGTCCTTGGCGGGGGACTCACAGTCGAGCTATGTTCGGTTCCAACTAGGGGCTGATGATGGAGAATCTTGCTTCCCACCCGCCATCCACTTCATAGCCCCAATTGAGGATTTAATCGACACGCTTGATTACGACTCTGAAGCATCAATGGTATGGACGACGATGCCGATGAGGAGCAAGATCAAAATCCACCATATACTGGATGTTGTACGGCCACTTCTTCATATGATGTATATACGGTGGATACGCCTGAAAAAATTAACAACGATGACAAAGAAAATCAAGTTGTGAATAAACCTCGTGAGACACAGCAAAAACGGCGGTGTCCCCTGCACTGCTCTAAGTCACGTCGTCCAAAAGACAGTAAATGCTGGCACCGGTGAAAATAATACTCTGGACGATGCCGAAAACAATGAAGACCCCGTCAAGGTAACCTCCGAACAGGAGGAACGGGAAAATGGGCAAGTTAGCCCTGATGAATAGGCCATACACGAAGACTCGGAGGACAGTAATTATCTTCCGTTCTCCAAGGAAGAGGAGAGCCTCAGCATCAAGGATTTCATCGTGCCTAAGGAACCTCTCGAGCAGGAGCGCTTTAAACGCTGGCTAATAACCACTGCGAGGAGGCTGAAAAGGAAGCAGTTGCAGCTTCAAGTGGGCCAGGATCTGCTCAATGATAGATGGACCGAAGTCTTGGCAGCCTAAGAATACAGCCTTAGTGGCCAAGCCAAAAGTTACCCGAAGCATAGATGGCTACCTCAGTTCGATGACGAGGCGCTAGAGCCCGTACCATCTTCACACAATGTGGCATGCCGACCACAACTTGGTCAGGATAAAGCGGCAACTCAGGCCGAACACCAGGCCGCCCAACCTCGTCGTAAAGACAAGAATACAACAGCTCAGGGCTGTACATACGACTTCCGACAGGACTTGGATAGTAGAGCAGGACACACAAGATCAATCTGCGGATCGCGAGGACATGCCTCAACACATGATGACGGCTACCTATTCGGACATGATAGACTTAGCCAAGCGCAGGCCAAAAACCGCAAATGGACTCCATTGGAGGTACGTCACAGCGTGGCCCAATATAGAGGCGCCGCACTCCCTCTTTGCTTCATAGACGAAGTAATGGAGCATGAATTCCCAGACGGGTTCAAGCCCATGAATATCGAATCATACGACGGAACAACAGATCCCGCAATATGGATCGAGGACTTCCTCCATATCCACATGGCCCGCGGAGATGACCTTCATGCCATCAAATACCTACCACGAAAACTCAAAGGACCAGCTCGGTACTGGTTAAACAGTCTGTCGGAAAATTCTATTGGCAATTGGGAAGATTTGGAAGACGCCTTTCGTGTCAACTTCCAAGGAACATATGTCCGTCCACCGGACGCCATGACTTAAGTCAAATTGTCCAGCAGCCAGGAGAGTCATCCAGGAAGCTCTGGACTAGGTTCTTAGTAAAAAAATAATCAAATCATCGACTGTCCGGACGCGGAAGCCCTTGCGGCCTTCAAACACAACATCCGGGGTGAATGGCTTGCACGCCACCTCAGTCAAGAAGGACCTAGATCCATGACAGCCCTTACCGCTCTAATGACCCACTTTTGCAGAGGAGAACACAGTTGGCTCGCTCGTAGAAGCAACAGCGCCAGCGACTCGGGCACTTCCGAAATCCGAGACAATGGCAAACCACGACGAAGCAAACACAACAGTCGCAATGATAATGAAAGATCACGCGACATAGCGTTCAATGCCGGATTCAGCAATCCCAAACCATCCAACCTAGACAGGATATTGGACCGACCCTGCCAGATTCACGGCCACCCTGATAAACCGGCCAATCATACGAACAGAAGCTGCTGGGTCTTCAAGCAGGCCGGCAAGCTCAACGCCGGGCACAAGGGGAGGAGGCCGCCAGGCGATAGGGACGACGAAGAAGTTCGCCAACCAAAAACTGGGGGTCAGAAGCAATTTCCCCCCAAGGATTGACCAATGCCGGAGCGGAAATAGCAGTTCGGCTTCGGCCGCCCACCTCATATACCCGCGAAATTTGTATCGCGCATACATCACTACGCACTTAAGATACCATGGGCATTGGCGGAAGCAAAATACGGACAAGCCGGCAAGTATTCCCGTAACATTTATTATCTACTTTCCTTTTTCCCTTCTTTATTATCTCTTAAAAATAGGTGACGCCAAGGACAAACATCTAAACTGACTCTATCGGAGTTTGGATCCGTACACTCACCTACGGGGCTACTTCCGTCAAGGATTCCCCTCACCGAGGACAGGCGGCGCAGACGTGCGACAGGAGGTCAAAATAACTTTTTGTAGACCGCACTCTTTATTTCAATCCTGCAATATGCCTTTTTCCTCTGCCTTCAACCCCGGGCATGTCAAATAGCCGGGGTTGTGGTCTTTTTATATATAAATTAATCATCGGCATATGACTCAGGTCCTAGTAAACATAATCTGCATTAATCATTCGTTTCTTTTCACAAATGAATTTGGCCCCTATAGCTGTTTCACGGCCATTCCTCGGCATAACCTGGCAGGGGCTCAGTATGGGAACAAATGAGTTGCCAACAAAGTCCGAACAGCTTTATAAGCGTACTTCGGCGTTGCTAGTTTGGTCTTATATGCATCAGCTTTGAATCATGTCTTGGGTCAATGGTTAGGTTGCCCGGCTCCTGTGGTTGCTACCTTACGTTCCACTCTATCGGCTAGGGCAGTAAAGGGAGAACTACTGTGATTGTGCTTCCGGTTCGTCTGGTCAAGCACCACAGTAGAGAAAGCCGAAAACCGACTGTCATGATGCTGCGAGAGCTGGTCAACCACTCGATGACTTATCAGAATCTGTCGCGATTCCCTCCATGTGACACGAATAGGGATGGCAATTTTATCCATGGATCTGGATACCCATGGATACCCGACCCGGTTGGGCAAGGGTATGGAGCGCATTTCTGTCCATGGGTCCATGGATATGGATACCCACGAACAGCCGGGTTGGGCACGGTTATAGTTTGTGCTCCATGGATATCCAATGGATACCCGTATGACATGTGGGGCCATATGCCAGTGATAGTAGAAAGACTGAATCAATGGGAAATGGCAGGTAATATGCAATTGGTGCCATAAGCTATCTGCTGCAGAATCAACCTCTAGTATGTCACACTTAAGGACTCATCGTATTACTTGTTTCCTACTTATGCATGTAGTTTATGTTGTCATTTGTGAGTGAAAGATGATGAGTTAATTTGATATTTTTGAAGGCTTCATCCTGACTTTTCTTTGCCCATGGAGCTCCATGGGTATGTGGGTATCCAGCGGGATTGGGCATGGGCACATGTTGTGCCCATGGATAATTTGGTGGATGGGCAGAGGGTAGAAAGATGGGTCATGCGTTGGATTTGTACCAGCTCCACCCGCCCCAAACCCGACCCATTGCCATCCCTAGGCACGAAGGACCTTTTTCTTCAGGTCATATATGTAACGCACCATATTGGAATAAGCCGTACACATACCAGGGGATATATCGTAGCCCAGCTATAAAACTCCTATGGCTAAGTGAAAGTGTTAACACCCTATAGTCTGATTGCCTGGTTCGCCGCATTATCACCTCCTTCATGGGCCAATACGTTGGGTCAAGAGTGATTAAATGCTTTTCCGAACACCCTTATGCTTCCTACGAGGGGGCTGAAGCCGACGACTAGAAAACTTTCAGATTATATAAAAACGGTCACACAGGAGGAACACAAGCTTTCAAGAAAAACATAAAAATAGATTAATTATAAAATTGTCTTGTACAATTCTCATACACCTCACTCGAATATTATGTCTTTTGAGCATTGACCCTCTATCAAGCGGGCGGCCTCTAGGACGTCTTCAAAATAATTCTCCAGTTCATAACGGTGCTTGCCCTTGGGTGGACTCTTCGCCGCAACATGGATGGCCTTCATCTTCCCCCGGTATGTCTTGGCTCGAGCAAAGGCCATCCGTGCATCCTCAATGCACGCCGACTGCTTCACACCATCGATACGTGGCATCGCATCAACAAGCCGCTGCACCAAGCCGAAGTAGCTATCCGAAACATGCTCAGTTGGACACAACCGGATTATGATGTTCTTCATGACAAGCTCAGCCCATTGGGACATCTGTTCATTCAGCAACAGAGGGCACTTCTACGCACCAAATTGTGACCAGAAAAGCTTCTCCATTGCATACCCCTCTCGCGCCTGGTAAAACTGCGCCGCATTGGAAGAACTTTTTGGCAAGTCTATAAACTTGTCTGGAGAACTCCACACTTGGTTAAGCTGAGCATAGTTTGGATTGCCGAACTTAGTCCGTAGCAAAAAGGGCTTGCTAGCCGCAATCGCCCCAGCTTGCCAGTTCTCCTCACGGGCTGCTCTGGATTCAGAATACGCTTCTCTCGCCTCTCGTAAGGCCTTGTCAAGTTCAGCCATTTTGGCTTCATTCTCCTTCTCAAGAAGTTCACAGCGGCTAGCAGCATTTTTTAGTTCGAGCTCTATCGTGGATATCTTCTCCTCGTCTTGGCCCCGAGCAGCTTGTTCGGCTTTTAACTCAGCCGATTCCCTTTCGGCAGCCGCATTACTAATCCGGGCCTGCTGCTTGGCCCAGGCTAGCTCAGCTCGAAGGATCTCGACTACGAAAGCACCATCTGCAGATATATACACCTTATTACCCAATTCTACACATATTGCTTATAATTTAAACATATGCATAGTATAACTGCCCCAAAATCATACCTTGCGCCTCGTCAAGTCGCCTATTGATAAGCACGATATCATTATCCGCCTCACCAATCTTATGTTGCAAATCTGCAACTTGTATAGTTTGGGCAGTCACCGGAGAAGTCACCGCCTGTGTTCCAATTAATCAGGTCAGTCTCTGGGCATTTCTTTTGATCCTCTGATCGCCTCCCTCGGGTAGCCAATCAGAGTCTCAGGGGATACTATCTATACATAGGTGTATTTTGTGAATAAAACAAAATTGCACATATTACAGTACAAACCTTGAAGCCTCTTAGTAGGCTCGCAAAGGCCTCATTCAATCCGCTCTTCGCGGACAGGACCTTTTCAACCACCGTGCCCATCAAGGTACGATGTTCCTCAGAGACAGATGCCTGCGGCAGTATGTTCGTCAGTATATCAGGCGCCTCTAGGTCTCCGGAGGCTGGTGTAGAAGTATGGCCACCCTTTGAAAGGATCTGTTTATTCGTATCCGGCTGTATACCGAATGGTCCGGGGCCTACATTGCTGGTCCCTGGACCCTGGGCCACCGAAGTTTCACCTTCGGGTAATATCTTCATCATCCCTCGCACCACCTGTTGGTCAGGGGAGACCCTCTGCGGCGACACCTCGAAGTCGTTCGTCCTATTGGGCGGAGAGGCCGGTGGAGGCATCTCGCTTTCCATCATCTCTGGGATAAGGTCCCCCGAGGAAGAGGATTGTTGAAGAAGACTACATGCCGAACTGCCAAAAATATATGTTCTAGGCACTACAAGAAAAATAATGGGGCATGTTTAAAACATCCTTGTTTACTTACGATTTGGCCTAAGGCTTGTCCTTGTCATGAGACTGTGCGTCGATGTCCTCCACGCCTGAGCCACCCAACGGAGGCATCTTGCCTCGCTTAGGAGTCTTTTCCTCCCAATCTTCGGAGGCGCCCCTTTTCTTTCCATGGGGGGAAGAGACGTTGACCTCCCCCTCATTTTTGTCTTCGGACAATGGGATCTTGATTCCTCCAGATACAATGTCTGATACACCTTCAGGACGGAGTCCATCTTTGGTCCTCTCTGCCTCACCCCCTTCACAGGCATCTGGTATGGTGCTAGGGACAGCATCCTTGTTAAAACATGATTCGCTGGGCCTTCGTGCAGGGGGGCCGGACACATAATTAGTTCCGCTTTCTTTATCCAGCCCTGGAAGAAGATAGTTTGCTTAGTACCATATTATAGTATGCGTAATTACAAAGTTCGGAAGACAAGTGCTTACCGGCATATCCGGACGGTTGCAGTCAAGGCCAGAATCCTTAGTAGTATCCGGCCAATGTTTTCGCTTCTTGAAAAACAGCTTCCACATCGCTTCGTGCGTAGTGCGAAAGAGGTTTCTGAGGGTTTGTGGTCCTTCTGGATTAAGCTCCCACATTTGGCGAGACCTACACTGGCATGGCAGGATTCGGCGAACTAGCATCACCTGAATCACATTGACAAGATCGATGTCTCTCTCAAGGAGGGTCCAGATGTGACTCTATAGAGTCTGCACTTCGTCGACTGATCCCCAGTCCAGCCCCTTGTTAATCGATAATGCAAGCTGGGGCGGAGGGCCGGAATGGAACGCAGGTATAGCTGCCCACTTAGTGTTACGAGGTGCCGTGACATAAAACCACTCTCGCTGCCATAGGTAGGAGGTTTCGGTGAAAGAGCCTTTTGGCCAAAGAGTGTTGGTAAGCTTGCTCACTACAGCACCACCGCACGCCGCTTGTTCCCCGTCAACTACCTTCGGCTTCACACTGAAGGTATTGAGCCATAAGACGAAGAGTGGGGGGATTCGGAGGAAGGCCTTGCATGTAATGATAAATGCCGAGACGTGGAGGATATAGTCCAGGGCTAGATCATGAAATCTAGCCTGTTATAAAACATTAGCCCCCAGACAATGGGGTGAAGAGCGAACCCTAGCCCCTGGAGGATGTGGGGGATGAATACGACCCTCTCGCCAAATCTGGGGGTCGGAATAACCTGTCCTTGAGCAGGAAGCCTGTGGTGGACCTTCGCGGTCAAATATCTGGCTGCCCGAAGCTTTGCAATATCATCCTCTGTAACAAAGGAAGCCACCCATCGGCCTTGAGAGCTGGGTCCGAACATGATGGGGAGGCTTGAAGCAATGAAGTCGAACCTTGAGTGCTAGAACTCGAGGTTGGGAAGGCTGAGGAGAGGTTTGGCATAAAAGAGACAAACCTTGGTTCCTTTATAAAGGCAGCGGGTATTAAATGCCTCATCCTAAGCCTGAGAACCTGCCTATTCCTAAGGAATTTTCCCCGCAGGACGGTTGGGTTACCCCCGCTCGTATTGATGAGAATCCCGTGATAAGGGGACACGACCTCTGCTTCGACAGGACGTGCCAATAAAAACGGGACGGGAAACGGTTCGAAATAATAACCGGACAAGCGTGACGTTGCGTTACTAAAGTTGTCAGCAGATTAGATTTGTGAAATATTATACTCTCTACTGCTGTGTGTTACAGATCCAGACACGTTTATTTCGTCCGAAGACTATCTTGGAGTTCGGAAGGAGGAAGTCGCCTTGCAATGCCAAAGACAGATCTACGCGCCGGATACCTTGTCATTGAAGCCAGGTTCATGGGCTACTGAGGGAGTCCTGGACTAAGGGGTCCTTGGGCGTCCGGGCTGCTATCCATGGGCCGAACTGATGGGCTGTGAAGATACAAAGACCGAAGACTGCACCCCTGTCCGGATGGGACTCTCCTTGGCGTGGAGGGCAATCTTGGCGACCAAATATGTAGATTCCTTTCTTTGTAACTGACCATGTGTAACCCTAGATCCTCCCGGTGTCTATATAAACCGGAGGACTTAGTTCGGAGAGAAGGAGATATTCATTACCATAGCCATACAAGCTAGACCTCTAGGGTTTAGCTATTACGATATCGAGGTAGATCAACTCTTGTAATACTAGTATTCATCAATATCAATCAAGCAGGACGTAGGGTATTACCTCCATAGAGAGGGCCGAACCTGGGTAAACATCATGTCCCCTGTCTCCTGTTACCATCGACCTTAGACGCACAGTTCAGAAGAGGGGGATGTCGCATTTTATGCATCAAAGACTGATATAAACATGTTTCGATATATGCTTGCATTCAAATATGTAAATTGGAGAACATGTTGTCTGCAATCCACACATGAAGGGAGATATGCGTATATCAAACAAGTTCATTAATTTGACTTTCAACATGTTCACGGAGTACTATAATACTGTACAACATGCTACTCGATCGAGGTGTTCAATTTTGGATTTAGTTCACTATTTTGACCTGGTGAACGAGCTATTTCATGGAATCAAGATATTTCATTTTGGGTTTGAATGGGTCAACTATTTGTCATATAGTAGATCGCTAGCAACAAGCATGTAAAACACATTACTCCCGAGCATCATCTCTCCATCTAAAAAAGAAGTGGCAAGCTAATATTTCAAAATTTGATTCGAATCGACTTGGTAAGGTAGACGTGGATGCTCGTTCTCCCAAAATTTCAACGAACCGTTAAACACCCTCTACTCGGTGGAATTCGCCCGAGAAAATAAATGGGAGACGCGAAATTACTGGCCTATGTGGGACACGCATCAATTGGCCCATTGTACATCGAAGGTAGGTTTGTAACTTCATCCAAGCGCGCCTTCTCCTTGGCCGAAATGACATGTGCCGAATAATTCATAAAACATGGTCGGCAAAATACCCTCTACTCGCCCAAAAATAGCTCGCGCCCACTATTTCAAAACACGCTCTCCTCGCCCGAAATCGCTCGCCCCCACTATATTTGAAAACACGCCCTCCTCGCCCGAAATCGCTCGCGCCCACAATATTTCAAAACACGCCCTCCTCGGCCAAAGTCGCTCATGCTCACTATTTGGGAGAAGAAAAGTTACTCTACTATCCCCGACCCTCAGTACACAGACCCAAGCTGAGAAGCCTAAAGGCAGGGGTAGAACTGTAACTCCCCCACATTTCAGACAAATGTGTCCGTAAGACATGGTTCCCACTCCCAATTCCCCATTCATAGCTCATGGGCGCCAAATCACCTTCTTCCCGGAAGCTCCCTTCTCTCAAGCTGCAAAACCTCAACCCCTCCTCCATGGCGCCCCATCGCACCAAATTCACATTCGCCCTCCTCTCTAATCCTGGAGACGCTGCCATTTGCCGTCGTGCACTGGGCCGTGTGCCTCTTACTCCATGCTGCCGGAGCTGCCTCGACGACATCCCACATGAACCGTAACGGAGCCGATTCACCCCCGCCGTTGTTCACGGCGCCGGAGCGGCTCCAACTTTCGACCCTTCTAGAGCCCCGGTGCTGCTTCCCCTTAGCCATCGACCATCGTGACATCTCTGCTTCCCTGCCGCCGGCAGCCACCGCACAAGGCGTTAGGTCGACCACAAGTTGGTCCGGCTAAAGCGGCAACTCAAGCCGAACACCAGACTGCCCCACCTCGCCGTAAAGGCAAGAACAAAATAGCTTGGGGTTGTCCATACGACCGTCAACATGACTTGGGTAGTAGAGCAGGACAGTCAAGAGTGACCTATGAATCGCGAGGACATACCTCGACACGCGACGATGGCCAGCTATTCGGACGTGACAAACCTAGCCACACCTAGGCCGAAGACCGCAAACGAACTCCATCGCAGGTGTGTCGCAGTGTGGTTCAACATAGAGGCGCCACACACCCTCTTTGCTTCACAGACGAAGTAATGGAGTATGAATTCCCAGATGGGTTCAAACCTATGAATATCAAATCATACGATGCAACAATGGATCCCATGGTATGGATCGAGGACTTCCTCCTCCATATCCACATGGCCCGTGGGGACGACCTTTGAGGGAGTCCAGGATTAGGGGGTCTCCGGACAGCCGGACTATATCCTTTGGCCGGACTGCTGGACTATGAACATACAAGATTGAAGACTTCGTCCCGTGTTCGGATGAGACTTTCCTTGGCTTGGAAGGCAAGCTAGGCAATACGGATCTGTAGATCTCCTCCCATGTAACCGACTCTGTGTAACCCTAGCCCCCTCCGGTGTCTATATAAACCGGAGGGTTTAGTCCGTAGGAAAACATACAATCATACCATAGGCTAGCTTCTAGGGTTAGCCTCTATGATCTCGTGGTACATCAACTCTTGTAATACTCATCATCAAGAACAATCAAGCAGGACGTAGGGTATTACCTCCATCAAGAGGGCCTGAACCTGGGTAAACATCTTGTCCACCGCTTCTTGTTACCATCTGCCTTAGATGCACAGTTCGGGACCCCCTACCCGAGATCCGTCGGTTTTGACACTGACATTGGTGCTTTCATTGAGAGTTCCACTGTGTCGTCACCATAAGGCTTGATAGCTCCTTCGATCATCTGTAGCGATGCGGTCCAGGGTGAGGTTTTCCTCCTCGGACAAATCTTTGTATTCGGTGACTTCGCACTGCGGGCCAATTCGCTTGGTCATCTGGAGCAGACCGAGAGCTACGCCCCTAGCCATCAGGTTAGATGCTGAAACTTGAACTACACGGCCGATATCCACGGAGACTTGATCTTTGACGGATTCACGCCCATGTCAGGTGTGCCGCACAGTCACGACGAGCATGGCATAACTCTGCCGTCGGACAGTATTTGGGAGATCGCATCTGCAACTACTCCGGCCGTCAATCCGGAGCAAATCGCGCCATCCGAGAGAGGAGGGATAGACCCCGCCACGGAGGCCGCGCTCTGAGCGGCGATAGAGCCAGATGCTGACTTCACCCCTTATGGGGCCGTGTCACCGAACCACTGGATTCATCCTCGTCCACGGACTCCGAGCCGCTTATATCCGTGCCCGTCGATCCCGACTGGGCGCCGATCATGGAGTTCACCTCCGTGGATATATTTCAACACTCACCTTTCGGCGATGTGCTAAATACATTAAGGTCTCTCTCCCTGTCAGGGGAACCTTGGCTGAACTATGTCCGGCTAGAATGGGATGTGGACGACAAAGAAATTCGCTGCCCACCCACCAACCACTTAGTAGCCACTTTCGACGATTTAACCGACATGCTCGACTTTGACTCCGAAGACGATGCATGAGACGAACAAGAACCACCACCCACAGGGCGCTGGACCGCCACCTCAGCATATGATATATACATTGTGGACACCCCCAAAGAAGGCAATGGCGACGAGACAGCGGAGGATGACCCCTCCAAGAAGCAACCCAAGCAACGATGTCAGTGGCGCCGCTCTAAGTCCCGCCACAACAAAAGTAGTGATACCGGCACAGGAGATAATAACACTCCGGATAGTGCCGAAGACAACAACAATCCCCTCTAGCACGATGCAGAGCCATAGGATGAACAAGCTAGCCCTCCAGAGCTGGCAGCAGATGGAGAACCAGAGGAGAACATTTACATGCCTCTCACCGAAGACAAGGCGAGCCTCGGCGACGAAGAATTTATCGTGCCTGATGACCCCGTCGAGCAAGAGTGCTTCAAGCGCCGGCTTATGGCCACGGCAAATAGCCTGAAGAAAAAGCAGCAACAGCTTCAAGCTGATCAAGACTTGCTAGCAGACAGATGGACCGATGTCCTTGCGGCCGAGGAGTACGAACTCGAGCGCTCCTCCTAGAGTTACCCAAAACACAGGTTGCTACCTCACCTCAAGGAGGAAGTAATGAAAACTCATTCACCAGTGTACGATGCGGCTGACCGGCCACTGCATGGCCGCGCCAGAGAGGCGTTTCAGCCTGAAGTTCAGCCTGCACCCCGCCGCCATTCAATCAAAAAAACTAAGGCCCCAGGGCAACACAGGGGACCTACGAGACGTATTGGACAGTAAGGCAAAAATCGCAAGGTCAATATACGGGTCATGGGCACGCGCGCCAACACGGGATAATGATCGTCGCGTCGGATACACCAAAAGTAAATCCGGCCGGGCCGAATGCAGCAGACAAGACTCATATGAACTGCGCCGGGATATTGCCCGGCCCAGAGGCGCCACACACCCCCTATGCTTCACTGATGAAGTTATGAATCATACGATGGTACAACAGATCCCGATGTATGGATTGAGGATTTTCTCCTTCACATCCACATGGCTCGCGGTGATGATCTACATGCCATCAAGTACCTCCCACTAAAAATCAAAGGATCAGCTCGGCATTGGCTGAATAGCTTGCCAACAGACTTCGTAGGCAATTGGGAGGTTTTGGAAGACACATTCCTGGATAACTTCCAGGGCACTTATGTGTGGCCACCGGATGCTGATGACTTGAGCGATATAACCTAGCAGCCTGGGCAATCGGCCAGACAATTGTGGACACGGTTCCTGACTAAGAAAAACCAAATTGTCGACTGTCCGGACCCAGAGGCCCTAGAGGCATTCAAGCATAACATCCGTGACAAATGGCTGGCTCGCCACCTTGGCCAGGAGAAGCCGAAATCTATGGCAGCCCTCACAACACTCATGACCCACTTTTGCGTGGGCGAGGATAGCTGGCTAGCTTGCAGCAACAACACATCGAGGAATCCGGGCACTTCGGATACCAAAGATGCCAATGGTAGGGAACGTCGTAATAGACCAAAGTGCCGCAATAACGGCGATAACATCGAAGATACGACAGTCAAATGCCAGATTCAGAGGCCCTAGATCCCGTCAGTGGAAAAAGCCATTTAAAAGAAGTACTCCGGCTCCATCCAGTTTGGATCGCATAGTGTATCGCTCGTGTCAAATCCACGGCACCCCCGACAAGCCAGCCAATCACACCAACAAAGAATGCTGGTTGTTCAAGCAGGCCGGCAGGTTAAATGCTGAAAACAAGGACAAGGGGCTGCATAGCGATGACGAGGAGGAGCCCCGGCCGCCGAACATAGGAGGGTAGAAGGGGTTCCCCCCACAAGCGAAGACGGTGAACATGATATACGCAACCCACATTCCCAAGAGGGAGCAGAAGCGTGCACTAAGGGACGTCTATGCGATGGAGCCCGTCGCCCCAAAGTTCAACCCATGGTCTGCTTGCCCGATCACCTTTGATCGCAGGGACCACCCCACTAGTATCCGTCATGGCAGAACCGCTGCACTGGTGCTAGACCCCATCATCGGCGGATTTCACCTCACTCGAGTCCTTATGGACGGCGGCAGTAGCCTGAACCTGCTCTATCCAGACACAGTGCGAAAAATGGGTATTGATCCCTCGAGGATCAAACCCACCAAAACCACCTTTAAAGGCGTCATCCCACGTGTAGAGGCCCATTGCACAGGATCAATCACACTGGAAGTGGTCTTTGGATCACCGGACAACTTCCGAAGCGAGGAGTTAATCTTCGATATCGTCCCATTTCGTAGTGGCTACCACGCATTGCTCGGACGAACAACATTTGCAAAATTTAATGCAGTGTTGCATTACGCATACCTCAAGCTCAAGATGCCAGGACCTAGGGGGGTCATAACAGTAAATGGAAATACAGAATGCTCGCTCCGCACGGAATAGCACACTATGGCCCTTGCAGCAGAAGTACAAAACATCCTTTTAAGGCAAACCACTAATCCGGCGTCATAGCCCCCGGACACCTTCAAGCGAGTCCAGAATAAGCTGCAATAGGATCGCGTGGCACGTTCAGAGCTCGCCTAGCAATTCGGCCCCCGTCCCAGTCCCAGTCAAGCGACGAAATCCGTGCCGCACGTACATAACTACGCACTGAAAATACCATGGATATAGACGGGGGCATGATCAGGGCCCGTCCCACAATGCGGCTTAACCGCACTAGGGGTTGTATACCTTTATTACTTCTTTTCTCTTTCAGGACCTAACCCCCTGGAAGCCCATTCCGACAGTACGATTGCCGGACACATTCCGGGAAGCAACAACCAAGGCGGCAAGAAGCTAAGATAAATACGGGAACCCCCAGGTGGTCTCTAATAATCGATACACCTGCTTTTTGCTATCCACGCGCAGCTTTCCCTGGATAGGACATTTAGAATTGTCCTACCTTCTTCTTATTGCACTACTTATACCAGTCCGCACCCGTACGTTCGGGTATGGTCAGCACGCCAGGGAATTTCATTTACCCCATAATACGGTGTAAGAAGTCTGAACACTTTCGACAGTGCGGCACCCCAAACTTATAGCATTATATGCATCAGCTCCGAATCATGTCTTTGGTCAAATGTTGGGTTTGCCCGGCTCCCATGCTTTGGTACCTTATGTTACGCTATATCGGCTAAGGTAGCGGTGGGAGAACTACTGCGATTGCGTCCTAGTTCTTCCGGACAAGCGCCTCGGTAGAGAAAGCCGAAAACTGACTATCATGATAAGGCGAGAGACTAGTCGCTGTTCGAGAGGTCTCAAGTCCTTAAAGACTTTTTCCGCTTCGGGCGAGGAGCCGGCCTTGTCCGGCTTAGGCGAGTATAGCGCCCCAAATTTGGCCTTCTGAACACTAGAGGCTTCGCCAAAGTTTAAAATTGTAAACTTCTATGGCTAAGTGAGAGTGATAAAGCCTTATAGTCCGATTGCCTGGTTCGTTGTGCTGAACACCTCCCTTGAAGGACCCAAAATTGGGGCAAAGAGTGCTCAGGTTTATCCCGAACACCCCAATACTAGTTACATGGGGGCAGAAGCCGATGACTGGCCAACTCTCAGATATTATAAACGGCCGCACAGAAGGTAATATTTTAAAACACAAAAAGCGTTGCATAGCGCAGATGAACTTGTTTCACATTACAGGACCACATGAGTGTGATCATTCAAAAATTACATCCCTAGCACATTCATCCGCCACAAGGCGGGAACCCTTCAGGACACTCTCATAGTACATCTCGGGGTGGCAATGCTCCTTGCCCTCCGGCGGCCCCTCCTTCACCTGCTTCATGGCGTCCAGCTTCGCCTAGTGCACCTTCGCCCGGGCAAAAGCCCTGCGCGCAACCTCGATGCAGGCTGACCGCTTTATGACTTCAAGCCGTGGGCAGGCCTCCACAAGCCGCCTGACCAGACCGAAGTAGCTGCCGGACTAGGGCTCGCCAGGCCACATCCGGACTATAAGGCCCCTCATGGCCTATTCGGCCGCCTTATGAAGCTCGACCAATTGCTTCAGCTGGTCGCTCAAGGGCATCGGGTGTTTGCTCCCAGTATACTAAGACCAGAACAACTTCTCCGTCAATCTCCTCTCCTCAACTCGGTAAAACTCTGCATCATCCAGTACACTGGGGGGAGATCTGCGAACGCTCCTGGAGAGCTCCGAACTCGAGTAAGAAAAAGGAAAGTTTCCTTCACATGCTTGCTTTACATAATGAATGCCTTACCCGCTGCTATCTTCTTCACCGCATCAATTTCCTGGAGGGCCTTGTGGGCTTCAGCCTTGGTGCTCGGGGCGCTTTGAAGCACCTGTGTGAGCTCGGACACTCGCGTCTTAGAGCCAAGCTCCAAGGACTCGTTTTTTGGCGAGAGCCTTGAGCTCTTGCTGCACCTAGCCCACTCGGGCTTCTTGCTTCTCCCGCTCGATGCGTTCCTTGGCCGCTTTGTCTTCGGCCTCGTACAGTTCCTTCTTCAGGGTCGCCACTTCGGTCATGGCCCCTGGAAAATTCATGATGATCGTATTACTTTACACCTGAATTTCTTTTATTTTATATAGACAAGGTATTGCTTACCTTTGCTCTCCTCGAGCTGCCTCTTGGTAAGGCCAAGCTCGTTCTCGGACCGCTTCGGGTCCTGCTTCAGTGCATAGACCTCCGTAGTACGGGCGGCAGCGGCCAGCAGTGAAGCCTACACATACACATACATATATTCTGATTAGACTCCTGAGTCATCATTTGATCCTCTATTCGGCCTTTCTACTCAAATGCCAAACAGAGCATCAGGGGCTACTATCTATGTGGTAATATTTTCTTATATTTTGATTGCTTACCTCAAAGCTTGTTAGGAGGCTGGCGCAAGCTTCAGTCAGTCCGTTTTTGGCAGACTGAACTGTCTCGATCACCGCACTCATGATAGTACGGTGCTCTTCTTCGATGGAAGCACTGCGAAGCACATCCATCAAGTTGTCTGGTGCCTCTGGATAGACAGAGGACACCGGCACGGGCGGCTTGCCCCCCTTAACGGAGGGTCCCCCGCCGGAGTCTGGAACCACCGAAGATTCCAGTGCAGTGTTCGGCTGGGGGCCAAACCTAGAGCCCATGGCAGTCCGGCTCCCTTTGCGCCCAGGGTCTAGAAGGTCGCCTCGAGGCGCCCCCAGGACTGCCTCCCCTTGTCCTGGTGCCTATTGAGACAACACCTCGACGTTGTCCGCAGGGCAAGGGGTCGAGGCGATCGGAAGAGAACCGATGTTCATATTCGACGAGTCCAACGAACCGCTCGACGAAGATACGTTGAGATGAGCTCGGAATGGACTGCATAATCATGTTCGGCATGAGGAGAAGCAGTGCAGTAAAACACACCATGAATTACTACAGTGTCCGGATAATTACGACTTCGACAGGGGCTTGACCCTGGGTAGCCACTCGTCGCCGCTGTAGCCGGCCGTCGTGGAGCAGTCGGGAGGAAGAGTCCTACCCTTCTTGGACCCTTCGGCCTCCCAGGTTGGGTCGGCCTTCCTTTTGTTTTCTCCCCCGGCTGGGGGGGAGAACTTTCCTCTTCCTCCTCGTTGTTTTCGTGAGAGGAGGGCGCGTCGGAGTTATCAGACGATGAGTCCAATACAACCTTGCGCCGGAGACCTTTTCGGGTCCCCGCGGCCTTCTTCTTGGCCTTCTTCACCAGCACCTCATAAGGTGCCGGAACCAGCACCTCCGTCAGGAGAGCATCTGCAGGATCTTCCGGCAGGGGGGCGGGGCAATCGATCTGCTCCACTATCTTCACCCAGTCCGGTTAAAGGCATTGGGAGTCTTAGATCCCACACGTGATTAAACTGGGGAAAATGGATACCCTGTGACATATAAGAACTTACCGGATTGGCGCGGCGCTTTGCGCTGAGTATGCTGTCCTTGGTGAGGGAAGGAGGTACCTCAGCGCCCTTGAACAGCACCGTCCTGATGTCCTCGTGCGTCATGCCATAGAGCTCTTACAGTGTCTGGTGCTTGGCCGGGTCGAACTCCCACAAGTTGAATACCCGTTGTTGACACGGGAGAATCCGGCGGAAGAGCATGATCTTGACCACGTTAACGAGCTTGATTTTCTTGCCCATCATGTTCTTGATGCAGGTCTAGAGTCCGGTCAGCTCTACCGAGGAACCCTAGGAAAGGCCCTTCTCTTTCAAGGAGGAAAGCCGTGTGGGGATTCCGGATCGGAATTCGGGGCCGCCGCCCAGTTGGTGTCGCACGGCTCGCTGATGTAGAACCACCCCGATTGCCACCCCTTTATGGTCTCCACATAGGAGCCTTCGAGCCAGGTGACATTAGGCATCTTGCCCACCATGGCGCCTCCGCACTCTGCTTGCTGGCCGACCACCACCTTCGGTTTGACATTGAAGGTCCTCAGCCACATGCCGAAATGGGGCTTGATGCGGAGGAAGGCCTTGCACACGACGATAAACGCCGAGATGTTGAGGATGAAATTGGGGGCCAGATCATGAAAATCCAGCCCGTAGTAGAACATGAACCCATGGACAAATGGGTGGAGAGGAAATCCCAGTCTGTGGACAAAGTGGGTAAGAAAAACTACCCTCTCATGGAGTTCGGGCGTTGGGATGATCTGCCCTGCATCTGGCAGCCGGTGCGCGACATCCGCAGCCTGATATCCGGCTTCCCGTAACTTTATGATGTTCTCCTCTGTGACGGAGGAGACCATCCACTTGCCTCCTGCTCGAGACATGCTTGGAGTGGTTTGAGAAGAAGAACGTGATCTTGGGCACTAGAGCTTGAAAGTGCGTAAGAATGGATAAGCGAGGAGGTAGAAGGCGTGGGTAAAAGGGGGTAAATCCTTGTCCCCTTATAAGGGCGAAAGAGGCAATGCGTCTCCCCACTTTCCTGGTAAAACCGCTTATTCCCCAGGTGCCGTAATTGATGGCGTGGTTGGGTTACCCACATCCGTATTAATGAGAATCCCATAATAAGGGGGACACGATCTTTGCTTTGACAAGAGGTGTCAAGAAAACCGCCCCATGTTATGTGTGGTGCTGGTTGAGAAAAACGGTTCGAATAATGACCGAGCCATAACATGACTTCATGCTGTCAAAACGCATCAGCAAATTAGATTTGTGGAAATATTATTCTCTCTGCGGTAGTATGTGGAACTTGTTTTGCAGAACCGGACACTATTATGGTGTTCAAAATCTTCTATGGAGTATTCGTAGGAGGAACCCGCCTTGCAATGCCGAAGACAATGGTGTGCGCCAGACTCATCGTCATTGAAGCCTGGTTCAGGGGCTACTGAGGGAGTCCTGCATTAGGGGGTCTCCGGACAGCCGGACTATATCCTTTGGCCGGACTGTTGGACTATGAAGATACAAGATTGAAGACTTCATCCCGTGTCCAGATGAGACTTTCCTTGGCGTGGAAGGCAAGCTAGGCAATACGGATGTGTAGATCTCCTCCCATGTAACCGACTCTGTGTAACCCTAGCCCCCTCCGGTGTCTATATAAACCGGAGGGTTTAGTCCGTATTACAACATACAATCATACCATAGGCTAGCTTCTAGGGTTAGCCTCTACGATCCTGTGGTAGATCAACTCTTATAATACTCATATCATCAAGAACAATCAGGCAGGACGTAGGGTATTACCTCCATCAAGATGGCTCGAACCTGGGTAAACATCTTGTCCCTCGCCTCCTGTTACCATCCGCCTTAGACGCACAGTTCGGGACCCCCTACCCGAGATCCGCCGGTTTTGACACCGACAACCTTCATGCCATCAAATACCTGCCACTAAAACTCAAAGGACTAGCTCGGTACTGGTTAAATAGTCTGCCAGAAAATTCTATTGGCAGCTGGGAAGATTTGGAGGACGCCTTTCGCGACAACTTCCAAGGAACATATGCCCGGCCACCAGACGCCGATGACTTAAAGTCACATTGTCCAGCAGTCCTGAGAGTCGGCCAGGAAGCTCTAGACTAGGTTCTTAGTTAAAAAGAACCAAATCGTCGACTGTCCTGACGCGGAAGCCCTTGCGGCCTTTAAAAACAGTGTCCGGGATGAATGGCTTGCACGCCACCTCGGTCAAGAAGGACCTAGATCCATGATAGCCCTTACCGCTCTATTGACCCACTTTTGTGCGGGAGAAGACAGCTGGCTCGCTCATAGAAGCAATAGCGCCAGTGACTCGGGCACTTCCGAAATCCGATACGGCAATGGAAAGCCACGACAAAGCAAACACAACAGTCGCAATGATAATGAAAGATCACGCGACACAGCGGTCAACGCCGGATTTAGCAATCCCAAGCCCGGTCAACGGAAAAAACCATTCATGGCAAACCGAGAAGGACCATCCAACCTAGATAGGATACTGGACCGACCCTGCCAGATTCACGGCCACCCCCAATAAACCAGCTAATCATACCAACAGAAGCTGTTTGGGTCCTCAAGCAGGCGGGCAAGCTCAACGCCGAACACAAGGGAAGGGGGGCGCTAGGCAATAGGGACGACGGAGTGGTTCACCAGCCAAATTCCGGGGGTCAGAAGCAATTTCCCCCCGAAGATCGATCAACTCCAGAGTAGAAATAGCAGTTCGGCTTCCGTTGACCATCTCATATACCCGTTAAAACTATACCACGCATACATGACTACGCACTTAAGATACCACGGGCATTTGTGGAAGCATAATACGGACAAGTCTGCAAGCACTCCGGTAACATTTTATCTACTTTCCTTTTTATTTCTTGATTATCTCTTAAAAACATGTGGCACAAAGGAGAAATATCTAAGACCGACTCCATCGGAGTTTGGATCCGTACACTCACCTACGGGGCTACTTCCTTCAAGGATTCCCCTCGCTGAGGACAGGCGACGGAGAAGTGCGACAAGAGGTCCAAAATAACTTTATGTAGACCGCACTCTTTTTCGAGCATGTAACATGCCTTTTTCCTCTGCCTTCGACCCAGGGCATATCAAATAGACGGGGTCATGGCCTTTATATATATCAAGTCCGCATCTTTCCGCATCTTGTCGCTCAGGTCCCAGTTCACATTTTCTGAATTAATCATCCACATCTATCCACAAATCAATACGCCTCCTATGGTTGTTTCACAGATATACCCCAGCTTAAACTTGTTAGGGGCTCGGTACAGGAAGAAATGAGTAGCCAACAAAGTCCGAACAGCTTTTACAGCGTACTTCGGTGTCACGAGTTTGGCCTTACATGCACCAGCTCCGAATCCTGTCTTCGGTCAATAGATGGGTTGCCCGGCTCCTGTGCTTCCTATCCTATGTTTCGCTTTATCGGCTAGGGTAGTAATGGGAGAACTACTGCAATTGTGCTTCTGGTTCACCTGGCTCAGCACCTTAGTAGAGAAAGCCGAAAACTGACTGTCATGATGCGGCGAGAGCTGGTCAACCACTCGATGACTTATCGGAATCCCTAGCGATTCCTCCGTGTCACACAAAGGACCTCTTTCCGGTCAAATATGAACACGCATCATATGAACAAGCCGCATACATACCAGGGGCTATGTCATAGACCCACCATAAAACTACTATGGATAAGTGAAAGTGTTAACGCCCTATAGTCTGGTTGCCTGTTTCGCCGCATTGGCACCTCCTTCACGGACCCAGACGTTGGGTCAAGAGTGTTAAATGCTTTTCCGAACACCCCTGTACTTCCTACGAGGGGCCTGAAGCCGACAACTAGAAAACTTTCCGATTATATTAAAATGGCCTCACATGAGGAACACAAACTTTCGAGCAATATATAAAAACAGATTAACTATAAAATTGTCTCGTACAATTCTCATACACCTCACTCAAACATTATGTCTTTCGAGCACTGACCCTCTATCAAGCGGGCGGCCACTAGGATGTCTTCAAAATAATGCTCCAGTTCATGGCGGTCCTTGCCGTTAGGTGGACTCTTCACCGCAACATCAGTGGCCTTTATCTTCCCCCTGAATGTCTTGACTCGGGCAAAGGCCATCCGTGCACCCTCGATGCACACCGGCCACTTCACAGCGTCGATATGTGGCACCGCGTCAACAAGCCGCTGTACCAAGCCGAAGTAACTATTCAGAACAGGCTCAGTTAGCCATAACCGGATTATGATGTTCTTCATGGCAGCGCCAGATATCCTATGAAGCTCGGCCCACTGGGACATCTGCTCATTCAGCAATAGGGGGCGCTTCGACGTGCCGAATTCTGACCAAAAAAGCTTCTCTGTTGCATACCCCTCTCGCACCTGGTAAATCCTCCGCATCGGAAGAACTCTTCGGCATGTCTAATAACTCGTACGAAGAACTCCACAATTGGTTAAGCTGAGCATAGTTTGGGTCGCTGTCGGTATCAAAACCGGCGGATCTCGGGTAGGGGGTCCCAAACTGTGCGTCTAGGCCGGATGGTAATAGGAGGCAGGGGACACGAAGTTTTACCCAGGTTCGGGCCCTCTTGATGGAGGTAAAACCCTATGTCCTGCTTGATTAATATTGATGATATAGGTAGTACAAGAGTAGATCTACCACGAGATCAGAGAGGCTAAACCCTAGAAGCTAGCCTATGGTATGATTGTATGTTGTGATTGTTGTCCTACGGACTAACACCCTTCGGTTTATATAGACAACAGAAAGGGTTAGGGTTACACAAGCTCGGTTACAAAGGAGGAGATATCCATATACGTATTGCCTAGCTTGCCTTCCACGCCAAGTAGAGTCCCATCCGGACACGAGACGAAGTCTTCAATCTTGTATCTTCATAGTCTAACAGTCCGGCCAATGGAGATAGTCCGGCTGTCCGGAGACCCCCCTAATCCAGGACTCCCTCAGTAGCCCCTGAACCAGGCTTCAATGACGATGAGTCCGGCGCGTAGTATTGTCTTCGGCATTGCAAGGCGGGATTCTTCTCCGAATACATCACATAAGAACTTGAAAACAAGGATAGTGTCCGACCCTGCAAATTAAGTTCCACATTCCACCGCAGAGAGAATAATATTTTCGCAGATCTAACTTGCTGGCTTGTTTTGGTAGCATGACGTTATGTCATGGCCTGGTGATTATTCGAACCGTTCCTTTTAACCAGCCCCGCACATAACGCGAGGCAGTTTTTTGACACATCTTGTCAAAGCAGAGATCGTGTCCCCTTATTACGGGATTCTCATCAATACGGGCGTGGGTAACGCAACCGCGCCATCAATTGCGGCGCTTGGGGGATAAGCGAGTTTTACCAGGCAAGTGGGGACGCTCAGTTTCGTCCGCCCATATAAAGGGATAAGGATTCACCTTTCTATCCACGCCTGCTTCCTCCTTTGCTCATCTGTTTTCGCACACTCGAGCCCTAGCGCCCAAGTCCTCACTTCCACCTCAACCTTCTCCAACCATGTCCGGAGCGGGAGGCAAGTGGATGCTCTCCTCCGTCACGGAGGGAGACATCAAGAAACTGAGGAGGGCTGGATACCTGCCCGACGACATCGTGCACCGGCTCCCAGATGAGGGGCAGCTCATCCCCACCCGCAGGCCCCATGAGAGGGTGGTATTCCTCACCCATTTCCTCTGCGGACTAGGATTCCCTCTTCATCCCTTTGTCCGGGGGCTCATGTTCTATTACGGCCTGGATTTCGATGATCTGGCCCCGAACTTCATCCTCAACATCTCGGCATTTATCGTCGTGTGCGAGGCCTTCCTCCGCATCAAGCCCCACTTCGGCTTATGGCTGAAGACCTTCAATGTCAAGCCGAAGATGGTGGGCGGCCGCCAGGCGGAGTGCGGAGCCGCCATGGTGGGGAAGATGCCCAACATAACATGGCTCGAGGGCTCCTTTGTGGAAACCATAAAGGGGTGGCAATCGGGGTGGTTCTATATCACCGAGCCGCGCGACCCCGCATGGGCAGCGGCCCCCGAGTTCCGATCTGGCATCCCCATGCGGCTCACCTCCTGGAAAGAGAAGGGCCTGTCCTGGGGTAGTTCGAAGGAGCTGACCGGACTCCAAACATGTATTCAAAACATGTTGGACAAGAAGCTCAAGCTTGTCAACATAGTCCAGGTTATGCTCATCCGCCGGATACTCCCGTGCCAACAATGGGAGTTCACCTTGTGGGAATTCAATCCGGTGCAGCACCGAACTCTGAACAGGCTCTTCGACACGACTCATGAAGATGCCTGGAGGGTGCTATTCAAAAGTGCCGAGGTCCCTCCCCCTATTACTGAGGATCGCGGATTCAGCGCGAAGCGCCAAGCCAGTGTGGTAAGCTGCTTTACCTTTCACAGGATAATCATCTTTTATATAGATTGACTTTATGCGGGATCTAAACTCCCGTACCTTTGACAGGACTGGCAGAAGATGGCCGGACAGATCGACTGTCCGGCTCCTTTGCCCGAAGGCCCCGCTGACGCTCTTCTGGCGAAGATGTTGACTCCGGCCCTTTACAAGGTGCCGGAGAAGACCAAGAAGGCCAAGGGAGCTCGAAAGAGTTCCCGACGCCAGGCGTCATCGGACTCACCGTCCGATGACTCTGCAGCGCACTCCTTCCCTGAAGACGAGGAAGAAGAAGAAGAAGAAGAAGATGGTCCCCCACCAACTAGGGGAGACAAGAAAAGGAAGGCCGCCCCAACCGGGGAGGCCGGAGATTCCAAGAAGGGAAGGACTCTCCTTCCGGACAGTTCCACCGCCGCCGACGAAGGCGAAGACAAGTGGTTGCCCAGGGTCAAGCCCCCGGGGAGATCGTAAGTATTCAGATACCAGAGTAACTCATAGGATTCCATTGTCACACTGCTTTCCTTAATCGGCGAACATAATTATGCAGGCTGCCCGAGCCAATATCGAGGTATCATCGGATGCCTCCCTGGGCTCGTCGGACATGGATAGCGATCCAGTCCCGACCGCCACCTCCCCTCATCCTGCCAACGGCGTCGAGATGTTGTCTCAAGAGGCACCGGATCGAGGGGAGACAGTCCCGGAGGCGCCTCAAGGCGACCTTCCGGACTCCGGGAGCCGAGGTTACGGGGGCCCCGAGAGCTCCGAGTTCGGCCCTCAGTCGAACACCGCGCCGGACCCTCCAGCGGTTCCTGGCTCGGGAAGGCGGTCTCCTTCTAAGAGGAGCAAGACGCCTATGCTGGTGACCTCTATCCATCGAGAGGCGCTGGACAATCTGCTGGAAGTGCTTCGCAGCGCTTCCATCAACGAGGAGCACCGCACTATCATGAGTGCGTTCATCCAGAAGGTTCAGTCCACCAAGAGCGGATTGACTGAAGCCTGTGCCAGCCTTCTAACAGGCTTCGAGGTAAGTGTTTTAAAATGTAGTAGAAATATTACCGCATAGACAGTAGCCCCTGATGCTTTGTTCGGTGTTCAAAAAGAAAAACCAAATAGAGGATCAAATAATACCGCAGGAGTCTAACATAAGTATGTCGATATGCGTATGCAGGCTTTGCTACTGGCGTCCGCCGCACTGACTGCGGAGGTCGCCGTGCTGAAGTAGGACCTCGAGGGGTCAAAGAAGGAGCTCGGCCTTGCCGAGAGGCAGCTCGAGGAGAACAAGGGTAAGGAATACCCCGTCTATAGATATGTATATAAAAAAAGGACGCAATTGCAAAATGACAGGATCATTGTATGTTTGTCAGGGGCCACGACTGAGGTGGCAACCCTGAAGCAAGCGCTGACCAAGGCCGAAGATACAGCGGCCAAGGAGCACATCGAGCGAGAGAAGCACGAGGCTCGGGTGGGCGAGGTGCAGCAAGAGCTCCAGGCTCTCGTGACGAAGCACGAGGCGTTGGAGCTTGACTTGAAGACGCGAGAGTCTGAGCTTGCCGCGGCCCGTGAAAGCGCAAAGAGTGCCAAGGCCGAGGCCTAGAAGGCCCTTCAGGATCGATGCGATGAAGAAGATAGCGGCGGGTAAGGCTTTCTATATGCAAAGCAAGCATGTAAAAGTAAATTACCGATTACTTACCCGGATCCGGAGCTCTTCACGAGCATTCGCAGATTTGCCCCGCAGTGTGTCCGATGCCGCACAATTTTACCAGGACGAGGACGGAAGCTCGACGGAGAAGCTGTTCTGGTCTCAGTATGCTAAGGCCGAACATCCGGTGCCAATGAGCGACCAGCTGAAGTAGATGGTCGAGCTACATAAGGCGGCCGATCAGGCCATGTAGGGCTTGATAGTCCGGTTGTGGCCTGGCGACTCCCTTCCGAACAGCTTCTTCGGCCTGGTGAGGCGGCTTGTGGATGCCTGCCCACGGCTGGAGGTTGTCAAGCGATTCGTCTGTATTGAAGGTGCACGCCGGGCTTTCGACCGTGTAAAAATGCAGTGGGTCAAGCTAGACGCCATGAAGCCGATCAAGGAGGGGCCGCCGGAGGGCAAGGAGCACCACCACCCCGATATGTACTACGAGGGTGTTCTGCCGGGTGCCCGTCTTATCGCGGATGAGTGCTCAAAAGATGTAATATTTGAATGAGACTTGCTTGTTTTATCCTGTATGTATGAAAACTTGTTTCATATGCGCTATGCAACGCTTGTTGGAATTTAAAATATTACCTTCTGTTTGGCTGTTTATCCAATCTGAGAGATGGCTAGTCCTCGGCTTCTGCCCCCATGCCACGACTGCTGGGGTGTTCGGGATAAACCTGAGTACTCTTGTTCCCATGTTTGGGTCCTTCGAGGGAGGTGCTCAGCACAACGAACAAGGCAACTACACTAATAGTGCTTTATCACTCTCTCTTAACCATAGAATTCTATAATTTTAAATTTCGGTGAAGCCCCTGGTATTCGGAAGGCCGAATTCGAGGCACGATACACGCCTGTAAGCCGGACAGGGATGGCCCCTCGCCCTAAGCGGCATAAGTCTTTAGGGACTCGAAAAACCTCGCCGAACAGCGACCAGTCTCTCGCCTTATCATGACAGTCAGTTTTAGCTTTCTCTACTGAGGTGCTCAGCCCGGCAGAACTAGGGGACAATCGTGGTAGTTCTCCTAGCGCTACCTTAGCCGATAGAGCGGAACATAAGGTACCAAAACATAGGAGCCGGGCAAACCCAACATTTGACCAAAGACATGATTCGGAGCTGATGCATATAATGCTATAAGTTCGGGGTGCCGCACTTGTTAAAGTGTTCGGACTTTTCACACCGCGTTGTGGGGTACGTAAGCCCCTGGTGTATTGGCCGTACCAAATTGTACAGTTGCAAGGCGTCATTAGTGAACACGTATATATATATAACAAGAATGCAATAATAGTCGTAATGTCATGCATTGTTTATTGAAAAATTGCGTTGAAGCAGAGTGATACATATAGTGCGATAAACAAAGAGTAGGACTATGTCCCTCCCAAGGGCAAGCTGAGGAATGATATGAAATAGAATATTTCGCTCGTTACTGATATCAACCTGGGAATTCCGTGGTATAACGTAGCTGTCTGCCTCCTTGGTCGCTCCATCATGTGTTCGGCAATAGTGTTGCCACACAGTGTTTCCAGAGATTAAGGTCCTGAAAGAAAAAGAAAAATAACCAAACGGGAAGCCCCTAGTGCGGTTTAGGCCGCGTCTTGGAGCGTGCCGCAGTTGTGCCCCCCTCCCCACCTGTGCCCATGGTATTTTCAATGCGTAGTTATGTACGCGTGGCACGAGCTTCGCCGCTAGGCTGGGATTGGGCTACGCGAGCTCAGACCGCGCCAGGCGGTCTATTTGCCGATTGCCCCGAGCGCGCTTGAAGGTGTCCGGGCTTTGAAACTCCGAACTGGTTGATTGTCTTGAGAGGCTGCTTTGCCCTTCTGCTGCGAGGTCCGCGGTGTGCTCCTCTGTTCGGAGAGAGCGCTCTATGTTTCCATTGAATGTAATAACTCTGCGAGGTCCTGGCATCTTGAGCTTGAGGTATGCATAATGTGGTACCGCATTGAATCTAGCAAATGTGGTTCGCCCGAGCAGCCCGTGATAACCACTTCGGAACGGGACTATACCGAAGATTAACTCTTCGCTTCGGAAGTTATCCGAGGATCCGAAGACCACTTCCAGTGTAATTGAGCCTGTGCAATGGGCCTCTACGCCTGGAATGACGCCCTTAAAGGTCGTTTTTGTGGGTTTGATCCTTGAGGGGTCTATACCCATTTTGCGCACTGTGTCCTGATAAAGCAAGTTTAGGCTGCTGCCGCCGTCCATAAGGACTCGAGTGAGGTGAAATCCGTCGATGATTGGGTCTAGGACCAGTGTGGCAAATCCGCCATGACGGATACTAGTGGGGTGGTCCCTGCAATCGAAGATGATCGGGCAGGAGGACCAAGGGTTGAACTTTGGGGCGACTGGCTCCAACGCATATACGTCCCTGAGCGCATGCTTCCGCTCCCTCTTGGGGATGTGGGTTGTGTATATCATGTTCACCGTCCGCACTTGCGGGGGAAACCTCTTCTGTCCTCCAGTGTGCGGCTGCCGGGGTTCCTCCTTGTCATCGCTATGCGGCCCCTTGTCCTTGTTTTTGGCAATTAACTTGCCGGCCTGCTTGAACACCCAACAATCCATGTTGGTGTGATTGGCTGGCTTGTCTGGGGTGCCGTGTATTTGACACGAGCGATCGTGTATACGGTCCAAGCTGGACGGACCCGGCGTACTTTGTTTGAATGGATTTTTCCGCTGACCGGGTTTAGAGCCTTTGAATCCGGCATTGACTGCTGTATCCTCAGTATTTTCGCTGGTTATGCGGCACTTATGCTTGTTGCGACGTGACCTACTATTACTGTCCTTGGTGTCTGGGGTACCATGGTTCTTTGATATGTTATTACTGCGAGCCAGCCAGCTATCTTCTCCCGCACAAAAGCGGGTCATGAGCGTCGTGTGAGCTGCCATAGATTTCGGCTTTTCCTGACCAAGGTGCCGGGCTAGCCACTCGTCTCAGATGTTGTCTTTGAAAGCCGCTAAGGCTTCCGCATCCGGATAGTCGACGATTTGATTTTTGTTTGTAAGGAACCGAGTCCAGAATTGCCTGGCCGACTCTTCTGGCTGCTGAATTATGTGACTTAAATCATCGGCGTCTAGTGGTCGCACATAAGTGCCCTGAAAGTTGTCGAGGAATGCGGCTTCCAGATCTTCCCAACAGCTAATGGAGTCCGCTGGCAAGCTGTTAAGCCAATGCCGCGCTGGTCCTTTGAGCTTTAGTGGGAGGTATTTGATGGCATGTAAGTCATCACCGCGTGCCATGTGCATGTGGAGGAGGAAGTCCCCGATCCATACTGCGGGATCTGTTGTGCCGTTGTATGATTCAATATTTACAGGTTTGAAACCTTCTGGGAATTGATGTTCCATTACTTCGTCTGTGAATCATAAGGGGTGTGCGGCGCCTTTGTATTGGGCTATATCGTGATGCAGCTCGAATGGGTCTTGCCCGCTGTGTTCGGCTCGGCCGGATGTCGGGACCCCATCCTAAGTCACACAGATCTAGCATGTAACACTTCATATCACTTTGCGGCCTCACACACGGTATTCCCACGGGTGCCACCTTACCTGGCCCGGGACCGTTTGCGCCTTTTGGCTCACGTATATGATAGTGTCGCTAGCGTCCATATGACAGAGAACCCGGGCCGACATGACTAGTCGTGAACCCAAAGTAGCACTAACTTACATGGACAGGCATACATGAATCAACCTCGAGCATGTCGGTCAACAACGTATGAATCCGGGCTGTAGCATTGGGCTAACAGGACTCCAGGAACGCGGGCTGTAGCAGGCTAGGCAGGACTCCAGATGTCACCGCGTGACATTGCCCCGAACGGACAGACACAGGAACGAAGTGAATCACATGCCGGCCAGTCAAGTGTTTCGGAGCAGTAGTGCTGGGCTAGCAGGACTCCGGTGAACCAGGCTGTAGCAGACTACTATGGCTCATGGAAGCACAAGAAAACATTTCCCCATAAGAGAGGCTACCAGAGGTAAACAACTAGGTTGTCGGATCCCACACATAGCAATACACGTTACACGTACGCATAACATGCAAGTATGTGATGCACAACATGGCATCACAACATAACTCAAACTCATATAGATAAAGGCCCAGAAGAGCCACATAGCATTCAATACGAATAGGGGTCTCATGACCCATCATTTAGAGTATACAAGCAACGGAAGGATTACATGTCTGAGTACAGACAACTACAAAAGGAAAAGACTAAGAAGCCTGACTAAACACGACCCTCCCAAGGGTACAAGATCATAGCTGGGATACAAGCTACTCGTCGAAGTCTCTAGTGTAACCAACTGCAAAACATAAATAAGCAAACGTGAGTACAAAGGTACTCAGCAAGTCTTACAACAGAACTATCTACATATGCAACACTATCAACAAGGGGGGGGGAGTTAATAGCAGCAAGCCAGCTTTGACTCAGTGGCTAATCAATACTACGAGTATCAGAAACTTCTTTGAGGTGAGAAGACGCACACGAGTCAACATATTCACCATATCAATACTCCACTATGGATCCGTTCCCGTCTCCCTACGAGAAGGCCATCCATAGCACTCACGCTTATCTTGTGGATTTTAGGGTATCCACTTCAAGTTTTCTATGTACTACATAAGTTCTCCAAGTTTCCATATCCGAGGAAAACGGCTATTCGAATAGATAATATTGACCCTGCAGGGGTGTACTTCTTCACACACGCTCTCGCCACTTATAGCCCTGCACAAGTCATGTACATCGGCAACCTTCAAGCGGAAGCCGGGTGAGGGTGTCAGCCACGACCTGACTAACCACACAAGTCTCTCGTCCAAGTTTATCGCCTATTCGAGTTCCATCTTCAAGGAGTTCCGGCCGAAGTCTCCAGTATGGCCCCAAAGGATGTGTGCAGGGTTCCCAAGCCCACCATCCGGGTGCCACTTGGTACACCGTGCCATGGTGCCTAGTCTGTCCCAAGCCCGTCCCGTCGGACACCACCTGGTAGACAAGTAGCACTACCTACAAACGCCAGAAACTAGTTGCAACTCCTGGACAGAGATCAAGTGGATTAATAAGCCGAGAGGGGCCGGATGACCGGAACCCAATGTGTGGTAGTAACTGGACATGGATAACATACACAGAACTCAGTGCTTAGGGACGGTTCCAATGAGACAACCCACCATGTACTCCTACATGGCCTCTCATCGCTACCTTTACCAAAACGTGTTCACACACTTAGCCTTTATCGGTAGGACATGTTCACCACTCTGATTCATTCCCGATGAATCAGACCTGACACAACTCTAAGCATAGCTGGCATAAAGAAATCAAGCATGGATGAGTAGGCACATCAAGCCTCAAGCAACTCCTACTCATGCTAGTGGGTTTCAACTATTTACTGTGGCAATGACAGGTCATGAAGAGGAATGGGTTCAACTACCGCAGCAGAAAGTAGCAGTTTGAATCGATGTTGTCCTAATGCAGTATTAGGAGCAGGAGCGAGAGAGTGGGATTTATCAAAATGCTCAAGGGGGGTTGCTTGCCTGATAGAACGACGAAGGGGTACGGCTCCTTTGACAGGTACTCAGGAACACCTTCCGGAGTCAAACCTATCAAGAAGAAACGGTGTCGGCGATCAACACACAAACAAATGCAACATAATGATGCATGGACATGACATGTGCAAATGCTAGTGTTTGGGCTAATGCAAGTTGCTACCAATTGGTTGAAGCTCATTTGAATCAAGGATTCAAATGCAAATTCAAAATGAAGCATTTAAAACGCTCATATTATGTTTTCACTTATACAACATGTATAAGTTGGTTTTTCATGCATGTAACTGGACTAAATGGATTCCTTGCATTCTTCTGATGATTTTTCATATATAAATTATTTCATTCTGAGCTACGGTTTAATTCTAGGAATTTTAGAAGTTTTAAATATTTTCTGAAATTCTCTGAATTATTTAAAATCCAGAAAATTAATTACTGCCTCAGCGTGACGTCACAGAGGCGTCAGCAGGGTTGACTAGGTCAAACCTGACGTGTGGGGGCCACACGTCAGTGACACTGGGGTTAACCCCGAGTCAAACATGGGCTGATTAGCTTTGACTAAGCCATGGGGCCCACTGGTCAGTCTCAGGGGGTGGGTAATTAGAAGGGGGTTAAGCACTAATTAAGCCGCCACGTCAGCGCCCGCCGGAGTTGGCCGGCGGTGACCAAACCGCGCGGCGGTACTTCGCCGGAACGCGCTACAGGCGGCGGAGGAGCGCGCGGGGACTACCAATCGGTAGAGGGGAAGTCACGGGGACGGCGGAGCTCGCAGAAGCAGGGCTCGTGGCGGCGGCCGGAGCTCGGTTGATGCGGGTTAGGCACTGCAGGGCGCTAGGGGGGCTGCGGTTTGCCCCATTCGGTTGCTGGGGCACAGTGAGCATGGCGACGTGCTCAGAAGCGGTTGGTAGCAGCTGTGAACGCGGCGGCGCCATGGCCGGCGGCAGGAGCATCTCGGGCTCATCGAAAAGGCGACTACGGCGCGAAAACGAAGAGGAGGAGAGAGGGGTTGCGACGGGGGTGCTCACGGGGATCATGCAGAGCAGGCCAGTGGGCTCAGGGAAGGCCCGGAGCGAGCAAGGGGTCACCGGCGATCTCGTTCGCTGGAGGTTGAAGACGACGGCGATTGCGGCGTTGCAGGGCCTCTCGCGTCGCTTCGCTGCTCGGGGATGAAGTAGTCGACGGCGGCGGTGCTCGCAGACACGTTAGGGAGGCGAGGCGATGGCGGCGGCCACGGTGGCGCACGGGTGCGTGCGAGAGAGGGGACAAAGGAGGGGGAGGAGCGAGAGGGAGTGAGCGAGAGGGACCAGGGGGTGCGTGGCGACGCTGCAGGGATCACAGAGCAAGCAGGGAGGCAGGAGGTGGCCGGGCGCGTGGCCGCGTGCGGCGAGCGCGTGCTTGGCGTCCTCCTGGCGTGGTGGAGAAGACAACTGGCAGGGCCAGCTGGCTAGGCCGGTCAGCTGGGCCGCCATTGCCAGGCCTCAGGTAAGGCCTAGGTAAGCCTTTTCCCTTTTTTTGTTTTCTTTTCTATTTCTGACATTTGTTTTTGAATTAAAAATAAATACCAGCACAAATATAAAAATGTTGAGATTCCTTGTGACCACTAGTTATAATATACCAGAGGCCCTCACCAAATTCCAACATTTTTGGAGCCTCTAAAATATTTATATTAATTTAAACAGCTCCAATTCAAATACATATGGGTTCATTCAAAAATCGAAAATGTCTAGCAAAAATGTGCATCGCCCCTGGTTGTTGTTCCTACATTATCCAAAGACCATGAACATTTTTGAAAAGCATTTTGGGTTCATTGTAATTCCATTTTTAATTTGAACCTACTTGAATTTGTTTTGGTGCTAGGGTTTGAAACATCCCCATTTCAACTTCATTTGAAATTTAAACATGATGCACAAAGCAAGCCTAGGTCATACCAGAACTAGGGATGTGACAACTCGCCCCCACTCGAAAAAATCTCGTCTCGAGATTCATGAGTTGGCGGAAAGAAAGCGGGGTACTCAAGTCAAAGACAATCTTCTTGCTCCCAAGTAGCTTCTCTCTCGGAATGATGAGACCATTAAACCTTGAGAAACTTGATGTTATGACGTCGAGTGACATGCTCTGCTTGATCCAGAATGCGAACAGGGTACTCTCGATAAGTGAGGTTATCTTGGAGATTAAGCGTTTCTTAGTCCACTCCGCAGATGGGATCCGAGAAGCAACGCCTGAGTTGAGAGACGTGGAAGACATCATGAACTCGAGAAAGATGTGGGCGTAGTTCCAACTGGTAGGGAACCTCTCCTCGTTTAGCGAGAATGCGAAAAGGACCAATGTAATGAGGAGCCAACTTGCCCTTGATACCGAAACGATGGGTACCCTTCAAAGGAGTAACCCGAAGGTAAGCCTTGTCGCCAACTTCATAAGCCACTTCCTTATGACGGCGGTCATACTGGCTCTTTTGACGAGATTGGGCTGTTTTCAAATTCTCACGAATGATGCGAACTTGCTCTTCTGCCTCTTGGATCATATCCGGTGCAAAGAATTGTCTTTCACCGGTTTCTGACCAGTTCAAAAGTGTTCGACATCTTCGTCCATACAGAATCTCGAAGGGTGCTTTATTAAGACTGGATTGATAGCTGTTGTTATAAGCAAACTCGGCGAAAGGAAGACATTTCTCCCAATCCATACCGAATGAGATAACGCAAGCTCTAAGCATGTCTTCGAGAATTTGGTTGACCCTTTCCACCTGACCACTTGACTAAGGGTGGAAAGCGGTACTGAAAGAAAGATGGGTTCCCATGGCATTCTGGAAACTTTCCCAGAAATGAGAGGTGAAAAGACTGCCACGGTCTGAATTGATCTCTAGTGGAACACCATGAAGTGACACTATCCAGGAGATATATAAGTCAGCGAGCTGACTAGCAGTGATACTCTCTCGAACAGGTAGGAAGTGAGCCACTTTGGAAAGACGGTCAATGACTACGAAGATAGCATTATTTACTTTCTTGGTCCTGGGAAAGCCGGTGATGAAGTCCATACCAACTTTGGCCCATTTCCACTCTGGAATAGCTAAAGGTTGAACGGTGCCAGCAGGTGTCTGATGCTCTTCCTTAACGCGACGACAAACGTCACAGTTGGCAATATACTAAGTGATTTCTCTCTTCATCCTAGTCCACCAGAACCTCTGGTGTAGGTCCCGATACATCTTTGTACTACCGGGATGAATCGTGAGAGGGGATTCATGGGCCTCCTTAAGGATCAGTTGCTGCATCTATTGACATTTGGGAACCACCAAACGGTTTCCAAAGTAAACAACACCTCGTTCATCCATAGAGAAACAGCCAGCAACTCCCTTGGAAATATTCTTCTTGATTCGGGAAATTCCCCTATCATGCTTCTGAGCCTCTATGATCTGATCCGTAAGGGTAGGTTTCGCCACCAAGGTAGAAAGGGAACCATGAGGATCTATGTGAAGGTTAAGCTTACAGAATTCCTCATGGAGGGGTGGTTGACATTGTTGCAACATGAGGTTGTTGCAATAGGATTTACGAGTTAAAGCATCAGCCATGACATTGGCTTTGCCTGGGGTGTAGGTGATTCCTAAGTCGTAATCCGAGATCAACTCCAACCAACGTCTCTGTCTGAGATTCAGATCCGGTTGGGTGAAGATATACTTGAGGCTCTGATGGTCAGTGTAGATTTCGCAACGGTTACCAAGAAGGTAATGTCGCCAAGTCTTAAGTGCATAGACTACGGCTGCAAGCTCCAGATCATGTGTAGGATAATTTTCCTCATGTGGATGCAACTGTCGAGATGCAGAGGCAATCACATGACGATCCTGCATAAGAATGCAACCTAGTCCTTGACGCGAAGCGTCGCAATAGATAACAAAGTCTTTAGTGAAATCCGGTGGCACGAGTATGGGCGCAGAAGTCAGGCGACTTTTCAGTTCCTGAAAACTGTGCTCACACTGTGGGGTCCACTCAAACCTTTTATCTTTCTTGAGATGCTCCGTGAGGGGTTTAGACACTTTGGAGAAGTTTTCAACGAAGCGGCGACAATAACTGGCTAGACCAAGAAAACTCCTAACTCGTTTGACCGTTTCGGGTGGAGCCCAATCGAGAACGGCTTTGACTCTCTTGGGATTGACAGCAATGCCCTTACCAGAGATCACGTGGCCCAGATAGGTCACTTCTGGCAACCAAAATTCACACTTGGAGAACTTTGCATAAAGGCGGCATTCTCTGAGTTTTTCTAACACAAGCCTAAGATGTTCGGCATGCTCTTCCTCGTTCTTCGAGTAAATAAGAATATCATCGAGATAAACCACGACTAACTTATCTAAGTACTCCATAAAGATCGAGTTCATCAAGCAGGAGAAAGTAGCTGGAGCATTGGTTAGGCCGAAAGACATCACGGTGTACTCGTGTTGACCACAATGAGTGACAAAGGCCGTTTTGGGGATGTCCCCATTTCTGATCTTGATTTGGTGGTAGCCTAACCTCAAATCCATCTTGGAAAAGACTGAGGATCCAGCGAGCTGATCATACAGGTCGTTGATCCTGGGGAGCGGATACTTGTTCTTTATCGTGACCAAATTAACGGGACGATAATCTACAACCATCCGATCCGTACCATCCTTCTTCTTGACGAAGAGGACAGGACAAGCCCAAGGAGAAGAACTTGGACGGATGAAACCCTTTTGCAAGGACTCATCAAGTTGTTTCTTAAGCTCGGCTAACTCCAAAGGTGCCATCTTGTATGGTCTCCTAGAGATTGGAACAGTTCCTGCGATAAGTTCTATGACAAACTCTACATATCTGTCAGGTGGGACACCTGGCAGTTCTTCTGGAAAGACATCCGGGAAGTCACGGACTACCGGAATATCTTCAAGGTCTGGAAGAGGGCCGGCATTAACAGAATAGAGTTGACGTCTTGCAACTCTAGTGGAGACAGTGACTATTTTGCCAGATGGATGTGTAAGTTGAACAGATCTAGTGTAACAATCGATCTTGGCATCATGAGCTGTCATCCAGTCCATACCCAAGATGATGTTAATATCTGAAGACTTGAGAGATATCAAAGAAGCAAGGAATACCAGTCTATCAACAAGGATTTCATTACCATGGCTTACCTTGGAGGTTTGCCATTTGGAACAAGGAGTCTGGATTAGTAGTGGAGTCGGCATATTACAAAATGACATGTCGTGCAAACGAGCGTATCCTTCGGATATGAAGGAGTGGGATGCTCCAGTATCGAACAGAACTGAAGCTGGGTGACAATTGACAAGAAGTGTAGCCAGTACGACGTCGGGATCATCTTGAGATTCTGAAGCTGAGACATGGTGCACACATGCTCGTTCAATGGAGGCTGGTTTGGTACTGATCATCTTGACTGATGGCTTTTCACGGCCAACAGACCTCTCAGACTAGGGTGGAGTATAACTGGACTGAGGGCAGTCACGTGCATAGTGTCCTGGTTCTCCGCAGGTGAAGCAAGTTCCTGAGGTAGGACGTGGACCTACATTGGCAAGTGGTCCACTAATACGCCTCGGTGGAGCACATTGCTGAGTTGGGTTAGGCGCCACATCGGATGGCCTCGGTGCATATCCAGGTGGAAGAGCCGAGTTCGGAATCCAAATCTGTCGCTTCTGAGAGCCAGAGCGGGAGGAAGAACCCAGATCACGGTTGTGCTTACGAGACTCCTCGTAAGTGAGCTGAGATGTCTGTGCATTAATGGCCTTGTTCACAAGAGCCTAGAAAGTATCACAATGATGCAGGTGGAGATCACGACGCAACTTAGGGTTGAGACCCTTCTAGAACCTAGCCTGCTTCTTAGCGTCCGTGGACACTTCTTCTGTAGCATAGCGGGCGAGGCTTCCAAACTCTCTACTGTAAGCGTCAACAGGCAACTTACCCTGGGTAAAACTACAGAACTCTTCCCTCTTGCGGTCAATGAGAGCCTGAGGAATGTGGTGCTCACGAAAAGCCTCGGTGAAATCCCTCCAGGTAGGAATCTGACCAGTTGGAAGCATAGCCTCATAGCTCTGCCACCAATTACTAGCAGGACCTTCCAGGTGATAGGTAGCATAGGTGACCTTGTCACCTTCAGCCACGTTCGCAGAAAGCAACTTGTGAGTGATGCTCCGGAGCCAGTCATCCGCATCGAGTGGATCAATGGAATGATGGAAGGTGGGTGGTTTCAGACCAATGAAGTCAGTGATGGAAACCAACTTCTTACACTGATGTGCGGTGTTCTGCTCAATCTAGGATAGCAAGCGGTTAGTCTCACGCTTGTTCCTCTCGGATGCTAACAAGAACTCTTCCATCAAAGGCTGGTCAGGAGGATCCTCATCCCTACCATCTCCGTGATTCTTTCTATGAGCAACTGAACCTCGGTTAGCAGACGACATCCTAGCACAGAAACCAAGGAAACAAGGATGGAATTAGCATCGACATAAGGATGCGGAATGTAATGCAAAAGCATTGGAAACTCTTGAAATCCTGGGACAATTTCGGCAGCATAACGGCTGTAAATGCTCAAAAGGATTTTTGAGACATTCATCAAAGGAATAGCATAATCAATCAGCATCATAATATCAAGGTTCTGGTTCAAACTGAGGACACACGGAAGTAGTAGAACTGTACGGAGACACAACCCAACAATCCTAAGACTTTACGGTTTAGTAACACGTCATCCTGAGACATAGAGGAGAAGCCTAGGCCTTAACCCTCGTAGAAAAGAAGAGGCTGACTCAGAAAGAATGACATGAGGTAAAGGAGTAAAAAGAGCCTTACGTTCCCTTCCACAATCAATTCCCTTATATAACTAAAGCATTTATAGACTCAACTTCGACCAGTTTGTCTTGGTAGTCCTACAGTCAGTCAGGCTCTGATACCAACGTTGTCGGGACCCCGATCCTAAGTCACACAGATTTAGCATGTAACACTTCATATCACTTTGCGGCCTCACGCACGGTATTCCCACGGGTGCCACCTTACCTGGCCTGGGACCGTTTGCGCCTTTTGGCTCACGTATATGATAGTGTCGCTAGCGTCCATATGACAGAGAACCTGGGCCGACATGACTAGTCGTGAACCCAAAGTAGCACTAAGTTATAGGGACAGGCATACATGAATCAACCTCGAGCATGTCGGTCAACAGCATATGAATCCGGGCTGTGGCACTGGGCTAATAGGTCTCCGGGAACCCGGGCTGTAGCAGGCTAGGCAGGACTCCGGATGTCACCGCGTGACATTTCCCCGAAGGGACACACACAGGAACAAAGTGAATCAGATACCGGCCAGTCAAGTGTTCCGGAGCAGTAGTGCTGGGCTAGCAGGACTCCGGTGAACCGGGCTGTAGCGGACTACTATGGCTCATGGAAGCACAAGACTACATTTCCCCATAAGAGAGGTTACCAGAGGTAAACAACTAGGTTGTCGAATCCCACACATAGCAATACACGTTACACGTACGCATAACATGCAAGTATGTGCTGTACAACATGGAATCACAACATAACTCAAACTCATATAGATAAAGGCCCAGAAGAGCCACATAGCATTCAATACGAACAGGGGTCTCATGACCCATCATTTAGAGCATACAAGAAATGGAAGCATTACATGTCTGAGTACAGACAACTACAAAAGGAAAAGACTAAGAAGCCTGACTAAACACGACCCTCCCAAGGGTACAAGATCGTAGCTGGGATACAAGCTACTCGCCGAAGTCACTAGTGTAACCAACTACAAAACATAAATAAGCAAACGTGAGTACAAAGGTACTCAGCAAGTCTTACATCAGAACTATCTACATATGCAACATTATCAACAAGAGGGGGTGGAGTTAACAGCAGCAAGCCAGCTTTGACTTAGTGGCTTATCAATACTACGAGTATCAGAATCTTCTTTGAGGTGAGAAGACGCACACGAGTCCACATATTCACCATATCAATACTCCACTATGGATCCGTTCCCGTCTCCCTACGAGAAGGCCATCCATAGCACTCACGCTTATCTTGCGGATTTTAGAGTATCCACTTCAAGTTGTGTATGTACTATATCCGAGGAAAACGGCTATTCGAATAGATAATATTGACCCTGCAGGGGTGTACTTCTTCACACACGCTCTTGCCACTTATAGCCCTCTACACGTCATGTACCTCGGCAACCTTCAAGCGGAAGCTGGGCGAGGGTGTCAGCCACGAACTGACTAACCACACAAGTCTCTCGTCCAAGTTTATCGCCTATTCGAGTTCCATCCGCAAGGAGTTCCGTCCGAAGTCTCCAGTACGGCCCCAAACGATGTGTGCAGGGTTCCCAAGCCCACCATCTGGGTGCCACTTGGTACACCGTGCCACGGTGCCTAGTCTGTCCCAAGCCCGTCCCGTCGGACACCACATGGTAGACAAGTAGCACTACCTACAAACGCTAGAAACTAGTTGCAACTCCTGGACAGAGATCAAGTGGATTAATAAGCCGAGAGGGGCCGGATGACCGGAACCCAATGTGTGGTAGTAACTGGACTTGGATAACATACACAGAACTCAGTGCTTGGGAGGGTTCCAATGAGACAACCCACCATGTACTCCTACATGGCCTCTCATCGCTACCTTTACCAAAACCTGTTCACACACTTAGCCTTTATCGGTAGGACATGTTCACCACTCCGATTCATTCCCGATGCATCAGACCTGATACAACTCTAAGCATAGCTGGCATAAAGAAATCAATCATGGATGAGTAGGCACATCAGGGCTCAAGCAACTCCTACTCATGCTAGTGGGTTTCAACTATTTACTGTGGCAATGACAGGTCATGCAGAGGAATGGGTTCAACTACCGCAGCAGAAAGTAGCAGTTTGAATCGTTGTTGTCCTAATGCAGTATAAGGATCAGGAGCGAGAGAGTGGGATTTATCGAAATGCTCAAGGGGGGGTTGCTTGCCTGATAAAATGACGAAGGGGTACGGCTCCTCTGACAGGTAATCGGGAACACCTTCCGTAGTGGAACCTATCGAGAAGAAACGGTGCCAGCGATCAACACACAAACAAATGCAACAAAATGATGCATGGACATGACATGTGCAAATGCTAGTGTTTGGGCTAATGCAAGTTGCTACCAATTGGTTGAAGCCCATTTGAATCAAGGATTCAAATGCAAATTCAAAATGAAGCATTTAAAATGCCCATATTATGTTTTCACTTATACAGCATGTATAAGTTGGTTTTTCATGCATGTAACTGGCATAAATGGATTCCTTGCATTTTTCTGCTGATTTTTCATATATAAATTATTTCATTCTGAGCTACGGTTTAATTCTAGGAATTTTAGAAGTTTTAAATATTTTCTGAAATTCTCTGAATTATTTAAAATCCAGATAATCAATTACTGCATCAGCGTGACATCACAGAGGCGTCAGCAGGGCTGACCAGGTCAAACCTAACGTGTGGGGGCCACACGTCAGTGACACTGGGGTTAACCCTGAGACAAACCTCGGCTGATTAGCTTTGACTAAGCCCTGGGGCCCACTAGTCAGTCTCAGGGGGGGGGTAATTAGAAGGGGGGTTAAGCACTAATTAAGCCTCCACGTCATCGCCCGTCGGAGTTGGCCGGCGGCGACCAAACCGCGCGGCGGTGCTTCGCCGGAACGCGCTACAGGCGGTGGAGGAGCACGCGGGGACTACCAATCGGCAGCCCGCGCTCGACCACATCCACCTGGGCATAGGGGAGGTCGCGGGGACGGCGGAGCTCGCCGGAGCAGGGCTCGGGGCGGTGGCCGGAGCTTAGTTAATGCGGGTTAGGCACTGCAGGGTGCTAGGGGGCTACGGTTTGGCCCATTCGGTTGCTGGGGACGCAGTGAGCATGGCGACGTGCTCAGAAGCGGTTGGCAGCAGCTGTGAACGCGGCGGCGCCATGGCTGGCGGTAGGAGCATCTCAGGCTCGTCGAAACAGCGACTACGGCGCGAAAGTGAAGAGGAGGAGAGAGGGGTTGCGACGGGGTGCTCACGGTGATCACGCAGAGCAGGCTAGCGGGCTCGGGGAAGGCCCAGAGCGAGCGCGGGGTCGCCGGCGATCTCGTTCGCTGGAGGTTGAAGACGACGACGATTGCGGCATTGCAGGGCCTCCCACGTCGCTTTGGTGCTCGGGGATGACGTAGTCGACGACGACGGTGCTCGCAGACAAGTTAGGGAGGTGAGGCGATGGCGGCGGCTGCGGTGGCGCACGGGTGCGTGCGAGAGAGGGGACAGAGGAGGGGGAGGAGCGAGAGGGAGCGAGATAGAGGGACCAGGGGGTGCGTGGTGACGCTGCAGGGATCGCGGAGCAAGCAGGGTGGCAGGAGGTGGCCGGGCGCGTGGCCGCGTGCGGTGAGCGCGTGCTCGGCGTTCTCCTAGCGTGGTGGAGAAGACGACTGGCACGGCCAGCTGGCTGGGCCGGCCAGCTGGGCCGCCAGTGCCAGGCCTCAGGTAAGGCCCAGGTAAGCCTTTTCCCTTTTTTTGTTTTCTTTTCTATTTCTGACATATGTTTTTGATTTAAAAATAAATACCAGCACAAATATAAAAATGTTGAGATTCCTTGTGATCACTAGTTTTAATATACCAGAGGCCCTCACCAAATTCCAACAGTTTTGGAGCCTCTAAAATATTTATATTAATTTAAACAGCTCCAATTCAAATACATATGGGTTCATTCAAAAATCCAAAATGTCTAGCAAAAATGTGGATCACCCCTGGTTGTTGTTTCCAACATTATCCAAAGACCATGAAATTTTTTGAAAAGCATTTTGGGTTCATTGAAATTCCATTTTTTTAATTTGAACCTATTTGAATTTGTTTTGGTGCTAGGGTTTGAAACATCCCCATTTCAACTTCATTTGAAATTTAAACATGATGCACAAAGCAAGCCTAGGTCATACCAGAACTAGGGATGTGACAATGGATTTGCTTCTGTATCCAGCGTGACGTTTGTCCTCTCGCAGAGTGCTGCGCCCTCGTGATCCGTAGATCGATCTTGAGTGCTTTGCCTTGTCGTCCAATATGTCGCGCAGGTCTGGCGTATCTCCCCATGCCTTTTTATTTAAATGGTGTTGGGGTGGAGGCTGAGCTTTTGGCTGGAATGCCTCTCTATCGCGGCCATGAGGTGGCCGATCAGCCATATCATACGCTTCTTCCCCCAGTCGGGGTAGTAACCTGTGCCTTGGGTAACTCTTGGAGTGGCGGTCGAGTTTGTATTCCTCGGCCGTGAGGACTTCAGTCCATTTGTCATCTTGCAGATCTTGATCAGCTTGAAGCTGCTGCTGCTTTTTCTTCAGGCTATTTGCCATGGCCATAAGCCGACGCTTAAAGCGCTCTTGTTCGACGGGATCCTTTGGGACGGCGAATTCATCGTCGCCGAGGCTTGCGTCGTCTTCGGAGGGGGGGATGTAATTGTCATCCTCCTCCTCTCCATCTGCTGCTCTCTCGGGAGAGCTGGCTCCTTCATCCTCCTGCTCTAAATCTTGCTGGAGGGGATTGTTGTTGTCTTTGGCACTATCTAGAGTATTATTATCTTCTGTGCCGGTATCACCACTTTTTCTTTGGTGGGACTTAGAGCGGCGATGGCGTCGGCGCTTGGGTTGCTTCTTGGAGGGGTCATCCTCCGCTATCTCGTCGCCATTGCCTTCATTGGGTGTATCCACCATGTATATGTCATATGACGAGGTGGCTTTCCAATGCCCTATAGGCGCTGGTTCATGTTCGTCTCTTACATCGTCATCCATACCGTCGATGTCTTTGGAGTCGAAGTCGAGCATGTCGGTTAAATCATCGATAGTGGCTACGAAGTGGGTGGTGGGTGGGCGTCGAATTTCTTTGTCGTCCGCATCCCAATCCTGTTGGCCATGATCCGGCCAGGGCTCTACTGACAAAGAGAGGGAATTTAGTGAATTCAAAATGTCGCCGAAGGGCGAGTGCTGAAAGATATCCGCGGCGGTGAATTCCATGATCGGTTCCCAATCGGAATCGATTGGCAGGGGTGCGGGCGGTTCGGAGTCAGAAAAAGAGTCCAGCACCTTGGAGTCACGGGCTGTGCAGAGGATTATGCTGGTCTTCGGCTCGACCACCGTTGAGACTGCAGCCCCTGAGGCGGTGACTAACCACCCGTCCTCGATTGGCGCAGTTGGCTCCGAACTAAGGGTCGGAGCTGATGCGGGCGCGGCCTCTGGGTAATGTTCGGCGGCAGAGCTAGGTCATACCCATCGCGACAGTGCGGCGCGCCCGGCTGTGGCTCGAATCCGTCGAAGGTCAAGTCTCCACGGATGTCCATCGTGTAGTTCAAACTTCCAAATCTGACCTGATGGCCAGGGGCGTAGCTTTCAATCTGCTCCAAATGGCCAAGCGAATTAGCCCGCAGTGCAAAGCCGCCGAATACGAAAATCTGTCCGGGGAGAAAAGTCTCACCCTGGACCGCATCGCTGTCGATGATAGTAGGAGCCATCAAGCCTAACGGCGACGACATAGAGGAACTCTCAATGAAAGCACCAATGTCGGTGTCAAAACCGGCGGATCTCGGGTAGGGGGTCCTGAACTGTGCGTCTAGGCCGGATGGTAACAGGAGGCAGGGGACACGAAGTTTTACCTACGTTCGGGCCCTCTTGATGGAGGTAAAATCCTACGTCCTGCTTGATCAATATTGATGATATGGGTAGTACAAGAGTAGATCTACCACGAGATCAGGGAGGCTAAACCCTAGAAGCTAGCCTATGGTATGATTGTATGTTGTGATTGTTGTCCTACGGACTAAAACCCATCGGTTTATATAGACACCGGAAAGGGTTAGGGTTACATAAGGTCGGTTACAAAGGAGGAGATATCCATATACGTATTGCCTAGCTTGCCTTCCACGCCAAGTAGAGTCCAATCCGGACAGTCCGGCCAATCTTGTATCTTCATAGTCTAACAGTCCGGCCAATGGAGATAGTCCGGCTGTCCGGAGACCCCCCTAATCCAGGACTCCCTCAGTCGCTGAACTTAGTGTGTAGCAAAAATGGCTCACCAGCCGCAATCTCCCTAGCTTGCCGGATCTCCTCATGGGCGGCTCTGGATTCAGTCCGCGCTTCTCTCGCCTCTCGTACGACCTTGTCAATTTCAGCTGTTTTGGCGTCATTCTCCTTCTCTGGGAGTTCACAATGGCTAGCAGCATTTTTTAGTTCGAGCACAATCATGGATATCTTCTCCTTGTCTTGACACCGAGCAGCTCGTTCGGCTTTTAACTCAGTCGATGCCTCTTTGGCAGCCGCATTACTACACCGGGCCTACTCCTTGGCCCGGGCCTTCTCCGCCCGAAGAATTTCAATGGCAGCAGCACCATCTGCAGCCATGCATATTACAGTATATAACTTTCATCATCATGCTTATATCACAACGATGTGTGTGAAGGGACTGCCCTGAATACATACCTTGCGATTTGTCAAGACGCATATTAATTAATGCAATGTCATCCCCGACCATATCAAGCTTCCGTTGCAGCTCGGCCATATCCATAGTCTGGGAAGTAGCCAGGGGGAAGCAGCCTGTGTTCAAGTTAATCAGAATAGTCCTTGTATATTTCTTCTTAATCCTCCGTTCGCCTCCCATGGGAAGCCAACCCGAGTCTCAGGGGCGACTATCTATACATAGGTGTATTTTGCGAATAAAACACAATTGCACATATTACAGTACAAACCTCGAAGCCTCATAATAGGCTCGCAAAGGCCTCATCCAATCCGCTCTTCGCGGACTAGACCTTTTGAACCACCATGCCCATCAAGGTACGATGTTCCTCTGAGATGGAAGCCTGCCGCAACATGTTCGTCATGATATCTGGCGCCTCTGGATATCTGGTGGCTGCCGTAGGATTACGGCCACCCTTTGAAGGGATCTGTTCATTCGTATCCGGTTGTATATCGGATTGTTCGGGGCCCTCATTGTTGTTCCCCGGACCCTGGGCCACCGAAGTATCACCTTCGGGTAATGTCTTCATTATCCCTTGCACCACTTGTTGGTCGGGGGAGACTCTCCGCGACGACACCTCGAAGTCGTCCGCCCTATTGGACGGAGAGGCCGGTGGGGGCATCTCGCTTTCCATCTTCTCTGGCAGAAGGTCCCCCGAGGAAGAGGATTGTTGAGGAAGACTGTGTGCTGAGCTGCAAAAACAAAAAATATATATTCCAGGCATTACAAGAAAGGAACATGACATGTTTAAAACAGCCTTGCTCACTTACGATTTGGCCTGAGGCTTGTCCTTGTCATGAGACTACGCTTCGACGTCCTCCAAGCCCGAGCCACCCACCTGAGGCATCTTGCCTAGCTTAGGAGCCTGATTCTCCCAATCTTCGGAGGCGGCCCTTTTCTTCCAAGGAGGAAAGGAGTCGGTGGCCCCCTTCACTTTTGTGTTCGGACGAGGGGATTTTGATTCCACTGGACACAAAGTCCGATGCACCTTTGGAATAGGGGCCATTTTTGGTCCTCTCACTCTCTGCCTCGCCCTCCTTCACAGGCATCTGGTATGGTGCCAGGGCCAGCAACCTTGTTAGAACAGGATTCGTTGGGCCCTCGAGCAGAGGGGCTGAACACATAATTAGTTCCGCCTTCTTTGTCCAGCCCTGGAATAAGATAGCTTGCTTAGTACCAAATTACGGTGTGCATAATTACAAAGTGCTCGGGAGCCAAGTGCTTACCGGGGTATCCGGACGGTTGCAGTTAAGGCCAGCGTCCTCGGTAGTGTCCGGCTAATGTTTCCTCTTCCCGAAAAATAACTTCCACATCCCTTTGTGTGTGATGCCGAAGAAGTGTTGGAGGGTTTGTGGTCCTTCTGGATTAAGCTCCCACATGCGGTGAGACCTGTGCTCGCATGGCAGGATTCGGCGAACAAACATCACTTGGATCACGTTGACAAGATCGATGTCTCTCTCAAGGAGGGTTCAGATGCGGCTTTGTAAAGTCTGCAATTCATCAACTGATCCCCAGTCCAGCCCCTTGTTGACCCATGATGCAAGCTGCAACGATGGGCCAAGACGGAATGTGGGTGTAGCTACCCACTTGGTGCTGCGGGGCTCCATAACGTAAAACCACTCCCGCTGCCAGTGATTGGAAGTTTCGGTAAAAGAACCTTTTGGCCAAGGAGTACTAGTGAGTTGGCTGATCATAGCACCGCCGCACTCCACCTGTTCCCCGTCGACTACCTTCGGCCTCACACTGAAGGTCTTGAGCCGTAAGCCGAAGTGTGGGGGATTCGGATGAAGGCCTCGCATGTAATGATAAACGCAGAAAATGGAGGATAGAGTCCGGGGCTAGGTCATGAAAATCTAGTCCGTAATTAAACATTAGCCCCCGGACGAAGGGGTGAAGAGTGAACCCTAGCCCCCGGAGGAAGTGGGAGATGAATACGACCCTCTCGCCAGATCTGGGGGTCGAAATAACCTGTTCTTGAGCAGGAAGCATGTGGTGGACCTCCGCAGCCAAATATCTGGCTGCCCGAAGCTTTGCGATATCCTCCTCTACAATGGAGGAAGCCACCCATAGGCCCTGAGAGCTGGGTCCGGACATGATGGGGAGGCTTGAAACAATGAAGTCGAACCTTGGGTGCTAGAGCTCGAGGTTGGGAAGGGTGAGGAGAGGTTAGGCATAAAGGGACGACCCTTGGTTCCTTTATAAAGGCCGTGAGTATTGAACGCCTCCTCCTAAGCCTAAGAACCTGCCTATTCCTAAGGAATCTTTCCCGCAGGACGGTTGGATTACCCACGCTCGTATTGATGAAAATCCCGCATTAAGGGGACACGATCTCTGCTTCGACAATATGTGAAAATAAAAACCACGCCCCGAAACGTGGAATGGCGGGACGAGAAACGGTTCAAAATAATGACCGAGAAGCGTGAGGTCACATTACTAAAGTTGTCACCAGATTGGACTCATGGATTATTGTATTCTCTCTACGGTTGTGTGTGGTGTGTTTTATAGGTCTGGACACGATCAATTCATCGGAAAACTATTTTGGAGTTGGGAAGGAGGAACCTGTCTTGCAATGCCGAAGAGAGCACTATGCGCCGGATACCTTGTCATTGAAGCCAGGTTCAGGGGCTGCTGAGGGAGTCCTGGACTAAGGGGTCCTCGGGCATCCGGCCTGTTAGCCATGGGTCGTACTGATGGGCTGTGAAGATGCGAAGACCGAAGACTATACCCATGTCCGGATGGTACTCTCCTTGGCATGGAAGGCAAGCTTGGCGACTGGATATGTAGATTCCCTTCTTTGTAATCGACCTGGTGTAACCCCAGATCCTTTCGGTGTCTATATAAACCGGAGGACTTAGTCCGGATAGGATAGACTCATTATCATAGCCATACAAGCTAGACCTCTAGGGTTTAGCTATTACGATATCGAGGTAGATCAACTCTGGTAATACTCATATTCATCAATATCAATCAAGCAGGACGTAGGGTATTACCTCCATAGAGAGGGCCCGAACCTGGGTAAACATCGTGTCCCTTGTCTCCTGTTACCATCGACCTTAGACGCACAGTTTGGGACCCCCAACCTGAGATCCGCCGATTTTGACACCGATATGAACCAATTAATGGATGAAGCAATGATGGAAATACTGGAGGAATCAGAGGTGCACATTCATGCGCAACAACAACTGATCAATGTTTTCAGAGACAATGTAGCAAAGCAGCAAGAACTTGCCCACATGCTTATGGGCATCATCCGCGCTGAGTTACAGATTGTGACATTGTATATCGTTAGGTTCTGTTCATTTATTTGCACTGGCATCAATCTTTGATTGCCCAGTGGATGTCATTTCATGTAATATATGTTGGGTGTGCAACATTGTCCCCTGTATGTTGTACCTTTGCTTGATCGATTTTGGTACTATGCATAGTTGCTCGTCGTAATGGGCTCAAATTATCTAATCGGTCCTAAAGACATGTACGGACTTTAGTGGGCCCATTAACTTAATGGGCCATTACCAGGCTGAAAGTTAATGGTCGGCCCTCTTACCTCCTGGGTCGTTAACTGGCCGGCATCAAAGCGGGCGACAGGTGGGCCCATTTGATTTCACGGGCCGTTAATAGGCTGTTACTAAGGTCAGGCTACATATGGCCCAACTATACTGTGGGCGTTTAGCAGGCCGAAAGAGACAGTGGGCTCGTACTGGACAATGAAGAGCATGGGCCGCTAAGAGGCCGAAAGTCAGGTCGTACAGTAAATGGCCCAACTGTGTTATGGGCCTTTAGCAGGACGAAAGAGAAAATGGGCCGGTATTGGACCAGGAAGAGCATGGGTCGTTAAAAGGCCAAAACTCAGGTCTGACTACAAATGGCCGAACTCATTTATGGGCCGTCAACAGGCTGGGAATTGGCCCAACACTTAAATGGGTCGCTAAAAGACCAAAACTAAGGTCTGACTATGAATGGCCCAACTCATTTATGGGCCGTCAATAGGCTGAAAGACACACCGGGCCGGAAATGGGCCCAACACTTAAATGGGTCGCTAAAAGACCGAAAGATGTACATCCTAAAAATTGGCCCATCCCTTGAATGGGTCGTTAACATGCCGAAATCACATTGGGTCGATGTTGGGCCCAAATATATAGCGGGCTGTTAACGGGCTCGAACTAATGATGGGCTGCAATGGTGTCAAATCTTTAACAAGTTGTTGACGGGCCAAATTGGCACATCTCGTATGGGCCGTGGGCTTAAATGGCCCTGACACAAGTAGGCCTTATATGGGCTAGCCTGCTAATTTTTACTGGGGCGGCCTTTTTCATCGGAATGGGCCACTATTGGCCATGCCACGTGTCGACCTATCATAGGCACCTCCTATCCAATGAGTGGATGATATCTATCCCAACGGTGAGCCAACACGTGTTTCCTCCGGCCAATGAGAATTTTACACGTGGAAAATCCCCATTGGTCCGGGCTGTTAATGGGTTATCGGATCCGAAACCGGACCTGATAGTTTAACGGCGACCCATTACGGTGGATGCCACGTGTCGGTCACCCTTGACGATAGCACTTTCATGACGCGCCATTTATCTTCATGGAAGTGGACACTTCCGTGATGATAATTTTGGTAATGTCATGGAACACTTCTACGACAGCATGGGTATGACTATCTTGATTTTGTGATAAAATTGTCATGGATGTACATGCATGATAGAAAACGTGACCTACTGTGACAAACACGTATCATCACGAAAGTGTCTTTTTTGTAGTGCATTTCCTTGGACGATCCTTGGTATGTTGGTCCTTGAAGAAACAGAACTGTGTATCACTCTCTACTCCTGAAGCTGAGTACATTGCTGCTAGTTCGTGTTGTGCTCAATTTCTATGGATGAAGCAAACCCTCAAAGACTACGACATCAATGTGAAGAATGTGCCACTCTTCTGTGACAATGAGAGTGCCAACAAGATTGCTCATAACCCAGTTCAGCACTAGAAGACAAAGCACATCCAGATTGGTCATCATTTTCTTCGCGATCACGTGTTGAAGGGCAACATATCTATCAAGCACGTGAAGACTGAAGAACAGCTAGCTGATATCTTCGCAAAGCCCTTGGATGAGAATAGATTTAGCAAGTTGTGGTGTGGGCTAAATATCTCAGAAACTTCGAATATTCTTTGAAAAGGACACATATCCTAAGACATATGCAAAATTGATGACTTAGATGTGCAACATAGGAAGTAACGTTTTTATTCAATCAATGAAGACTAACCCTCTAAGTGTGAAGAAATTAACAAATAATTAGATTCTCAGAGCCCTACGACAATTGTATGCGGCATCTGAAATCATCATTATTATACGGTGGGTTACGCCACCAACAAAAGTTGAAAATCCTCAATTTGAGTTTTTCTTGAAATTCCTCAGTTGTTCAAATTCTACAACTTTGCATAATCTTCACTCTTTCCGTCGTTGTTCTTCATTGACTATATATTTGAGTTTTCAGTACTCTACAACATTCACTTATTGATAATTCTTCAAGTTGATTTTTCTACTAAGTGAATGTGATCGGACCCTTTGAAAGAACATGTGGTGCCCCCATGTTTGGTTTTGGTAATTGATGACAATCTCTATGGACTAATGGTTGCCTTGAGTTATATTTGAAGGTTTTGTCCATAGGCTTTTCTTGGAGTACATGTGTTGGTTTCAAGGAGAGTTTGTGTTGACCAAGGTGCTATTCAAGGAATTACCTAAAGATTGGTCTTGGGAGAGGTTGATCAAGACTAAGTCAAAGAGAGAATCAAGTTGGTCAACTCACAAGGCGTAGAAGATATACCGAGTGAAGGAAATATGCCTAGAGGCAATAATAAAGTTATTATTTATTTCCTTATATCATGAGGAATGTTTATTATTCATGCTAGAATTGTATTAACCGGAAACATGATACATGTGTGAATACATAGACAAACAGAGTGTCACTAGTATGCCTCTACTTGACTAGCTCGTTGATCAAAGATGGTTATGTTTCCTAGCCATAGACAAAGAGTTGTCATTTGATTAATGGGATCACATCATTAGGAGAATGATGTGATTGACTTGACCCATTCCGTTAGCTTAGCACTTGATCGTTTAGTTTGTTGCTATTGCTTTCTTCATGACTTATAGATGTTCCTATGACTATGAGATTATGCAACTCCCGTTTACCGGAGGAACACTTTGTGTGCTACCAAATGTCACAACATAATTGGGTGATTATAAAGGTGCTCTGGAGGTGTCTCCAAAGGTACTTGTTGGGTTGGTCTATTTCGAGATTAGGATTAGTCACTCCGATTGTCGGAGAGGTATCTCTCTGGGCCCACTCGGTAATGCACATCACTATAAGCCTTGCAAGCAATGCAACTAATGAGTTAGTTGCGGGATGATGTATTACGGAACGAGTAAAGAGACTTGACGGTAACGAGATTGAACTAGGTATCGAGATACCGACAATCGAATCTTGGGCAAGTAACATACAGATGACAAAGGGAACACCATATGTTGTTATGCGGTTTGACCAATAAAGATCTTCATAGAATATGTAGGAGCCAATATGAGCATCCAGGTTCCACTATTGGTTATTGACTGGAGACGTGTCTTGGTCATGTCTACATAGTTCTCGAACCCGTAGGCTCCGCACGCTTAAAGTTAGATGACGGATATATTATGAGTTTATATGTTTTGATGTACCTAAGATAGTTTGGAGTCCCGGATGTGATCATGGACATGACGAAGAGTCTCAAAGTGGTCGAGATGTAAAGATCGATATATTGGACAATTATGTTTGGACACCGGAAAGGTTCCGGAAGGTTTCCGACATTTATCGGAGTACCGGGTGTTACCGGAACCCCCCGGGAACTAATGGGACTTGTTGGGCCTTAGTGGACAGAGAGAGAGGGGCCGGCCAGGGCAAGAGCCGTGCCCCCTCCCCTTAAGTCCGAATAGGACAAGGAAAGGGGGGGCCTTGCCTTTCCCCTCCCCCACTCCTTCCTTCCCTCTCCTTCTTGGATTAGGAAAGGGAGGGGCAAACCTACTTGGAGTAGGTTTCCCCCTCCTAGTGTGCGCCACCACCTTGGCCGGCCCTCTCCTCCTCCCCCCTTTATATACGGAGGAGGGGGCACCCTATAGACACAACAATTGATCACTTGATCTCTTAGCCATATGTGGTGCCCCCCTCCACCATAATCCACCACGATCATATCATAGCGGTGCTTAGGCGAAGCCCTGCGTTGGTAGAACATCATCATCGTCACCACACCGTCGTGCTGACGAAACTCTCCCTCAACACTCAGCTGGATCGGAGTTCGAGGGAAGTCATCAAGTTGAACGTGTGCAGAACTCGGAGGTGCCATGCGTTCGGTAATTGATCGGTCGGATTGTGAAGACGTACGACTACATCAACCGCGTTGTGCTAATGCTTCCACTTTCGGTCTACAAGGGTACGTGGACACACTCTCCCCTCTCGTTTCTATGCATCACCATGATCTTGCGTGTGTGTAGGAAACTTTTTGAAATTACTACGTTCCCCAACAGTGGCATCCAAGCCAGGTTTTATGCGGAGATGTCATATGCACGAGTAGAACACAAGTGAGTTGTGGGCGATACAAGTCATACTACTTACCAGCATGTCATACTTTGGTTCGGCGGTATTGTTGGATGAAGCAGCCCGGACCGACATTATACATACGCTTATGCGAGACTGGTTCTACCGACGTGCTTTGCACACAGGTGGCTGGCGGGTGTCAGTTTCTCCAACTTTAGTTGAACCAAGTGTTGTTATTCCTGGTCCTTGAGAAGGTTAAAATAACACTTACTTGGCGAACTATCATTGTGGTTTTGATGCGTAGGTAAGAACGGTTCTTGCTCAGCCCGTAGCAGCCACGTAAAACTTTGCAACAACAAAGTAGAGGACGTCTAACTTGTTTTTGCAGGGCATGTTCTGATATGATATGGTCAAGGCATGATGCTATATTTTATTGTATGAGATGATTATGTTTTTTTCTAATCGAGTTATCGGCAACTGGCAGGAGCCATATGGTTGTCGCTTTATTGTATGCAATGCAATCGCTTGTAATTCTTTACTTTATCACTAAGCGGTAGCGATAGTTGTACAAGCATAAGTTGGCGAGACGACAACGATGCTACGATGGAGATCAAGGTGTCGCGCCGGTGACGATGGTGATCATGACGGTGCTTCGGAGATGGAGATCACAAGCACAAGATGATGATGGCCATATCATATCACTTATATTGATTGCATGTGATGTTTATATTTTATGCATCTTATCTTGCTTTGATTGACGGTAGCATTATAACATGATCTCTCACTAAATTATGAAGATATAAGTGTTCTCCCTGAGTATGCACCGTTGCAAAAGTTCTTCGTGCTGAGACACCACATGATGATCGGGTGTGATAGGCTCTATGTTGAAATACAACGGGTGCAAAACAGCTGCACACGCGGAATACTCAGGTTAAACTTGACGAGCCTAGCATATAACAGATATGGCCTCAGAACACTGAGACCGAAAGGTCGAGTGTGAAAACTACTTAGTGATGTTCACCATTGAAAACTACTCCATCTCACGTGATGATTGGACATGGTTTAGTTGATTTGGATCACGTGATCACTTAGATGATTAGAGGGGTTTCTATCTAAGTGGGAGTTCTTAAGTAATGTGATTAATTGAACTTTAATTTATCATGAACTTAGTCCTGGTAGTATTAGCATATCTATGTTGTAGATCAAAAGCTCGCGTTTAGCTCCCCTGTTTTATTTTTGATCTGTTCCTAGAGAAAACTAAGTTGAAAGATGTTAGTAGCAAGGATGTGGATTGGATCCGTGATCTGAGGTTTATCCTCATTGCTGCAAAGAAGAATTATGTCCTTGATGTACCGCTTGGTGACAGACCTATTGCAGGAGTAGATGCAGACGTTGTGAACGTTTAGCTAGCTCAATATGATGACTACTTGATAGTTTAGTGCACCATGCTTAACAGCTTAGAATCAGGACTTCAACGACATTTTGAACGTCATGGATCATATGATATGTTCCAGGAGTTGAAGTTAATATTTAAAGCAAATACTCGAGTTGAGAGATATGAAGTCTCCAACAAGTTCTATATCTAAAAGATGGAGCAGAATAGCTCAAGAAGTGAGCTTGTGCTCAGATTATCTGGGTACTACAATCACTTGAATTAAGTGGGAGTGAATCTTCCAGATAAAATAGTGATCAAAAGAATTCTCTAGTCACCATCACCAAGTTAGTAGAACTTCGTGATGAACTATACTATGCAAGGGATGACGAAAACGATTCCCGAGCTTTTCATGTTGACGAAATAGATGAAGTTAGAAATCAAGAAAGAGCATCAAGTGTTGATGATTAACAAGACCACTAGTTTCAAGAAAAGGGCAAAAGGAAAGAAAGGGAACTTCAAGAAGAACAGCAAGCAAGTTGCTGCTCAAAGTGAAGAAGCCCAAGTCAAGACCTAAGCCTGAGACTAAGTGCTTCTACTGCAAAGGGACTGGTCACTGGAAGCGGAACTGCCCCAAGTATTTGGTGGATAAGAAGGATGGCAAAGTGAAAAATGCTATATTCGATATACATGTTATTGATGTGTACTTTACTAGTGTTTATCGCAACCCCTCGGTATTTGATACTGGTTTAGTTGCTAAGAGTAGTAACTCGAAACGGGAGTTGCGGAATGAATAGAGACTAGTTAAGGTTGAAGTGACGATGTGTATTGGAAGTGGATCCAAGATTGATATGATCATCATCGCACACTCCCTATACTTTCGGGATTAGTGTTAAAGCTAAATAAATGTTATTTGGTGTTTGCGTTGAGCATGAATATGATTTGATCATGCTTATTGCAATACAGTTATTCATTTAAGTTAGGGAATACTTGTTGTTCTGTTTACATGAATAAAACCTTCTATGGTCATACACCCAATAAAAATGGTTCATTGAATCTCGATCGTAGTGATAAAAATATTCATAATATTGAAGCCAAAAAGATGCAAAGTTAATAATGATAGTGCAACTTATTTGTGGCACTGCCGTTTAGGTCATATTGGTGTAAAGCGAATGAAGAAAATCCATGCTGATGGGCTTTTGGAATCACTTGATTATGAATCATTTTGATGCTTGCGAACCATGCCTCATGGGCAAGATGACTAAGACTCCGTTCTTCGGAACAATGGAGCGAGCAACTGACTTATTGGATATAATACATACTGATGTATGAGCTCCGATGAGTGTTGAGGCTCGCGACGGGTATCATTAGTTTTTGACCTTCACAGATGATTTGAGCAGATATGGGTACATCTACTTGAATAAACATAAGTCTGAAACATCTGAAAAGTTCAAAAATTTCATAGTGAAGTGGAAAATCATCGTAAAAAGAAAATAATTAAAGTTTCTACGATCTGATCGCATAGGCGAATATTTAAGTTACGAGTTAGGTCTTCAATTAAAAATGTGGAATAGTTTCACAAACTCATGCCACCTGGAATACCACAGCGTAATGGTGTGTCCGAACGTCATAACCGTACTTTATTTGATATAGTGCAATCTATGATGTCTCTTACCGATTTACCACTATCGTTTTGGGGTTATGCATTAGAGACAGCTGCATTCACATTAAAAAGGGCACCATCTAAATCCGTTGAGACAACACCATATGAACTGTGGTTTAGCAAGAAACCTAAGCTATCGTTTCTTAAAATTTGGGGTTGCGATGCTTATGTGAAAAAATTTCATCTTGATAAGCTCAATCCCAAGTCGGAGAAGTGCGTCTTCATAGGATACCCAAAAGTAACTGTTGGGTACACCTTCTATCACTGATCCGAAGGCAAGATAATTGTTGCCGAGAATGGATCCTTTCTAAAGAAGGAATTTCTCTCGAAAGAAGTGAGTGGGAGGAAAGTAGAACTGGATGAGGTAACTGTACATGCTCCCTTATTGGAAAGTAGTTCATCACAGAAATCTGTTTCTGTGACTCTTACACCAATTAGTGAGGAAGTTAATGATGATGATCATGAAAGCTTCGGATCAAGTTACTACCGAACCTCGTAGGTCAACCAGAGTATGTTCCGCACCAGAGTGGTACAGTAATCATATTCTAGAGTTCATGTTACTTGACCATGACAAACCTACAAACTATGAGGAAGCGATGATGAGCCCAGATTCCACAAAATTGCTTGAGGCCATGAAATCTGAGATGGGATCCATGTACAAGAACAAAGTGTGGACTTTGGTTGACTTGCCCGATGATCAGCAAGCCATAGAAAATAAATGGATCTTCAAGAGGAAGACGGACGCTGATAGTAGTGTTACTATCTACAAAGCTAGACTTGTCGAAAAAGGTTTTTGACAAAGTTCAAGGTGTTGACAATGATGAGATTTCCTCACTCGTAGCGATGCTTAAGTTTGTCCAAATCATGTTAGCAAATTGCCACATTTTATGAAATCTGGCAAATGGATAAACAAAATTGCATTCCTTAAAGGATTTATTAAAGAAAGAGTTGTATATGATGCAATCAGAAGGTTTTGTCAATCCTAAAGGTGCTAACAAAATATGCAAACTCCGGCGATCCATCTATGGACTGGTGCAAGCATCTCGGAGTTGGAATATATGCTTTGATAAGTTGATCAAAGCATATAGTTTTATACAGACTTTCGGTGAAGCCTGTATTTACAAGGAACTGAGTGGGAGCACTACATCATTTCTGATAAGTATATGTGAATGACATATTGTTGATCGGAAATAATGTAGAATTATTCTGCAAAGCATAAAGGAGTATTTGAAAGGAGTTTTTCAAAGAAAGACCTCAGTGAAGCTGCTTACATATTGAGCATCAAGATCTATAGAGATAGATCAAGACGCTTGATAAGTTTTTTCAATAAGTACATACCTTGACAAGATTTTGAAGTAGTTCAAAATGGAATAGTCAAAGAAAGAGTTCTTGCATGTGTTACAAGGTGTGAAATTGAGTAAGACTCAAAGCTCGACCATGGCAGAAGGTAGAAAGAGAATGAAAGTCATTCCCTATGCCTCAGCCATAGCTTCTATAAAGAATGCTATGCTGTTTACCAGTACTATTGTATACCTTAGCATCTTTCTGATAAGGGAGTACAATAGTGATCTAGGAGTAGATCACTAGACAGCGGTCAAAATTATCCATAGAGGACCAAGGAAATATTTCTCGGTTATGGAGGTGATAAAGGAGTTCATCGTGAAAAGTTACGTCGATGCAAGCTTTTTACATCGATCTAGATGACTCTAAGTCTCAATATGGATACATATTGAAAGTGGGAGAAATTAGCTAGAGTAGCTCCATGCAGAGCATTGTAGACATAGAAATTTGCGAAATACATACGGATCTGAATGTTACAGACACGTAGACTAAACTTCTCTCACAAGGAAAACATGATCACTCTTTGCGTGTTAATCACATAGCGATGTGAACTAGATTATAGACTCTAGTAAACCCTTTGGGTATTAGTCACATAGAGATGTGAACTAATCACGTAAAAATGTGAACTACATTATTGACTCTAGTGCAAGTGGGAGACCGAAGGAAATATGCCCTCGAGGCAATAATAAAGTTATTATTTATTTCCTTATATCATGATAAATGTTTATTATTCATGCTAGAATTGTATTAACCAGAAACATGGTGCATGTGTGAATACATAGACAAACAGAGTATCACTAGTATGCCTCTACTTGAATAGCTCATTGATCAAAGATGGTTATATTTCCTAGCCATAGACAAAGAGTTGTCATTTAATTAACGGTATCACATCATTAGGAGAATGATGTGACTGACTTGACCCATTCTGTTATCTTAGCACTTGATCGTTTAGTTTGTTGCCATTGCTTTCTTCATGACTTATACATGTTCCTATGACTATGAGATTATGCAACTCCCGTTTACTGGAGGAACACTTTGTGTGCTACCAAACGTCCCAACGTAATTGGGTTATTATAAAGGTGCTCTACAGGTGTCTCCAAAGGTACTTGTTGGGTTGGCGTATTTCGAGATTAGGATTTGTCACTCCGATTGTCGGAGAGGTATCTCTCTAGGCCCACTCGGTAATGCACATCACGATAAGCCTTGCAAGCAATGCAACTAATGAGTTAGTTGCGGGATGATGTATTACGGAACGAGTAAAGAGACTTGCCGGTAACGAGATTGAACTAGGTATTGGGATACCGACGATCGAATCTCGGGCAAGTAACATACCGATGACAAAGGGAACAACGTATGTTGTTATACGGTTTGACCGATAAAGATCATCATAGAATATGTTGGAGCCAATATGAGCATCCAGGTTCCGCTATTGGTTATTGACCGGAGACGTGTCTCGGTCATGTCTACATAGTTCTCGAACCCGTAGGGTCCGCACGCTTAAAGTTAGATGAGGGTTATATTATGAGTTTATATGTTTTGATGTACCAAAGGTAGTTCGGAGTCCCGGATGTGATCATGGACATGCCGAGGAGTCTCAAAATGGTCGAGACGTAAAGATTGATATATTGGATGACTATGTTTGGACGTCGGAAAGGTTTCGGACATTTATCGGAGTACCGGGGGTTATCGGACCCCCCCCCCCCCCCGGGACTAATGGCCCTTGTTGGGCCTTAGTGGAGAGAGAGGGGCCGGCCAGGGCAAGAGGTGCGCCCCCTCCCCTTAAGTCCGTATAGGACAAGGAAAGGGGGCGGCGCCCCCCTTGCCTTTCCCCTCTCCCACTCCTTCCTTCTCCCTCCTTCTTGGATTAGGAAAGGGAGGAGCAAACCTACTTGGAGTAGGTTTCCCCCTCCTAGGCCGCGCCACCCCCTTGGCCGGCCCTCTCCTCCTCCCCCTTTATATACGAAGGAGGGGGGGACCCCATAGACACAACAATTGATCTCTTAGCCGTGTGCGGTGCCTCCCACCACCATAATCCACCTTGATCATATCGTAGTGGTGCTTAGGTGAAGGCTTGCATCGGTAGAACATCATCATTGTCACCACGACATCGTGCTGATGAAACTCTCCCTCAACACTCGGCTGGATCGGAGATCGAGGGACATCATCGAGTTGAACATGTGCAGAACTCTGAGGTGCCGTGCGTTCGGTACTTGATCGGTCGGATCGTGAAGACATACGACTACAACAACCGCGTTGTGCTAACGCTTCCGCTTTCGGACTACGAGGGTACGTGGACACACTCTCCCCTCTCGTTGCTATGCACCACCATGATCTTGCGTGTGCGTAGGAATTTTTTTGAAATTACTACATTCCCCAACACCGAGAGGGATCAAATGTTCCCATGGTATGGTAAGCATTGTCAATTACACTTTGTGCAATAGCCCATGGTCTTCCTGAGAGTTCTTTGTGGGGTTAGGTTGCAGTGTGCAAGTTCAAGTGGAGCATCATGAAGAGATCAAATGCTTGAAGTTTGCGGTCCATTGTGGTAACAATGGGTTTGTGAAGATGTGTGGAAGAGTGGCTCACAATAGTGGAGTATGGGGGAGCAATCAACTAGTCTTCATAGAGCCAACGCAGTCAAGAAAGCTGGTCCAACTTGAGGGAGTCAAGATCATCATCATCTAGCTCAAGTGGACCATGTGCAAGGCAAAGGTTTGCCCTTGATAGGTTTTCTATTTTTCCGGTCTCATGGTGGTGGTTGGGAGCCGGGTTATAGGATCAATTGTCGTACTATCAAGGGGGGATCTCGATGAGTAGCTTGATCGTATCGTTCGTAGAGAGATCGAACCATTGCATCCTTGCATCATATTTCTTTGTTCTTGTTTGGTTCTCTTTGTGAGTTTTGGAGCTTATAGTCATCTTGATGACAAGCTCAAGTTCATCAAAAATGGAGTTCAGTTGCATCCTCTATGATGTTGTCGATGTTGGAGGTTATGTCCGTTCTTCTTTGTTGGAGGTTTCACTCCTCCAGTTTTTATGCATACCTCCCCTGCCTCTTCTTACTATAACAAGATGTATTGATGCTACTCATCGTCTTGTATCCAACAAGCGTGAGTTTGCTCAATTTGGAGCTCATTTGCAGAAGTTATGGCAGTTCTAATTTTATTGGATCCGTCTGTTGTCTTTAGCTGCGTTTTGAAGGCATCCAAGTGCTAAAGCCTCTATTGCATGCAGTCGTACTACTCAAGGGAGCGGTAGTACCGCAGGGGCCAGCGGTAGTACCGCTCCTGGTGAGCAGTAGTACCGCTTCCTCTAGCCCACAACACTAGCACACACGGAAGTAGGCACGAAAGTAATTTTTTACTTCTGCGCCCTACGCGGTAGTACCGCTCCTGGTGAGTGGTAGTACCACTGCCTCGTGTCCTGGCGCTGTTGCGTGCGGTAGTAGGCGCAGATGTAATTTTTTACATCCGCCCTTACGTGGTAGTACCTCACTCTGTGAGCGGTAGTACCGTGCCGACTTTTTCACACAGCTAGCTCTAGCGGTTGTAGGCACTGCAGTTTCTCTTTTCATTGGTGGTCGCACTGTAGTATCGCAAGGGCAGGCGGTAGTACCGCTCCTGCAGTAGTACCGCCCTGTTACCCCTTTACAGTGTTGTTTCATTGGGCTTCTGCCTCCCTAGCGGTAGTACCGCTCTGTGCGGGCTGTGAGCATAACAGTTGGATTTTCCCCCTCATATAAAAGGGGGTCTTATTCCCCAATGAACTTTATCCTTTGTGCTCGTGTTCTTCCCCCATTGCTGACCTTCTTTGAGCTTGCTAACTCTCAATCCCTCCATGGATTCTTGCTAGTTTTTGAGGGAAAAGATAGAGGAGATCTAGAACCACTTTTCCACTAATCACTTTCTCCTCTATGTGAGGGGAACCCCTTGGATCTAGATATTGGAGTTCTTGGTGTTCTCCTTCTTGTTCTTCCTCTCATTTTCCTCCCTAGCATTAGTTGCTTCGGTCAGATTTAACAGAGAAGGACTTGGGCACTCAGTGTGCCCTTGCCATTGCATTTGGTGCATCGGTTTGAGTTCTTCACGGTGATACGTGGAAGTTACAAGTTGAGAAGCTTATTACTCTTGGGTGCTTGGTACCCTTGAGCTTGTTCCTCTTGGGTGCTTGGGCGCCCTAGATGGTTGGTGGTGTTCGGAGCTCAATCATTGTGGTGTAAAGGTCCGGGCAAGCGTCAGGGTCTCCAATTAGGTTGTGGAGACCGCCCCGAGCAATTTGATGGGTACCGGTGACCGCCCTCAAGGGTTGCCAAAGTGTATGATTTCAGTGACCGCCCCCAAGGGTTGCCATTTGTATGGGTTCGGTGACCGCCCTCAAGGGTCCCTTAGTGGAATCATGGCATCTTGCATTGTGCGAGGGCGTGAGGAGATTACGGTGGCCCTAGTGGCTTCATGGGGAGCATTGTGCCTCCACACCGCTCCAAACGGAGATTAGCTTCCGCAAGGGTGTGAACTTCGGGATACATCGTTGTCTCCACGTGCCTCGGTTATCTCTCCGACCCCTTTACTTATGCAATTTACTTTGTGATAGCCGTATTGTTCTTGGTCATATATCTTGCTATCTCTAGTTGCTTAGCTAGCTTAGCATAAGTTGTTGGTGCACTTAGGTGAGCATAGTTGTTTTAGGTTTTGTGCTTGACAAATTAACCACTAGGTTTATTCCGCATTTGTTCAAGCCTAAACCGTAATTATTTTAAAACGCCTATTCACCCCCCTCTAGGCGACATCCACGATCTTTCACCCTCCCCCCTCTATGTTAAACTCAACCCAGTCTGTTCACAAATTCTTCTTGTGCGTTCTATTTGAAACCCATTTAAAATCTTCACTGTGTCCTTGTCAGCTGAAGAATTTGCGAACGAAACTTTAAAATTTTCATATCTCAATTTTCGGCTTTTTCCGCTCAAACCGTTCTGCATCACATGATAAGGTTATTATATTCACCCACGATCTCACACGATCTCCACCTCACTCTACATGGGTGGCATATGTTGCTAGGATGAGAAGGGTCAGGGGCACATTCGTCCTATTTCCTTGGGCGAGCGGTTTTTCATCTCGGCTATAAATACCCCTCACCCTCCTCATACTTCATTTACCCCGATCGACCTCACTTCCCTCGCTTGAGCTCTCAGACCTAGCACCGCTGCTACTTCCATCGTCGCTGGTGAGGAAGGGTTTCACTGCCTCGACCTCGTCACCGTCGTACTCGCGCCGGCCGCGAAAATCTTCACTCCGTCGCCGCCGTAGCTGTCTTCCGTTGCCAAGTTAGGGCGTGGAAGATCTGAATGGACGAACTTCCCATCTACAACTCCCGGTTCATCGTGTTATTCGTCAAGGATAAATAAAATCTATTTTTACTGCCCTTGTTGATTCTGATGATTTCGACAAAATCTTCAAAAGGTGTTTATTCTTCAACTTGCACACTCATAAACACCACCCAAGCATTTTCTCTTGTTTTGTTTCTCTAAGCAACGTTTTTCTTCAAGATTCCTCAATTGTGTGGATTTTCAATCTATACAACTCTGGAAACTAAGTCAAAGACCGCTTAGTGAAATTCCTCAAGACATTCTTGATCAAATTCCTCAAACCTGTTTCTTTTGAAAAACTTCTAAGAACGCATATGACCTCTCCAAATTCTTTGCACCTATACTCTATTCACAGGTATGCATGTGCGCTGCTGAATCTCTAGGTTCTCATCAACTTAACTCATTTGCAATGTTCCTTGAAGACAAATTGCATACCTCGTCGGAGAATTCTATTGTTCAAAATCCTCAGCTGAAGAAAATGGCTGATGGCAATAGACCTTAGGAGAGAAAGAGACCAAAAGTGAATACAACATTTGAGATCGCTAATGACATTTATGAGGAATATTGTACTCCTGATGAAGCCAAACATGGCAAGGAGAACAAAAATCAGCGCAAGGTGCGCATTTAGAGGACAAAAAGAAGATGGGCACGGGAATGGGGGGAGTACAGATACGTAACTCCAAAACACATGAAGAAATTTGCTTTACACCCTTCTTTCCCAAGACCTCCGTTGGCACCTGGCCAAATTGTTGATCCCACTAGCCTCAAGCGCAGTGAGGACTATCCGGATGAATGGGCCAAGCGGCAAGCCAAGTTGGCCAAAATGGCCAAATAAGCAATGAGGAATTTCAATGAAGACTTTGCTGCTGCCGCTGTTGAGGCCTCTGCTAGTAAGCCTAAGAAGGCTATGCCGACGAAGCCTGCACACAAGCTTTTCAAAGCCCTCACTGCCAACCTTTTCAAACCCCTCACGGCATATTCCTCAAGCAGCTCCAGTCCCCACCGTTGCAAGACCTTCAGCTGCTGTTGCAAAGTCCTCGGCACCTGCGCACCTCGTCTCGTGCCAAAGGACAACTGGTATCTCTATTGCTTCAGGAGCATCCGCAAGTTCTTCAGCTCCTCTTCAATCCTCAACAGGCCCAACTTTGCTGAAGAAAAAGGCCACTGCTGGACGAGGCACAAGGCCAAGTCTTCACAAGAAGCAGGTTGCCTTCCAAGTCCCGTCAAGTGAAGGCGAAGCTGATGACGAGGAATTAGCTGAAATCATCATAGATAGAATACACAGGGCCGCTAGAGCCAAAGGCAGTAATGTGTCATTAATGTTGGATCCCAAGTTGATCCTACAGTTCATCGACCTCTGGTGTAAGGATCCCAACACTCCTCTGCCTGAGCTGAACCTCACTCTTGGCCAAAGTCATGTGTTGACTTCCTTCATTGATGAGGAAAAATGGAAATTTGAATACGGGAGGAGGGTGAAGAAAGCTTAGTACAAGAAAGAGCGCTTTCTGAAGAAAAAATGTTTTGAAGCTATGACGTGATGACCTTGTAGCTCTGCAATCAGAAATCAAGGGTCTAAGTGATGAATTCGACCGATACTATGTTGATTGGCTGGGAGCCAAAGTCAGATTAGTCAAGCTGACCAAGGGATTCACCTCAAATGTTGCAGCCCCAATGCAACATGAAATTCCTTAGGCTGAAGCATCTGCTCAGCCTACTTAAGAACATGGCAGCACCGCTGACGAAAATCAGGCTGCTGAAGAAAATGAGAGCACCAGGGCTGATGAAGATATTCCAGCCGCTGAATGAATTGCCAGGGCAACCTCTAGTGTTGCACCTGAAGATTTAGCCTGCCAATTGAAGCATCTGCTTCTGCGCCTGAAGAAATTGAACAAGCCAGGGCAACTGCATCAGTTGTTCCTGAAGAAACTGCACCAATTTCCTTTGCTCCTCTTGCACACACAAGCATCAACCTTCCTTCTGCATCAGAAGTGAAGAAAAACAAGGTATCGGAGTGAGCAGTAGTGAAGCAAAGGAAAGCATCTGCTTCCTTAGAGTCTTCAGCTCCAAAGAAAGTGAAGACCCTGACAAGCTCTTATGAAAATCACATAGATGTTGTTCCCCTATCAAGCATGCCGTCAGAGGAGATTATTCCCTTTGGTGAGGAATATGTGATTCCAAGTGAATCTGATGAAGAAGATCCTTCTTCTGCTTCGACAGAGCAGTTGGATGAAGAAATTGAAGTGGACAATATCACTTCAACTTCACTAGTATCATCACTCATGCCTCAGTTCACAGCTGAAGAGGCAGGCGTTGAAGAAATAGATGATGAAGATGAAGATGTGGACATTGTGTGTACCACTCCAATTCTGAATGATGACTACTGGGAAAGTCATCACCCCAATTCACCACTGTTCACCCCTCTACAACAGCTTCCTCAGTCCCAAGTCTTGACTGAAGAAATCCATTCTAGCTCTGAAGAACGTCAAGCTTCTCTTCACACTATTCCTAAAGAAGTTCCAGCCACTAGTGCTGATACAAATGTTGCTAAAGAAATGGAGGCCAAGGCTGCTGATGACATTGCTCCTGAATTCCCCAGCCTATGGCTCCGGTGGCTATACGTCAAGAGGTTGTGAAGACTTCAACTGCTAATCTTCAGCACAAGCCACTGAATCCTCTCACCAAGAAGCAGAAGTTCAAGGCTGAAGACTTCTTCAATTATCATATTCTCTTCACGGATTACAATCCATATGACTCTGCAAGACTTAGACGCAAGCGCTTCCGGACAGCGAGTCAAATGAACTTCTATTCCTCGCTGTTGTTTGATAACGACAAGATTTTGACCATGAGCAAATTCCTCATGTGGATATGGAATCGTTGCCATGCTTCACCCCAGTCCTTAGTGTTCTTCATGATGCTAGGCTGCTCAACCTCTGCACCGACATATGCGACTGGAATGAAGAACTCATTCTTCAGTTCTATGCCATGTTGCACATCACTGGCAATGTTGAAGATGTGAATTCATGGGGATTGGACTTGATGGCAGAAAATACTCACTACAAAGCATCGGCCTCTGAATTGCTTCATGCCGTCCCAAACAGTCCTCCCACTGAAGGTGCAAGGCGTCTCTAAGATGAACCTGAGCTCTCCAACCATCTGATGCAAGTGCTGATGAAGCCTTTGAAGCCAGGACAAGCTCCGAGAACCAAATTCCTTGTCAAGGAACTACTTTATGTGCCAAGGACTATATACATGATATTGATGAAAACCCTTAGTACAATCAAGGGCCACAACTCTGATGATGAAGTTGTTGGCATCACGAAGAATCTGCTGTTCCACATCATACATGGTATTCCTATGAACTACCACGATTTCTTCATGAGGACTTTGGCCAATGTCGCTCTATCTCCATTTGAATTGAAGCCTTATGCTCCCTGGATCATGAGATTCATCGGATCAAGGTCTTCAATTCATTATAAGGCTGATTGTCAACGCCATCTCAGCTATTTTCCCCCAATTAAAGTCCTCAAATGGACTATTTCCTCAGCTAATGAGAAGGGCAAGGCTACTGGCATTCATGAAGGCACTCGTCCATTGGATGAACAGTTTTGTAAAGCTGCATCCAACTCCACCAATGATGACCTTGCCACGCATGACACTGTCGCAAAAGCTTCAAAGCAATATCCTCAAGCCACTTCTCCAAGGCTGATTACCGATCGTGAGCTTCTCCTCAGTCTTCACTAGAAGGTCGATCGCAACCACAAGTCAGTCACGCGACAGTTTGGTTCAATTCTTCAGAACATGACAATCATGCAAAGCATTGTGAAGAAGAACCATTACTACTTGCATGAAGTTTTTGATCGCACCTGGGCTGTCTTGTCTAACCTCTACGGTGATGAAGATCTCAAGTAGATGGGCTTCAAGCATGACTTTGACTGGTCTCAACCACCTTTGAAGAAATTCAAGAAGGTCAAAGTTCCTCACTTGGTGGCCAGCTCATATTCTTCATCGCGCGAGACTGATGAACATGAAGACTTGACCGACACTGCGGCAGGCCCTACATCAACGGACGACCCCAACAACATTAGCGCTCCTCCATCAACATCATGATGATATTCTTCAGGGGCGTTAGTCCTTGTTTTTCGTCCCTTTTGGTCATTCGATGACAAAGGGGGAGAAAGTTGAGTTAGTCTTCAAGCGAGTCTATATATATGGGCATTTTTTTGCTAAGTTACAACTCTCGTTCTTCTGAAGTATTTGTTGGATCGAGTTGTAAACTTAAGTCTGATGGTGGTTTGATACTTATGCTCTGTTTTTCTGCATGCTATTTCCTCATATATGCTAATGCACTCATCCTGAATTACATCAGTCACCATATTTCATCATGCATTTCAAATTCTTCATATCATATGTTAAATGCGTGTATGAATTACAAGATATAGGGGGAGATCTCCGTGATTCGACTCTACAGTGTGCATTCGCTATCAAAGCAAATTCCTCACATATGCACATCTTTAGGGGGAGTTCTTCTATATCTCACAATCAAATTCCTCAGTATCAGTTTTTACACTTCAGATGTTTATCCCCATTGAAAACTTAATCTATATTGTCATCAATCACTGAAAAGGGGAAGATTGTAAGTGCAAAAAGATCGGTGAGGCTCGCCGCCGCGCAGGCGACTTTTGTGCCCTGCAGCGCATCGGCGCAAACGCCATCGGGCGAGCCAGGCTGGCTGCGCTCACGAGGGAGGAATAGGGTTCCCATCCAGAATAGATCTCCGGACGATCGTGCACCTAGCCCCAAGGTGGGCGCCAAATGTCGGGGGTGTCGTGCGACATATGCCAATGGATGGCTTATCATGGAGGGGGCTAATAATACGTCGCCGGTGCCAGGAAACGAGATAAGGTGCAAACATGCTTGCCGGCGAATCTTACCCAGGTTCGGGGCTCTCCTAGGAGATAACACCCCTACTCCTGCTCTCCAGGGTCTCTGCATGATCACTCAAGCAACAATGGTGGCTACAAGCATGCTCCATGAGCTGTTTCTCTTGAGGGGGAAGAAGAACAAGGCTAGCCCTAGCTTACTCCCTCTACATGCATGTGTGGGTGTGTTAAGGTCTTAGTGAGGCTGAACCCTTTGCATGGGTGCCCTGGGCAGTTTATATAGGCCTACCCATAGGGGTACAATGGTAATCCAGCCGGGTGTGGACCCCGCTGTCAGGGTCTATAGGTGCCGTCTTCTCCACCGACCGCTGGGGCCCACCTCCTGGCGGGGCCCGCCGGCTGTCTCGTACTTTGCCGACAGGCCACGCCCGACGCTGGCGGGTCTGTCAGGTGCTCATTATTGTGGCAATGCTGCTGATGATGCATGCTTTGTCGGGGACGGTGTGGCTACAGTGCTGCCGCCTGGCGGGCGTTCACTTTAGCCACTCCCCATTTCTTCTGGTTAATGGCGCACAAACTGTGAGGGAAAGAGAGGGCCGCCTGCCAGGAGTCGGCCTCCCCTCATGCTGACTGGTCCGAGTTCGCTGCCTTTTGGCTTCTCACTCTTAGGTAGGGCCCGCCGCCTGGGGCCGTACCGACAGCTCGTAATGGGAGCATGGCCTTCTCTGCCATGGTGATGTCATGGGCTGCGTGGCAACACTCCCTCGCCGGGCGAGGGATGTCTGCCCAGTACGTCACACTATGGCCACGCTCCGCCCTGTATTTGGGGGTGGTAGGCATCGTTGTAGCCACACCCTGTCTTGTCGTCATAATGTGGTGCAAACTTTGAGGGCGATTGGGGCCGCCTACTAGGAGCTGGCCTCTCTAGAGGCCGCTGACGGTGTCCTGGACTAGGGGGTACACACCACGTCGTCTCCCAATCAGTTAGATTGGGCCGAGGACACCCATGGCCGTACACTCATGGGCCAGTTCGGACAACCGATGTATACACGAGGAAGATTCCTCAAGACTTGGTGATCAAGGCAAGGACTCCTTCCCACAGGCGAATTCGACTAGGACTCTTGTTATCCTAGGCCTCTGGTGCAGTATATAAACCGAGGCTAGGCTAGTTGATAGAGAGGCTAGATCATTATGACATTACTCATCATACCTCTAGGGTTTAGACCACAATATATGATCTCGAGGTAGATCAACTCTGTAGTTGATACTCCATTGATATAAATAAGAGCAGGTCATAGGGTTTTACCTCCATAGACCTGGGTAAAAACACCGTGTTCATCGTCCCTGTTACCATAGATCCCAAATTCATAGCTCGGGACCCCTACCCCGAGATCTGCTGGTTTTGACACCGACGTTGGTGCTTTCATTGAGAGTTCTACTGTGTGATCGCAAATGATCAATGGCTCGACTGCAGATCAACTACGACGTCGGCATCTTCGTCGCCGACTTGACTGGTCACCTTGGCTTGACCGAGGACTGCACCCTATCTCCAATCGTCATGTTCGTATGAGGGCCTTCATCAACATCAACTCCGATCTCTATCAAGATCATGGAGGAATCATCCATGGAGCTCGGGGGCTCAACATCAACATTGCCCTCGGGCGACCGTGCTGTTTTATTGAAGGGCGAACTTGTATCCTCCGCCACCGCCTCCTCGCGTGTCGTTTTAACGATTGCTTTGGTGGAATTGCACGGAATTGAGTTTACAACAACCCTGGAAAATTTCGTCAAGTTCTGATGGAGGAATCTCTGGCAATATATGCTATACCGGAGCCCTGTCAAATCTGGACGGGAATCTGGACGAGTTTAGGGCATGATCACCAGATCCCAACTCGGAGGTCATTTAGAAGATCCAACCATTCATCTGCTGCGGAATTCCCATATCTACGACTCCACAAAATTTCAGCTTGATCCGACCATCCAAACTCCGGGAATCTTCTGATTAGTGCATCACTTTTCAGATGTGTCTTCTGCACGAGAACGAATCCGACCTGAGTTCATCTTTTTTATGAACGGGATTTCGGACATCCTTTTTGAAGGAAGTTTTGTGTGGGGTATTGTGTTTTGTTTCCAAACACATCCCGCTAAATTTAAAATCTTTTCCAATATGATCTTCACCATCGCGCCGGTGTCAAGCTAGCCCGACAATGTTGCTCTACGGTTGCCGACCTGCGTTAGACATGTCATCGCTTTGTTGAGTCGGGCTCAACTTTTTTGGATCATCATCTCTACGAGCCGAACAAGAGTTCGGCATCATGAAGGATAAATCATCACCAACATCGCCGCCCCACGGACTACACGAAGCGGGCACACTAGCATCGCTGCACGGTCACTTCATCAAGCCGGCATTGACCATGTCACGAGCTACGACCTGCATCGGCATTGCCGCATTGTTGCTTCTTCAAGCCGATGTCCATCACACTGACCTACATAGACACCCCGGCTGGACCGAGGCCTCCGCTATTTCTTCGTCAACCTACTCCAGAGACTTCGCCGTCACCAGCCGACCAGCTTTGTTACGTTAGCTGGACCGGGGGCTTTGCCTCGGCGAGAAAAAATATTTGCCAGCATCGCCATGCCGTCGCTTCATCACCCATCAGGAAAATGGGTGTGTGGATCGAGTCCTAATTTTGGGAGTCACCTTTCTTCAGATTGCTACAACAAATAAACCAGGTGCCATTTATCCTAGTAATTTTTGCTTGTTTGGGTTTATTTTTCCCATGTAATTATTACCCTGGTTTGTTCCATCACCTGTACACAGGTCTTTCAAATGGTGGCCGCATTAACAACGGTCACATGGTGGTTCGGTCAGTTTCTGTACATAGTCCGGCGAACACCACATCCGGAACTCGGACCGACCTATGAAGTCAGGCTTTGCCACGCCTTTACCGCATCACGCTGACGCCTTGCATCGACATTGACTTCGGCTCCAGGCCACATATCTTTAAATGAATTATCTTGCGTAAATTAATTATGCGAGGATTTTTATATATTTATATTATTGTTGTTCGCCTGCACTATTTTACATGTGCAGGTATTGGACTTTGACTATGTCACATGGTCTCTTCGGCATCACTCTGCCGGCCTGCATTAGCCGAGCCGTGTCACTACCTCGGAGTGCCGAACTACTTGCTCGGACACCTCGGGCTTGGAGGCTGGGACCTCGGCCATGCCGAGGACTACGAACCTTGTCGGATCTGTCACAGACCAATGTGCATCTTTGTCCAGCCACAAGCCCGAATCGCGTCACCAACACCAAGCACATTAACCAGCTAAGTCGCTTTCATACTCAAAAACTTTCATTTTAAATTTTGTTTGGTTCGACCAAGCATTATACTTTTTTGGCAAAAAGTTGTTTTGTGACAAAATGCCTTGTCAAAACTTTGTCTGTGACACACAAATTCAAATATCCCGTTTATTTAGGGGCTTCCTTTATGAATCGTTTCCTCTTGCATATGATTATACTTGTATGGCTTCATTCCATGTTCGTGTATTACGCCACAATATGCACCATGTTGACTTCAGTGTTTCGCAATCTGGGTTGCCTGGCTCCTCTGCTTACCCCTTCGTTCCCGATTGTTCGGCTAGGTGGTGAGGGAGCACCTCTGTGATTGTTACTACCGGGTCATCTGAGTTAGTACCTTAGACTGGGTGAAGCCGAAAGCTAGCGCTCTTATTATTTTCAATCATGGTCGGCACACAACGGACCTCATGAGTACAAAAAATCTATTGCACAAGTCTCATAGTAACAATGAGCAACCAAAGAAAGGTATCGGTGGGGGTACACTTTTCTTCAAAGATGCTTCTTACACTTCGTTAGTAATATAGCATAACTTCCCTGAGCGTGCTTTTTCTGTTACAGCCTTATGGCCTGATTGCCTGGTTATCAGAAACATCGTCGATGTTCTCAACAAGTGGAGTACATAACACTTTTCGGCCCTTGGCCGAAGGGGGAGAAGCCAACGGTCGGTTAAGACACGTTTAAAGTTCGGATGAACACAGATATGATATAAGTACTTCGGTACACACAATCATTATACATAAAATTCTTTTACCCAAGTCACTTGGTGGCTCTTAAAATTTATATGAGTTGTTTTATAGTAAATGTATTTTCTTCTTGGTCGCTGCAAAGTATTTTTCTACCGCTCCTTTTTCGGCTCGAGTGTATGGTCAATAGCCGGATAGCCTGTCTTCTCTCTAAAAGCCGCTCGAGTTTAGTTTGCTAAACTGACCTCGAAGAAGTACTCCGCCTTTGGGATAAGGAGGTTGAAGCCGTAGGCTGACCCGCGTGAAGTCTTGAGATCAGATGTGTCATGTTAAAGCACGACAAAAGCACATTTTTTTTCCAATTTTCGGATTGGCACCGAACACTTGATCTTGTTTGGACGTCAAGTTTTTACTGACGTTTCTTGGGTTTCCAAGCTTATGGCACTTTTAAACTATTTATGTGTTTCCAGCATAAGTATTGCAGTGCAACGCCGGACACCTTTAGAGATTCGGCAAAAACATCCTCGGATATTGCTATATATGCATCAGTTTCAAATTGTGTCTTCAGTCAAATAGTTGGGTTGCCCGGATCTTGTGCTTGCCTCCTACGTTCCGCTTTGTTCGGCTTGGTGTGCAAAGGGAGAACCACTGCGATTGTGCTTCCAGCTCGCATGGTTAAGCACCTTAGTGGAGAAAGCCAAAAACTAACTATCACATTAAGCGTAAACTGGTTAGCGATCCGATGACTATGTTAAATGACGGGGCGTTCATAACATTGGCCGAAGTGTTTACAGCTTGACCTCGGCTGTCGCCGAACACTAACCGGGGGCTCGTAGCTAGCTTCCATAGTTTAAAGCTCCTATGACTAAGTGAAAGTTATAAAGCCCGCATATCTGATTGCCTCGTTTCCGCTAACACAACCGTCTTCGGGCACCGAGACGTCGGCTAAGGGTTGTCTTGTTATTGCGGAGACACCCTGCGTAGTATCTACAAAGGGGTAGAAGCCAACGATGTGTGGCACCCCGGCTCGGAGAAACCGGAACTCCCCGTATTCCAGCCCAGAGATCGAGGAGATGTCTCTAGAATACAGCACTGCTTGACATAGAACAAATCCTCTCTTATTGCATGAATAATAATACAAGGGTCTGATGTTACAAAGAAGCACATCAGCATGGCGGCACTATGCATGCGATACTACACTTGCTCTATGCTAGTAGCGGAACAACTCGAAGCAGCGGAATACTTCTAGCAGCGGAACAACGACGAAGGTGGTGAACTCCACTCTGCAAGGACTCTGGCTGGGACACGATCAAGCTTGCACACACGGCAACCTCGACAAGCAATCAAGAAATCATGGCATCACCTGCAATCTGGCATGACACGCCAGGTTAGTACAGTGAATGTACTTGCAAGCTCACAACAACCATAAACATCAAGGCTAGACAATAACATAGCATTAAGCAGGTTAATTAAATTAACAACTACTATGATGAAGCAACTACTAAGCATGGTATGAAACTACTATCATAGTGATAAATCACCATCCCAGATCTCCATAACCATATTTCTCTTGGCTAACCGGCCAAGCAGTATACCATCTCGCTCACCTCGTGATCGAAACCAAACGGTGATCATTTATGGACCACCAATGGATCAACCTCGTGGTCTTGGATCAGGTTACCTTGTAATCAAATGGTGATCTTTTCGGCAATCACAACCATGACCAACGCTTGGTCTCAAACGGTGACCTTTCCAGCGATCACTACCATGACCAACACTTGGTCTCAAATAGTGATTTTTCCGGAGATCACTACCATGACCAACACTTGGTCTCCAACATCATCATCAATATCCTGCCAATCTGCGCTGCTCAAAATATCAACACAAAAATCACCTATAAGTCATTCCGTCATGTGAGTGTTGATAGAATGGTGTGACCTAGTACGAACTTGTGCCCATTGACCGAGGACACGGCTATCGATAGACTAAACACACACACTCTGCAGAGGTAGCGCACTTTACCCACAGCACGGAACCAATGGCCTCGCACTCCCATTCGGGTGGACCAACGGCGTTTCGACAAAACCGATCTACTGCCATGACACTCTCGGCCACTCCGACCAACACCCCTTTTTGGGTTCAGTACTGGGTGGCCCCGTGCCTACCAAAGGCACCAAGCCTTGCCTTCTCCTACCTCCACGAAACAACTCAAGGAGCAACCGTGTAAACACTTTGCCAAAGTGATCATGCGGAGACCCCGTAGAGCAGCAGTGGGGGTATTATCTCCCTGGAGAGCCCTGAAGCTGGGTAAGATTCGTCGGCGTGCATGTCTTCGCCTTATCCCTTTTCTAGGCACCGGCGACGTTCTACTCGCCCCCACCATGATAAGCCATCCTTTGGCATATGTCGCACCCAAACCCCGACACAATATAACACTACTATCATGATGAATCCAAGAACGATAAGACTACTACTCAAATATCAAGAACTAACTATCCAAATATGATCCACATCCAAGCATCATCTCCAACATCATACTCCAAAACATAATATCATCTAGCATCATGATGGAAATAACACTAGCCACTAATAATCCAAAGGCAACATGATATCCAAAGTAATACTCCAAAATAATACCAGATACCATCATGAAAATAATCATAATAGCCACTAAGAATCCAAAGTAACATGTCATCCACATAATCATCAAAACATAAGTCCTAGAACTCCAAGCAGTATCATGGCAACATCTAGATCAAAACCATACTCCGAGAAATGCCATGAACAAATCATGCATAGCCAGTGCAATATTTTAAACAAGTTTAAATAAATAAACCATGTCACTGCATTGCAATCATGCAAATGGAGGGTGTGGCTTGCCTGGGGATGAAGAAGGCACCGGGGAGAAGTGCGGTGAAGCCGTAAAAAGATTTGCTGAAAACAGTTCTCTCTCGGAGGGGCTGTTTACGTGCAAGGTCAAAAAGGACATTTTTATAGTGTCAAACCATAGTGAGAATGAAACCACCTGAACAGGCTCGACGAAACGACAACATGGGCTTTGGATTCACCTCAATCGGAGTTACGGTTGCGGAGTTATGAGGCGAAGAAGATCAGGGACTTTTATGCAAAAAGAATATTCGCAGACGGGTCCCTGAGTAGATAAGGCAGAAATGGATTTATGAAAACACGCTTTCTGACTAAGAGAACATACTCTGTGGCAAAGTAGAAGAAGAATACGCTTTCGTGGAAAGAAAACATATTTTACCGAAAGATGTCTCCACTTACGTGATGTTGCGGTGGCGGGGCCCGGCTTGTGGAGCTGACAGGAGGGTCCCACCTTATCCATATCTCACTCCTCGTGCCTGTCTTCTCCCTCCTTGCTGCCACCCCGATCAGAGACAGAGGAGCGATGGCAGGGAAGAGGTCGGCGCCGGCCTGGCCAACTCCGGCCACTTCCGGCCAAGGTGAGCCACCGGCGGATGCGGGAGACGATGCCGCACCCGACCAGGGGCTCACACCCGCCAAGGAGAGGCCGTGGCCGCGGCGGTGTCAGAGAATAGAAGAGATGAACAGGGTGCGGCCGACGAGGGGGCGGGTGACTTCGGCGGGCTCCGGCCGATCCGAGGATACCGGCGGGACTGGGAACCACGCCGCATCTGTTCAGATGGCTAGCAGGTGCCGGGGAGGGTAGGGAGGAGGTGAGGCATGACGACGGGAGGAGGGCAGAGAGCTTCTGGTGGTGGTGGTGGTGCTCGGCGAAGCAAGGCACACCAGCGAGGGGAGAAGAGCGGGGAGAGCCTAGAGGAGCGCAGTGAGGAGGCTGATGAGCTCGGAGTGGCTCGAGGAAGGCCTATATATAGTCGGGGCAACGAGGGGAGGCTGCGGACGCATGGCCGTGGCTCGGGTGTCGCCGCTCGCGTCCGGCCATGCTCTGGAGACGGCAGCGATCACGGGAGGGCGCAGGATCACGATGAGGGAGGGGCAGACGAGCTATAGAGGCGCACAGGGCAGGAGGGGCCGAGGGGCACAGAGGAGAAACGGCCAAACGCCATTAAAGCCTTGTCGGCTACAGCTTGCTCATGGGGCGCAGCGACCAGCACCGACGGAGAAGCAGACGGAGGGGGAAAAGCTCCAGGAGGACGGCGACGACACATGGAACACGGTAGACAGGCCCGTGCTCGCTGAGACGCCGAGCAGAGAAGGGGCCCGAGCAAGAAGACGATCTGGGCGCGCCTAGTGTGTGCCAAATCAGTGGTCACCACGCGCACTGGTGCACACATTGCCACTCTATTGCCCAAATGGTGTCTGGGGTTTAGTCCTTCCTGAATAGGTTCCAACTGCGGTAGTAGCTTGGTTAAAGACTCCGTGGTGAAATGGTAAGTGAGCTGTGAAGTTTACTGCAGTAAACTTGGTCGTGAACTTATGATCAACAGGAAGGATATTGGGAGCAATGGAGTTGTCTGCGAGGTTTAGGGTAAGATGGACTTTCATCCTGGTAACTTTGAGAAGATTAAGACCCAGATTTAATGCAGTTGCTTTACAACCATATAAACTGGTCCAGAAGCAAAAACAGGAAGAAGCACTCACATGGTGAGGCTAATTGAGCTCAAATTTGGCAAGGCATTATGATTTGGTCATAGTAAGAAGATGTAAAAATCTCATACCAATTGGATTCACCAAAATGATACTTCCTTCACATCTATCATCACTGACCAGAATCTTGCAATAATTCTAGAGAAATATTGGCTAGGTGAAATGGTGCCAACTTTGGTGGAGAGATTTTATTATGGTAGGAGAACCATCTGGTAATTTATCAGGATTTTTGAAGCAATATAAATTATACTTTCTTCACATAGGTGATTGGACGGGGCTGAAATTTGGAGGAGTGTGCTAATATGAGTTCGTGAAGGAGTGTGCAAAATTTCAACTCATTTGGATAACCCTAGCTAGCACTTCCTTCACAAAGTCTCCCCAGACAAGAACTTTGAAAAATAACCGAGGAGGTTTGGCTAGGAAAATAAAGTTAAATTTTGGCACTGGGCAATTATTTGGACAGGAGAAGATGTCCAAAAAGTTTGGGTGTCAAATGGGCAAAGATAAATAGCACTTGCTTCACAATGTGCCATTTAGGATAGAATAGGAAATGGATTTATTGAGCATGATGAGAAATATGGCCAATGAAATATTTTGCCATATTTGAGGAATGTATGACCCCAAAAATATATAAGAATTATTTGGGGATTTTTGGATGGGCAGAAATATAGGTTGCTTCACAACCTAGGGCAATTAGGGTTATTCCTTTAATAGAAAAAGAATATTGCTAAGAAAAAGAAATTAGGGTTTGGTCAAGCATTGAAGTGACATGATCTTGGCAAGGTTTTGGGAATGATGAGCCACTCTGGAGGGGGAATGAGGATGATTTCCCAGGTGGCAAGGCCACATAACCACTCCCTAAAGAAAAACAGAGCAAAAGACAAATAAATCAAAAGAAAAAGAAAAGGGCCAAAAATCCAGGCTGTTACAACTCTTACCCCCTTAAAGAAATCTCGTCCTCGAGATTTTGTTGCTCGGGGAACAAGTATGACTTGAGGAGACCGTTTCCAACTCGGGTATCCTTTTTCCTTTATTTATTGTTCCCCCAAGAATTTCAGATGATAAACTTACCTTGCTCTGGGGTGGCTTGCTTCACCTTTCCCCAAATTCTGATGGGTCTTTGCTCATATACCAATTCCTTTTTACTGACATTGATTCTCCATACCTGTGGTGATATCCAATGGATCTCAACATAAATTTTCTTTTTGGTAATGAAAACCGTTTTACTTCTGTCATGGGGTTGCCGCAGGCCTTCTGGTTTCGATAAATGCTGAGAATTAATCATGGCCATCTTATTACGGGATCTGACGATTCATAGGTGGTACTGATTTTGATTTATCTCTTTGGCTCGAGCGTGGGATATGTACCAAAGATCTGATTGCCTTTTGTCAGGAGCAATATAATGGTGTATGGAGTTATAGCTATGTCATACCTCAAATATTTACATCTTGAGACTGGCCTGACAAGGGACTGACGGACAAATGCTTTTCCTGACAGACTGACCATGTACTTGATTCCGTCGGTGATTATACCGGGCCTGAGCTGATTGTTCAGGTTTTGATTTTCTCATTTTGTCGATATACCCCATTGTATTTTTCCACACTAACCATTCCAAGTGGGTCAGCGGGATATGAAATCCTTGTAAATCAGAGTAGGCCGCTGAGAGTATGCCTTTATAGATCCATATGGAATTACGACATCCAATTGATTTGGGTATCCGGACCCTGATGGTTGTGCAAAAATCATCATACCTTTGCTGTCAGTCTCACCCTTTAACGGACATGATTTTCTTTGTTAGGATTTCTTACTAAAATAACTTGGCCACACCTGTCATTCATGCTTTCTATGACCATGGACGTGATTAGTGCAATATTTTTACATTATTCCTTGTGCTTGGGTTCTGCACGTATATGACATATACCCGGGGTTCGTAGCTGTACGGGGCTCATTGCTGAGGCCAATCATACAAGAAGGTGACAAGGTTTTAGGACATCTCCTTGTCAGATGCAGGAATAATGACCTTGATGACCATTGTCAATGATGTAGATTATGTGATGTCATCCCCAGATCATGTCGATCCTTGTATTATATGAAATGCATCTCTACTTATTTCTTTTGCACGACCCATGAGGTTGTTGGATCCGTACCTTTCTTAGGTATATCTCCTAGATCATTGTCGTATCCCATATGAGTAACTGATCTGACTGGGATATATGATCAGCATATGTATAAGAAGATGTCAGGACCCCGATTCCAAGTCACATCGGTCTAGCCGGTAACACCTCATATCACTTTGCGGCCTCACGCAAAGTATTCCCACGGGTGTCGCCTTACCATGGCCCGGGACCGTTTGCGCCTTTTGGCTCACGTATATGATAGTGTCGCTAGCATCCATAAGACAGAGAACCCGGGCCGACATGGCTAGTCGTGAACCCGAAGCGGCACTAACCTATGGGGACAGGCATACATGAATCACATCGAACATGCCGGTCAGCAGCGTGTGAATCCGGGCTGTAGCACTGGGCTAACAGGACTCCGGGAACCCGGGCTATAGCAGGCTAGGCAGGACTCCGGACGTCACCGCGTGACATTTCCCCGAAGGGACAGACGCAGGAACGAAGTGAAACACATGCCGGCCAGCCAAGTGTTCTGGAGCAGTAGTGCTGGGCTAGCAAGACTCCGGTGAACCGGGCTGTAGCGGACTACTATGGCTCATGGAAGCACAAGACTACATTTCCCCATAAGAGAGGCTGCCAAGGATAAACAACTTGATTGTCGGATCCCACACATACCAAGCATTTCAATCATACACACAATATGCTCGACATGTGTAAATACAACATGGCATCACAACAAGACTCTACGACTCAAACATTTATTCAATATGCTCCGAGGAGCGAGATATTACAAACATGGGTCTCATGACCCAACAATCATAGCATACAAATCAAAGCACATGCGGAAGCTTAACATGTCTGAGTACATACATCTACAAATGAAAAAGGCTGAGAAGCCTGACTATCTACCAGATCCTGCCGAGGGCACAAGATCATAGCTGAGGTATCAAGCTAAACGTCGAAGTCCACGCGAAACTACTAGCTTGACTGAAGTCTCTCTACAAAACATAAATTAAGCAAACGTGAGTACAAATGTACCCAGGAAGGCTTACATCAGAACTATCTACATATGCATCGGTATCAATAAAGGGGTGGTGGAGTTTAACTGCACCAAGCCAGCTTTGACTCAGTGGCTAACCTGAACTACGACTGCAAGCAACTCTTTTGAGGTGGCGCACACGAGTCCACATATTCACCATTCAATACACCACTATGGATCCGCTTCTGTCTCCCTACGAGAAGGCCATCCATAGCACTCACACTTGTCTTGCGAGTTTTAGAGTATCCACTTTCACTTGTCTATGAACTGTTATAGGCAACCCAGAAGTCCTTTACCGCGGACGCGGCTATTCGAATAGTTTTATACCCTGCAGGGGTGTACTTCGTCACACATGTTTCCACCACTTAGCGTCTGCACACGACATGTGCTCGGCAGACTTCAAGCGAAAGCCGACGTGGGTGTAGACCACGACCAGACTAACCGCACAAGTCTCTAGTCCAGGTTTATCGCCTATTCGGGTTCCATCCGTGAGGAGATCCGGCCGGAGTTTCGCTCACAGCCCCAAATGATGTCTGCAGGGTTCCCGAGACACCAAACGGGTGCCCGGTACACCGTGCCACGGTGTATCTACCGCATCATAGCCCACCCCTAGGGTCAGCGCTATGCACGGCCGCCAACACATATCCTATAAACACCAGAAACTAGTTGCAACTCCTGGACAGAGGATGAGAGGGGTCAGTAAGTCGAGCGGGGTTATATTTCAGGGCCCAATGTGTGTTAGTAGCTATTTCATGGATCACAAACACAGAACTCAGTTCCTAAGGACGGCTTCAATGAAACAACCCACCATGTACTCCTACATGGCCTCTCGTCGATACCTTTGCCAAATCGTGTTCAACACACTTAGCTCACACACAATAGGACATGTTCACAACTTTCCAATTCATCCCCGATGAATCAGACCTGACACAACTCTAAGGAATAGCAGGCATGACAAACAAGCATGAATGAGTTGGCACATCAGGGCTCAAACAACTCCTACTCATGCTAGTGGGTTTCATCTATTTACTGTGGCAATGACAGGTCATGCAGAGGATAAGGGGTTCAACTACCGCAGCAAGTAACAGATGAGTCGTTGTTGTCCTAATGCAGTAAAAGAGAGCAGGACGAGAGACTGGGATTGTATCGGAATGAATAAGGGGGGTTTTTCTTGCTTGGCACTTCTGAAGATGATATAGCTCTTCATCAGTGTCATCGATCACGTCGTCGGAAAAATCGTCTACTAAGAGGGAATAACCACCGACAAACACAAAAGGAACCACAATCAATGCAATGCACATTCATATGAATGATATGTCATATTAAAGTACTGAATTGACCTAGTGCAACAGTTAGTCATATTCATTGAAGTGGAATTCAAACCTATGGCAAATTCCAACTCCAAAGCTAATTACCATTTATTCCATAATCATGAATTTTCCTATTCAGTGAGGTTAACTTGTTCAAACATGCATGAAAATGCCATAAACAGATTCTTTGGATTTTTCTGATCATTTTTCATATATAAATTATTTCCATTGGAGTTATAGATTATTTTCTATGATTTTTTGAAGTTTTGAATATTTTCTGAAAATAATAAATCATTTCTGATTTATTTCACAATTCCAGGAAGTAATTACTGCGTCAGCCTGACGTCAGGGTGATGTCAGCAGGTCAAAGACGTCGACTAGGTCAAACCTGACCAGTGGGACCCACTGGTCAGTGACCCAGTCAACTAACTAAGTTAGTTAGCCCTAACTAACTAGCCTGGGCCCACTGGTCAGCGACTATAGTGACTAACCTAACTAGTTAAATAGTGCTAACTAGAGTAATTAGTCGGGCGGGTCCCGTGAGTCAGTGAGAGAGGGGGGGGTCAAACCGGGCAGTGGGGTCAACCCACGCTGGTCAACGGGTCAGCGGTCGCCAGCGTTTAGCCACCGGCGACGACATAGACGGCGGGGCGGCTCGAAAATGCTTTACAGGGCACCATTCGACACGTGAGTTGCACCTACGGGTTCCTGGGAGTGAGGCGCATCCATTGGTGTTGGTGGTGGTAGGAGCTGCGGTGGTCAGGATCGACGGCGGCGACCAAATCGGCGGCGACCAGAGTTCGGACAGGTGCAGTTTGGCGCTAGGGGGCAAAGCAAGTCAAATGGGTGGGCGCGCCCGGCTCCTGGGAGAGTGATGAGCACGGAGCAAAGCTAGGACGCGGGTGGCAGCAGCTCTGGCTGCGACAGGGATGAGGCACGACGCCGATGAACTTCGGCGTCCGTGCAACTACGGCCTAGAGGAGGCGGCGAGCAACAGGGTTCGGGGAAGGAGGAAGAGAAGCTCACCGCGAGCACGATGGGAAGGTTAGTGGGTGCGGGGGAGGTCCGGAGCGAGCAGGGCGACGGTGGCGATCTCGGTGACCCGAGGAGGAAGAAGAGGTCAGGGCTGGCGCTTCGGGGCGTTTGGCGTCGCGTGAGTCGACAGAGAGACGTCGACGATGGTGGCGGAGCTCCTGGGCATGTCGGAGAGGCGAGCGGGAGGCAGTGGCCGCGGTGGTGCACGTCGGCGGCGATGAGCTCCGCTCGGTTGTGAGAAAGAGAGAGAGAGAGAGATCCAGGGGAGGGGGTTAGGACGAGGGAGAGCGAGAGAGCGTCAATTGGGTCGCGTGGCGTCCTCAGGGTGACGGGGAGACAGGGAGGGAGGCAGGAGGAGGCCGGCGCGTGGCCGGCGCGCGGCGAGCACGCGCCCCTGCCTTCTGGCGCGAGGTAGGGGGTGACTGGCGCTGGCCAGTCGGCTGGGCCGGCACAGTGCAAGGCCAGCAGTGGCCCAGGTAAGCTCTCTCTCTTCTCTGTTTTCTATTTTATTTTCTGCAATTTGTTTTGGGTTTAGTTTTAACACCAAACCATTTTATAAAATCCTGAAAATAATTATGTGGCTAGAACTAAAGTATCCCAAACCACATAAAATGTTCCAGAATTATTGGACATATATTAATTATATAAAGAATATATATCCAATGCAAATAGTTATTGAATTAATTCAAAGGCCCAAAATAAATGTTTCTGAGATACCAAAAACATTGGTTTGAATTTTACCTCTTGCCAATATTTCCAGAGACTAAGAGGAACATTTTCTTAGACTTCTTTGAAGACATTTTAATGTTGATTATTTTCGAACTGGTTTCTGAGGGTTTCAACAAACCTCAATTCAACTTTCAGAAATTTTAGACATGATGCATGAGTGTAGATGCAACTATTTCACTCAGGTACTCTAGGGCTGTGACAACTCACCCCTACTAAACAAGAATCTCGTCCCGAGATTCAGGTCATGAGGTAAGAAGACAGAGGGGGAACCAACTAACACAATCTTCTTGATCCAACTTCTCTTCTCGAAGATGTTGATTCATTGCATCATATTAATCTTGACATCTTTGCTTTCGAGATCTTCACCCAACACGACAAGGGAAAGAGAGGGAAGCTCTACAGGATTCGATCTTCATGAAGATCAAGCAAATCATGATCAACTCACAGAATGAGATGTAGTAACATCTCTCGAACTGAGACACAAAACACACATAGAGAGGGATGGAAGAAACAGATGGCGAAAGTTCAATTTGGTAGGCAACAATTCCACACCTAAGAAGATGGTGGACGAAGTCAGAGTAGCGAGGAGTTAATTGCTATGATTCCATAACAGGGCACCTTAGGAAAGGTGACTCGTAGAATTATTCCCTTAAGTGGCAAAAAGAATTACTTTTGATTTAGAAATCATTGAGACTCTTTATACCAGCCTAAGGCAAGTTACAATTGATCGTTTGAAAGAGCTCGAAGAAATGGCAAACTCGGACTAGAATGGATGATGTTGACTACCTTGTTGAAGACAACGCAATGGATGACTTTTGCTTAACACCAGAAATGGATGGGACCCATGGTAGACTGACACAATGACGGGTGCAAGCTGGGAACAAAATGCAAATTCCGGGAATGATTCTGGTAACTGGGAATAACTCAACAAGAGTGATTCCACCATTTGAATGGTCATAGCTTAATCGAGGAAACCAAGAGCACAAGAATCCCTAAGGAACAACTTATAGGATAAGACGCATGAAATCCTCGCGGAGAAGATGGAAAAATTGCCCAATCAAGATACTATAGTGATAGATTCTCCGGCTAGGTGCGTCGGCCAGAACATCAACCTTGTCGGGACCTACATCATAGATCTTGGAGAAGTTCCAACCATCATATCTGCCTGAGATTCAAATCTGGTTGGTAACGGGATATTTCAGATAACATGTCCGGAAAGAAAGTTTGCAACGCAAACCAACGAGACGATGTTGCGAGATTCTCGGGATTTGAACTACGATAGTAAACTCCAAAACATGAGTGGGTTCTGCTACACACGTGTGAACACGTTGTCCAAGACAAGAATGGCCACATAGTAGTCTTATAATAAAACACTATTGAGTTCAGGTGGGGAACCATCATCGAGGATATCAAAGTCCTTGCATAAGGCATGCTCTTAAGAAAGAACTTCTTCTCCTTGAACAATTCAATCAGTGGTTTGGTGTGCTAGGGACACATATAGAATGAAGGTTGCAAGTCTCCAAACCACAGAATACTTCGCACGTATGCATGACTGATTTGGGATGATTCCAGAGGAAGCAAAACAATCTTTCTCAAATCCACAGCGGCAACTTGCATCAAATGCACGTGATTCAAAGGAAGTCACTTCTTTCATCCAAGTGTATGCTTCATGACCTAGCACGAAGAAATGCTTACAAAAGTTTCCAACACTAGCTTAATGTTCAACATGAATCATGGAGGAGATAAGATGCCACTGATGGGCTCAACAACAACTCATCGGGATTTCCATATCACTGGAATTCCACCATTATGTGAAGGTCAGTCCCAAAGATATAATGGTGCATGCTCGAGGGGTCAACCACGAGTAAGACAACATTACGAATATTGTTGGTTCTGATTTGATTTGACAATAGCCCATACTCAAATCAAGGTTTGGACAAGACAATAGATCCAATAACTGATCACGAGGACCAATCGATGAAGATATCATCTTTCTTCAACACACACACAAGGATATCCCTTTGGAATGAACTAATTCAGACAAGCTTTTCTTCCAACTCTCCAAGTTGTTGTTTGGCTTAACCAACTAGCTCAGGATATCCAACATAGATTCTTGGAGAAAGAGTGGTTTATTGGAAAACCAACTTGATCACGAACTCAACATATCGGTCAGGTGACAACCTGGTAATACTTCTGAGAAGATATTCAGAACATCACGAACCACCGATATGTTATTAAGCTCGAGAACAATCTTGCTTTTCAGAGCAAGATGATATGATCAAATAAGCAAGGGATTGAATAATCCTAACTCATTGATCGAAGAGTGCACTGGAAATAAGGACTAGGTGGCACAATCTATCTTAGAATGATGATTCAATAACCAACACGCTAAGAATGAGAATATTGTCCATTTACTACCAAGCAACGAGTTGCTCGGAGTATTGATTTCACACATCACAATTCACTTGTCGGCATTCTGGTTACAACAACACTATGACCGAGGAATGAATGATGATGGTGAGAAGTATCACTGCATCAAGAATTCATAAGAGATGGTGCAATTCCTATGATATTCTTGACATAAAGAGGGAAACACTCCAAGGTAGAACAGAACAAAAGCTGGATTGGCATTTTGATCTGCGTGATACAACTACTTTGACCCATTCCTATATATGGATGAGGTACTGGGTTTGTTTCTCCTAGTCATTCTGAAGTAGAACGGCTCGACGGACCACAAGAATAATAGGCACCGATGAACGAATGCTCACATACTCTTCACTATCAATTGATAGATGAAGGTCGGAATATAATGGAAGGGGGACAACTCAAAGGAACATATAACTTTCTGAGTTGTGGATGCATAGATTAGTATGTCGAACGAGTTCAACATATTTCTTCCAAATAACCCATGCAGAAAGGTAGGGTTGGCAGAGTCATAACATAGAATGGAGAACTCATCAGGAGCACTCTGACATGACCTTTTGGTTCAAAAGAACTCCTGTCAAGAATGGTTCATGATAATTGGAAGAATGATGTACCACGAACCTCGAGGACAATCGCAAAAGTTACTAATATCCTAAAGGAACTAGCAGCACTATCAACATGAGGTAAGTAGGGTGAATCTTGGGTCAAGAACCTAGGAGTAGAATACCTACTACTAAATGGCATCACGGGATGCTTTCGAGAATAATAGCCAGAATCACACACTGGGATACAAAACATGGCTAGATCACTAGGTGACTCCCTGAAACACCTAGGGTCATAATAATAACTCCGACATATATGTCGAGGCAGTATAGTGCCTCAACTCACTGATTAGTGTGGTTAATCTGGCCCAAAAGGATATCAGGAACGGGAAGAAAGGATTTGCAAATGTATCAGACTATTTAGAGACCTAGGATGACTCGGACAACATAACGGCTGTAAATGCTCAAAAGATTTGAGACATCCTGCAAAATGGTGGCATAACCACTTAACATCACAATATCAAAGTTCTGAGATGATCTGCCAACACATAGAAGTAGTAGGAACTGAACTCGGGCTTGAATCCAACAATCCTAAGAGTCTACAGGTTAGCAATACGTGATCCTAATAGAAAGATGAGAAGCCTAGTTCTTAATCCCCGTAGAAGAGAAGAGGTTGACTCAGATAAGAAAGCCATGAGGTATAAGGAGTAAAAGAGCCTTACGTTCCCTTCCCTAATCAATTCCCTTACATAACTAAAGCATTTCTAGACTCAACTTCGACCAGTTTGGCTTGGTAATCCTACAGGCAGTCAGGCCCTGATACCAACGCTGTCAGGACATCGATTCCAAGTCACATCGATCTAGCCGGTAACACCTCATATAACTTTGCGGCCTCACGCACGGTATTCCCACGGGTGTCGCCTTACCATGGCCCGGGACTGTTTGCGCCTTTTGGCTCACGTATATGATAGTGTCGCCAGCATCCATATGACAAAGAACCCGGGCCGACATGGCTAGTCGTGAACTCGAAGCGGCACTAACCTATGGGGACAGGCATACATGAATCACATCGAACATGTCGGTCAGCAGCACGTGAATCCGGGCTGTAGCACTGGGCTAACAGGACTCCGGGAACCCGGGCTGTAGCAGGCTAGGCAGGACTCCGGACGTCACCGCGTGACATTTCCCCGAAGGGACAGACACAGGAACAAACTGAAACACATGCCGGCCAGCCAAAGTGTTACGGAGCAGTAGTGCTGGGCTAGCTGGACTACGGTGAACCGGGTTGTAGCGGACTACTATGGCTCATGGAAGCACAAGACTACATTTCCCCATAAGAGAGGCTGCCAAGGATAAACAACTAGATTGTCGGATCCCACACATACCAAGCATTTCAATCATACACACAATATGCTCGATATGTGTAAATACAACATGGCATCACAACAAGACTCTACGACTCAAACATTTATTCAATAGGCTCCGAGGAGCGAGATATTAAGAACATGGGTCTCATGACCCAACAATCATAGCATACAAATCAAAGCACATGCGGAAGCTTAACATGTCTGAGTACAGACATCTACAAATGAAAAAGGCTGAGAAGCTGGACTATCTACTAGATCCTGCCGAGGGCACAAGATCATAGCTGAGGTATCAAGCTAAACGTCAAAGTCCACACGAAACTACTAGCGAGACTGAAGTCTCTCTACAAAACATAAAATAAGCAAACGTGAGTACAAATGTACCAAGCAAGACTTACATCAGAACTATCTACATATGCATCGGTATCAATAAAGGGGGTGGTGGAGTTTAACTGCAGCAAGCCAGCTTTGACTCAGTGGCTAACCTGAACTACGACTGCAAGCAACTCTTTTGAGGTGGCACACACGAGTCCACATATTCACCATTCAATACACCACTATGGATCCGCTTCCGTCTCCCTATGAGAAGGCCATCCATAGCACTCACACTTGTCTTGCGAGTTTTAGAGTATCCACTTTCACTTGTCTATGAACTGTTATAGGCAACCCAGAAGTCCTTTACCGCGGACGCGGCTATTCGAATAGTTTTATACCCTGCAGGGGTGTATTTCGTCACACATGTTTCCACCACTTAGCGTCTGCACACGACATGTGCTCGGCAGACTTCAAGCGAAAGCCGACGTGGGTGTAGACCACGACCTGACTAACCGCACAAGTCTCTAGTCCAAGTTTACCGACTATTTGGGTTCTATCCGCGAGGAGATCCGGCCGGAGTTTCGCTCACAGCCCCAAACGATGTGTGCAGGGTTCCCGAGACACCAAATGGGCGCCCGGTACACCGTGCCACGGTGTATCTATCGCATCATAGCCCACCCCTAGGGTCAGCGCTACGCAGGGCCGCCAACACATATCCTATAAACACCAGAAACTAGTTGTAACTCCTAGACAGAGGACGCGAGGGGTCAGTAAGTCGAGCGGGGTCATATTTCAGGGCCCAATGTGTGGTAGTAACTGTTTCATGGATCACAAACACATAACTCAGTTCCTAATGACGGCTTCAATGAAACAACCCACCATGTACTCCTACATGGCCTCTCTTCGATACCTTTACCAAATCATGTTCAACACAGTTAGCTCACACACAGTAGGACATGTTCACAACTTTCCAATTCATCCCCGATGAATCAGACCTGACACAACTCTAAGCAATAGCAGGCATGACAAACAAGCATGAATGAGTAGGCACATCAGGGCTCAAACAACTCCTACTGATGCTAGTGGGTTTCATCTATTTACTGTGGCAATGAAAGGTCATGCAGAGGATAAGGGGTTCAACTACCGCAACAAGTAAGAGATGAGTCGTTGTTGTCCTAATGCACTAAAATATAGCAGGAGCGAGAGAGTGGGATTGTATCGGAATGAACAAGGGGGGGTTTTCTTGCCTGGCACTTCTGAAGATGATATAGCTCTTCATCGGTGTCATCGATCACATCGTCGGAAACATCGTCTACTAAGAGGGAATAACCACCGACAAACACAAAAGGAACCACAATCAATGCAATGCACATTCATATGAATGATATGTCATATTAAAGTACTGAATTGACCTAGTGCAACAGTTAGTCATATTCATTGAAGTGGAATTCAAACCTATAGCAAATTCCAACTCCAAAGCTAATTACCATTTATTCCATAATCATGAATTGTCCTACTAAGTGAGGTTAACTTGTTCAAACATGCATGAAAATGCTATAAACAGATTCTTTGGATTTTTCTAATCATTTTTCATATATAAATTATTTCCATTGGAGTTATGGATTATTTTCTATGATTTTTTGAAGTTCTGAATATTTTCTGAAAATAATAAATCATTTCTGATTTATTTCAAAATTCCAGAAAGTAATTACTGCGTCAGCCTGACGTCAGGGTGATGTCAGCAGGTCAAAGGCGTCGAACAGGTCAAACCTGACCAGTGGGACCCACTGGTCAGTGACCCAGTCAACTAACTAAGTTAGTTAGCCCTAACTAACTAGCCTGGGCCCACTGGTCAGCGACTGTAGTGACTAACCTAACTAGTTAAATAGTGCTAACTAGAGTAATTAGTCAGGCGGGGCCCGTAAGTCAGTGAGAGAGAGGGGGGTCAAACCGGGCAGTGGGGTCAACCCACGCCGGTCAACGGGTCAGCGGTCGCCGGCGTTTAGCCGCCCGCGACGACAGAGATGGTGGGGCGGCTCGGAAATGCTTTACAGGGCACCATTCGACGCGCGAGTTGCACCTATGGGTTCGTGGGAGTGAGGCGCATCCATTGGTGGTTGTGGTAGGAGCTGCGGTGGTCAGGATCGACGGCGGCGACCAAATCGGCGGCGGTCGGAGTTTGGACAGGTGCGGTTTGGCGCTAGGGGGCACAGCAGGTCAAATGGATGGGCGCGCCCGGCTCCTGGTAGAGTGCTGAGCACGAAGCAAAGCTAGGACGCGGGTGGCAGCAGCTCTGGCTGCGGCAGCGATGAGGCACGACGCCGGCGAGCTTCGGCGTCCGCGCAACTACGGCCTAGAGGAGGCGGCGAGCAACGGGGTTCGGGGAAGGAGGAAGAGAAGCTCACCGCGAGCACGATGGGAAGGTCAGTGGGCACGGGGGAGGTCCGGAGCGAGCAGGGCGACGGTGGCGATCTCAGCGACCCGAGGAGGAAGAAGAGGTCAGGGCCGGCTCTTCGGGCGTTTGGCGTCGCGTGAGTCGACAGAGAGGCGTCGGCGATGGTGGAGGAGCTCCTGGGCATGTCGGAGAGGCGAGGGGGAGGCGGTGGCTGCGGTGGTGCACGTCGGCGGCGATGAGCTCCACTCGGTCGTGAGAAAGAGAGAGAGATCCAGGGGAGAGGGTGAGGACGAGGGAGAGCGAGAGAGTGTCAAGGGGGTCGCGTGGCGTCCTCAGGGCGACGGGGAGACAGGCAGGGAGGCGGGAGGTGGCCGGCGCGTGGCCAGCACGCGGCGAGCACGCGCCCCTGCCTTCTGGCGCGAGGTAGGTGGTGACTGGCGCTGGCCAGTCGGCTGGGCCAGCACAGTGCCAGGCCAGCAGTGGCCCAGGTAAGCTCTCTCTCTCTTCTCTATTTTCTATTTTCTTTTCTGCAATTTGTTTTGGGTTTAGTTTTAACACCAAACCATTTTATAAAATCCTGAAAATAATTATGTGGCTAGAACTAAAATATCCCAAACCACATAAAATGTTCAACAATTATTGGACATATATTAATTATATAAAGAATATATATCCAATGCAAATAGTTATTGAATTGATTCAAAGGCCCAAAATAAATGTTTCTAAGATACCAAAAACATTGGTTTGAATTTTACCTCTTGCCAATATTTTCAGAGACTAAGAGGAACATTTTCTTGGACTTCTTTGAAAACATTTTAATGTTGATTATTTTTGATCTGGTTTCTAAGGGTTTCAACAAACCTCAATTCAACTTTCAAAAATTTTAGACATGATGCATGAGTGCAGATGCAACTATTTCACTCAGGTACTCTAGGGCTATGACAGAAGAATATGCCTCCGAACACTGGATGCTTGCGGTAGGCATATGTTTTGACTGCATTGTACCTCTGACAAAATTATTGCAAATCTGATCCTTGAATTTCACTATCAAATATTTCCAACTCGTCATATAATCTCTGGGGACGGCACATTAGTGTGATACTGACGCGGACTGAGTGGCTTACGAGAGAAGCCATCCGGGTAGCTTGCTGAGGAAGGCTCGTTAGCTTCTGCTCGAAGCTTTTGCTTGGGTAGCGTGCAGAAGAAGCCTCGATAGCTCACACACTAAGCTTGACCTGAGGATTGTGTAGGAGAAGCCGGGTTTCCGTACTTGAGAAGCTTCTCCTCGGGTTTGCTTGTTGAGAAAAATTCACTTCCGTCTATCAGAAGCTTTTACCGAGGTATCTTGTTGAGAAAGACCGGGTATCTTGGACCGGACATTGTTCACATATTATGCTGAGGAAAATTGAGGAGCCTTGCATCATAAATTTCTTCTGATAACGTGTGGAAGAAGACTGGGTTTCTTACATCCAAAGCTGCATACTAGTATGCAGACTGCAATCTACACACACGTCCATAATCTTATGTGGCTGATTATTGGCATGCGAAAATTTATTTGACTGTCTTCCTTGAGCATACCACATCCTGACTTTATTTCGGATGATAACATATTTAAAGTATCATTTATTGCTGAGCCAAAACCTTGCATATGACCCATACCTTTGACTGAAAAATATACCATTGGTCTTGCATCTGACTTCTCTTTCTGCTAGCTGGATCATTACTGATATGTGGATTTTGTACTGATGTAGACTTGAGTTTATCCGTACTGGTGTGAGTGCCCACTAATGCAAAATAAATTATCAGCATCAAGATCAAATTTTTCGCATTTCACTACAGTCGGCTGAGAATTCCATTATGTGTAGCTGAGTTTCCAAATATTTGAACTCCTTGTTGATTCTTCGGGTCCGGTGTCAGTTGATGAGCAACTCTTTATAGGGGAAAAATAATGTAATACCGGGGCCCAAAAGAAAGAAGCAAAAGAAAACTCAACTAAACAAAAGCACACAACAACAATCAATTCACACACAATCAGTGTCACATATTACTGCTAGTCACACAATATGCATGCCTACTTAACCACACAAATCTCGCGGGATCTCCGGTTCTACGATCTAGCATGATGTGACAGTGTGCACGAGGATGAATAAACGTGTGCAAGAATTGGTGTAAACAGCGCTACACCACGTGCTAGCTTAGCCAGGTAGCAACCTGGACTAGCTCAGAAGCGAGGACGCACTCGGTATCATGTAGTGGGACACGAAGGTCGCAACCACATTATTATCCAGCGGACGGAAAATATCCGTACTCGTCCAAGAAATAAGGATAGCGGGGAAACTGAGTCTGTTGGCATTGCCCTCTCTTGATGACTAAGACCATTAAGGATTGCCAACATGAAAATAAAAAGGACGGTCCGGGGTAGAAGCATGGCTACCACCGAAATAAAATGGGGGTGGAGGAAGGAATTCAGCGCGATACTTGAGCACCATTCTTGCAATCAGTGTCGGGATCACGTGGCACCACTCTGTTGGGACAGAAGTGACACCAAACACCGAAGAACGAGCAAGAAAATAAAAACTGGAGAAATGCAAATGCAAAGGCTGAGCTGTAGTGGGTCCTAACTGATGCCATCTACACTCACCAGATAAACCGTCAATAACAAAAATAAGGCTATATGCATGCTAGGCAACAAACAAATGCAGCATCCAAATGCAAAAAGAAAACAAGCCATACTATATACTACCGATTTCTACCGGTTTCTACCGCTTGCGCTGACTAGGGCGTCGTACAGCCAGACCTACTCTGATACCAAGCACTGTGGCACCCCGGCTCAGAGAAACTAGAACGCCCCGTCGTATTCCAGCCCAGAGATCGAGGAGAGGTCTCTGGAATACGGCATTGCTTGACATAGAACAAATCAGCTCTTATTACATGAATAATAAAACAAGGGTCTGATGTTACAAAGAAGCACATCAGCATGGCGACACTATGCCTGCGATACTACACTTGCTCTATGCTAGCAACGGAACAACTCGAAGCAGCGGAATACTTCTACTAGCGGAACAATGACAAAGGTGGTGAACTCCACTCCGGAGGGACACGATCTAGCTCGCACACACGGCCACCTCGACAAGCAATCAAGCAATCATGGCATCACCTGCAATCTGGCATGACACGCCAGGCCAGTACATTGAATGTACCTGCAAGCTCACAAAAACCATAAACATCAAGGCAAGACAATAACATAGCATTAAGCAGGTTAATGAAATTAACAACTACTATGATGAAGCAACTACTAAGCATGGTTTGAAACTACTATCATACTGATAAATCACCATCTCAGATCTCCATAACCATATTTCTCTTGGCTAACCGGCCAAGCAAGATACCATCTCGCTCACCTCGTGATCAAAACCAAACAGTGATCATTCATGGACCACCAACAGACCAACCTCGTGGTCTTGGATCATGTTACCTTGTAATCAAACGGTGATCTTTCCGGCGATCACAACCATGACCAACACTTGGTTTGAAACGGTGATCTTCCCGGCGATCACTACCATGACCAGCACTTGGTCTCAAACGTTGATCTTTCTAGCGATCACTACCATGACCAACACTTGGTCTCCAACATCATCATCAACATCCTGCCAATCTATACTGCTAAAAATATCCACATATAAATCACCTATAAGTCATTCCGTCATGTGAGTGTTGATCGAACGGTGTGACCTAGTACGAACTTGTGCCCATTGACCAAGGACGCAGCTATCGATAGATTAAACATACACACTCTACAGAGGTAGCGCACGTTACCCACTGCACGGAACACATGGCCCCGCACTCCCATTCGGGTGGACCAACGGCATTCTGACCAAACCGATCTACTGCCATCACACTCTCCTAGCCACTCTTACCAAAACCCCTTTTTGGGTTCAGTCCTGGGTGGCCCCGTGCCTACCAAAGGCACCAAAGGCCACCGTCGTGGCAACACAAAAAGGTCCCAAACAGGGACAAAAAGGCGCCTAACAACAACTACGGGCACAAAAGGTTATGTCTGCTTACCGGGCCAGCGTACCGCATGCCCATAACCTCCCCTCATTGGAGGCACCAGCGAGAGTCACAACAATAGACAGCATTAGGGCCTTCCCATAAAAGGCAAATGTGGTTCCACTGGAAAAAGCCCGGTTCGGTGGCACCTGACCAACTTAATGACGGAATTTATCCCCAATATATAAAAGTAATAACTGATACTCATCTCATCTATGAACATATAACCCAAGTCATAGAAATATCCAACAAATAATCCAAAGCTTGATATCGTCTTACCAAAATACTCCGAAGACAGTATAACACTACTATCATGATGAATCCAAGAACGATAAGACTACTACTCCAATATCAAGAACTAACTATCCCACTATGATCCACATGCAAGCATCATCTCCAACATCATACTCCAAAACATAATATCATCTAGCATCATGATGGAAATAACAATAGCCATTACTAATCCAAAGGCAACATGATATCCAAAGTGATACTCCAAAATAATACCAGATACCATCATGAAAATAATCATAATAGCCACTAAGAATCCAAAGGCACGTGTCATCCACATAATCATCCAAATATAAGTCCTAGAACTCCAAGCAATATCCGGGCAACATCTAGATCAAAACCATACTCTGAGAAATGCCATGAACAAATCATACATAGCTAATGCAATATTTTAAACAAGTTTAACTAAATAAACCATGTCACTGCATTGCAATCATGCAAATGGAGGGTGTGGCTTGCGTGGGGATGAAGAAGGCACCGGGGAGAAGTGTGGTGAAGTCACTGAAAGATTTACCGGAAACAGTTCTCTCTCGGAGGGGCTGTTTACGTGCAAGGGAAAAAAAGTCATTCTCACAGTGTCCAACCATAGTGAAAAGTAAACCACCAGAACGGGCTCGACGAAACGAAAACATGGGCTTTGGATTCACCTCAATCGGAGTTACAGTTGCGGAGTTATGAGGTGAAGAAGATCAGGGACTTTTCTGCAAAAAGAATATTCATAGACGGGTCCCTGAGTGGATAAGGCAGAAATGGATTTCAGAAAACACGCTTTCTGACTAAGAAAACGTACTCTGTGGCGAAGTAGAAGAAGAATACGCTTTCGTGAAAGGAAACGTATTTTACCAAAAGACGTCTCCACTTACTTGACGTGGTGGTGGCGGGGCCCAGCTTGTGCAGCTGACAGGAGGGACGCACCTTATCCATCTCTCACTCCTCGCGCCTGTCTTCTTCCTCCTCGCTGCCTCACCGATCAGAGACACAGGAGCGAGGGCAGGGAAGAGGTCGGCGCCGGCCTGGCCAACTCCGGCCGCCTCCGGCCGAGGTGAGGGCACCGACGGATGCGGGAGATGATGCCGCACCCGACCAGGGGCTCACACGCGCTGAGGAGAGGCCACGGCTATGGCGGTGTCAGATAACAGAAGAGACGAACTGGGTCTGACCTACGAGGGGGCGGGTGACTCCGGCGGGCTCCTGCCGATCCGACGACACCAGCGGGACCAGGGAACCACGCCGCATCCGTTCAGATGGCTAGCAGGCGCCGGGGAGGGTAGGGAGGAAGTGAGGTGCGGCGAAGGGAGGAGGGCAGAGAGCTTTGGGGCAATGGTGGTGCTCGGCGGAGCAGGGCACTCCGGGGAGGGGAGAGGAGTGGGGAGAGCTTAGAGGAGCACGGTGAGGAGGCTCCTGAGCTCGGAGTGGCTCGAGGGAGGCCTATATATAGCCGGGGAGACGAGGGAAGGCTGCGGACGCATGGCCGTGGCTCGGGTGCCGCCGCTCGTGTCTGGCCATGCTCTAGAGACGGCAGCGATCACGGGAGGGCGCGGGATCACGACGAGGGAGGTGCGAACGAGCTACAGAGGCGCACAGGGTAGGAGGGGCCGAGGGGCACAGAGGAGAAACGGCCGAATGCCATTAAATCCTTGTCGGCTACAAATTGCTCGAGGGCGCGCGGCGATGAGCACTGACGGAGAAGAGGACGGAGAGGGAATAAGCTCCAGGAGGACGGCGACGACGCGGGGAACACGGTAGACAGGCCCGTGCTCGCTGAGACACCGAGCAGAGAAGGGGCCCGAGCAAGAAGACGTTCTGGGCGCAGCCAGTGTGTGCCAAAGCAGTGGTCACCGCGCGCACTGGTGCACACCGTGCCACACTGTCGCCCAAATGGTGTCTGGGGTTTAGTCCTTCCTGGGTAGGTTCCAACTGCGGTGGTAGCTCGGTTAAAGACTCTGTGGTGAAATGGTAAGTGAGCTGTGAAGTTTACTGCAGTAAACTTGGTCGTGAACTTCTGATCAACAGGAAGGATATTGGGAGCAATGGAGTTGTCTGCAAGGTTTAGGGTAAGAAGGACTTTCATCCTGGTAACTTTGAGAAGATTAAGACCAAGATTTAATGTAGTTGCTTTACAACCTTATAAACTGGTCCAGAAGCAAAAACAGGAAGACGCACTCACATGGTGAGGCTAATTGAGCTCAAATTTGTCAAGGCATTATGATTTGGTCATAGTAAGAAGCTGTACAAATTTCATACCAATTGGATTCACCAAAATGATACTTCCTTCACATCTATCTTCACTGACCAAAATCTTGCAATAATTTTAGAGAAATATTGGCTAGGTGAAATGGTGCCAAATTTGGTGGAGAGAATTTTTTTGGGTAGGAGAACCATCTGGTAATTTCTCAGGATTTTTGAAGCAATATAAATTATACTTGCTTCACAATATGAAAATATTGCTAGTACCAAAGATTTGGTCCTGTGCTCACATAGGTGATTGGATGGGGCTGACATTTGGAGGACTGTGCTAATATGAGTTCATGAAGGCGTGTGCAAAATTTCAACTCATTTGGATAAACCTAGCTAGCACTTCCTTCACAAAGTCTTCCCCCAGACAGGAACTTTGAAAATCACTGAGGAGGTTTGGCTAGGAAAATAAAGTTGAATTTTTTCACAGGGCAATTATTTGGACAGGTGAATATGTCCAAAAAGTTTGGGGTCAAATGGGCAAAGATAAATAGCACTTGCTTCACAATGTGCCATTTAGGACAGAATAGCAAATGAATTTATTGAACATGATGAGAAATATGGCCAATGAAATATTTTTCCATATTTGAGGAATATTTGACCGAAACAATTTATAAAAATTATTTGGGGATTTTTGGATGGGTGGAAATATAGGTTGCTTCACAACCTAGGGCAATTAGGGTTATTCCTTTAATATAAAAAGGAATATTCCTAGGAAAAAAATTAGGGTTTTGTCAAGCAATGAAGTGACATGATCTTGGCAAGGTTTTAGCAACGATGAGCCATTCTAGAGGGGGAATGAGGATGATTTCCCAGGTGGCAAGGCCACAGAACCACTCCGAAAAGAAAAACAGAGCAAAAGCTAAATAAATCAAAAGAAAAAGAAAAGGGCCAAAAATCCAGGTTGTTACACGATGGGCCACTTTCAACTGATAAACGGTCGCAACAGAGACAAAATAAACATATCATCGTCATTTGTATTTAATATACAAGGGATGCCTTCCGTAATCATCGTTATAAAGCCATAAATATGCATCAATTTGACTTAAGATTTTTGCCAAGCTGGGTTGCCTGGCTCCTGTGCTTACCCCTACATTCCTAATTATTCGGCTAGGCGGTAAAGGGAGCACCTCTGTGATTGTTACTATCGTGTCATCCGAGTTAGTACCTCAGACTGGGGAAGCCGAAAGCTAGCGATCTTAAAAGATCACATTGGTCGGCAACGACGTAAGTGAAAATATTGGTTCATTAATACCATAGAGTTCGGGAACATTCCCCAAACTAAATCCTCCATATTTTCCTCCCACATTGATCGGAGATGAGGTTTCATGATCATGGTAAGCATGACGACCCAAAGAAAGGAACCGATAGCGGGACTATTTTCCTTGCAAGATGCTTCTTACATTAAGTAATATAACATTTCTCTCCGCGTACCATAGTTTATCAAACCGTATGACCGGATCACCTTGTTTGTCGTAAATATTTGCTCTCATGAAGGCTTTATAAAGTAGGACAAACACTCCCTGACTTCTGGCCAAGGAGGTTGAAGCCGATGGTCGGTCAACAAAGTTTGTTACAATGCGGATCCGAGCATTAAATGATGTACTGTACTTGGATACAGAGAATCATTACACATAATTTGTGATTTTACTATGGATATCAATCTTTAATTCGGCCACCCGTGCCCGCATTAAGGCTCGGGGGCTACTGGGCTTCAGGCTTATCATTCACTAATATTAAAGGGGCACATCGATCCCCTGATCTGGTGTTGCCACCCGACTAGTGTCTCGGGGGCTACTTCATTGCCTATTCAATGCAGAAAATTCAAAGTGCTTAGTGTTCGGCATGACCGACCTATGGGCAAACGCGTCTTCGGACAACAATAGGTACCATATGGACCTATCTGGCATCAAGCTAATATATTGCGGCAACTTCTCAAAACCCTCTCTCAAGGGCCCGTTCGTCGATCACTATTATCTCTAATATATTACACTGCGTTTCTATTCCTATGTATGCTGCCGAGCTAGGATTTGATCCTCAGGCTGATTTTGCAAATCGACCTGAGTCTTAGGGGCTACCAGGATCAACAGTTTTATGTTTTCCTTTAGGTGCACCTCGGGTTTAGACCGACACACACCTTGAGGGCTACTGGATATACATATACTGGCTATATATATCTCGACAGAGAGTAATTGCACCAATCAAAAATATTCACAAAAATCAGCCCGCGGTCGGGGTGGTGCACCACCCCGGAAGTAGTCCGGCATAAAGCTCGGGCGCCAGTGGCTGGCTCCATAGAGGGCTTTTCCGTCATTAAGCTCGGCTGAATTTGTTCAATCTTTTAGAAGACCGAGGTAGTTTACGACACCTCGGACGCTGACCATCATTGGAGCTCGGAAGTGGTCCGACATACTTTCCGGATTCGAATGGCTCGTTCCATAGAGAACTTTTCAACGTTAAACTCGGATAACCTCCTTCAAACTTCTTCAAACCAAGTTGATCTATGACACCTCGGATATAGTCCGGCATTGGTGCTCGGCTACAAAAGATATCTCGAATGTGGTCTGGTGTTGGAGCTCGGATGCAAGAGGAAACCGCCGCAAGGGAACAACTTCAAACCCGTGGTGTGGCATAAAAAATAACAAGGCATTGATAAAGGCCGATAACTTAAAGGGGCTCCTCGGATACCGACGTGTAAACTCTCCGGATTCACTTTGGCGATCCTCAAGATCGAAGATGAGATGATTTGTTGAACTAGTTTTCAAGACCGACGACCGAAGATGAAGAACAGTTCGGAAGAATCCAGGAGCATCCCCAACTTGAAGACCGGTTCAGGGGGCTACTGACGGTGTCCTGGACTAGGGGGTACTCACCACATCGTCTCCCGATCAATTAGATTGGGCCAAGGACCCCCATGGCCGTATAATCATGGCCCAGTTCGGACAACCGATGTATACACGAGGAAGATTCCACAAGACTTGGTGATCAAGACAAGGACTCCTCCCAACAGGCGTATTCGACTAGGACACTTGTTATCCTAGGCCTCTAGTGCAGTATATAAACCGAGGCTAGGCTAGTTGATAAAGAGGCTAGATCATTATGACATTACTCATTATACCTCTAGGGTTTAGACCACAATATATGATCTCGAGGTAGATCAACTCTGTACTTGATACTCCATTGATATAATCAAGAGCAGGACGTAGGGTTTTACCTCCATAGAGAGGGCCCGAACCTGGGTAAAAACACCGTGTTCATCGTCCCTGTTACCATTGATCCTAAATGCACAGCTCGGGACCCCCTACCCCGAGATCTGCCGGTTTTGACACCGACAGCCGCCTGCTAGGAGCCGGCCCGCCTCGGGGCCGTCTTCTGGCAGCCAATCGCTTGGACCAGCCGGCCACAAAGAAGCCAGTGATTTGGTTTTTGATTCTTGAGGGGCGCAGCCGGCCCCGATGTCTTGAAACACCATGGGAGGGTGATGAGGCTACTCGTGGTCATTTATTCCGAGAGTAGTCCCGGAAGGTGGTGGGGCATCACAGCTGGAAAAGGCGAGGGGCCTGAGCAGCTTCCTACTCCGAATGGTCCACTGATCTTGCTTCGTCCGTCTTCCGACGCGCCGCCTGTCAGGAACTGGACATGGCCAAGCAGGCCGCCTGGTGGTTTTTGAAATGTCGCGGCAGGAGTCGGGTGGAGCGCCAACCAGGCGCCGAGCACCGACAGCCAACCGCGCGCCAAGCGGCATAGGCTGACCAGGCTGCCTTCCAGCCCACGCGCGTGATGGGACGTCGCAGCAGGATAGGTGACGGTGTCCTGGACTAGGGGGTACTCAACACGTCATCTCCCAATCTGATAGATTGGGCCGAGGACCCCCGTGGTTGTATACTCATGGGCCAGTTCGGACAGCTGCCGCATACAAGGAAGATTCCACAAGACTTGGCGATCAAGACAAGGACTTCTCCCCACCGGCGTATTCGTCTAGGACTCTTGTTAGCCTAGGCCTCTGGTGCATTATATAAACCAGGGCCAGGCTCGTGGATAGAACATACACAACAACAATCATACCATAGGCTAGCTTCTAGGGTTTAGCCTCTCCGATCTCGTGGTAGATCTACTCTTGTACTACCCATATCATCAATATTAATCAAGCAGGACGTAGGGTTTTACCTCCATCGAGAGGGCCCGAACCTGGGTAAACTTCGTGTCCCTTGCCTCCTATTACCATCCGGCCTAGACGCACAGTTCGGGACCCCCTACCCGAGATCCGCCGGTTTTGACACCGACATTGGTGCTTTCATTGAGAGTTCCGCTGTGTGATCGGCCAAAGGATCGATGGCCCGCCTGCAGATCAACTGCAACTTCGGCATCTTCGTCACCAGTTCGACTGGTCACCTTGGTTCAACCAAGAATTGCGCCCCGTGTTCGGATCACCATGTTCGGACGAGGGCCTTCATCAAACATCAACTCTGATCTCTATCAAGATCACGGAGGAATCGTCTATGGAGCTCGGGGGCTCAACGTCAACATTGCCCTCAAGCGACCGTGCTGTTTTTCCAAACAACGAACTTGTATCCGCTGCCACCACCTCTTAGAGCATCACTTTGATGATCCCTTTGGTGGAATTGTGCGGAATTGATTCTTAAAAGACCATGCAAAATTTCATCGAGTTCCGATGGAGGAATCTCCGGCAATCTATAATATACCGGAGCCCTGTCGAATCTGGACGGGAATCTGGACGAGTTTAGGCGTGATGTTCAGCTTCTAGCTCGGACGTCCTTTGGAAGATCCAACCGTTGATCGGCTGCGAAATTATTATATCTACCACCCCTCAAAATTTCAGCTCGATCCGACCGTCCAAACTCCGGGAACCTTCCGATTAATGCATCACTTTTCGGATCTGTTTTCTGCATGAGAACGAATCCGACCCGAATTCATCTTTTTTATGAACGGGATTTTGGACATACTTTTTGAAGGAAGTTTTGCATGGGGTATTGTGTTTTTTCTCCCAAACGCGTCCCGCTAATTTTGAAGTTTTTTTCAATATGATCTTCACAATCATGTTGGTGTCAAATCAGCCTGATAACGTTGCTCTACGGCTGCCGACCTGCACTAGACACGCTGTCACTTTATTGAGCCGAGCTCAATTTCTTCGGATCATCATCTCGGCAAGCCGAACAGGAGTTCGGCATCGCCAAGGATAAATCATCACCAACATCGCCGCCTGACGGATTACATGGAGCGGGCATACCGGCATCGCCGCACGGTCACTTCATCAAGCCGGCATCGACCACGTCACGACCTGCATCGGCAGGGCCGCACTATTGCTTCTTCAAGCTGGTGTCCGTCACGCCAACCTACTTCGACAAATCGGCTGACATCGAGGCTAGACCGGGGGCTTCGCCATCTCTTCATCAACCTACTCCGGAGACTTCAGCGTCATAGCCGACCAGCTCCGTCATGTTAGCTGGACCGAGGGCTTTGCCTCGGCGAGCCAACCTTTGCCAGCATCGCCATACCGTCGCTTTATCGCCATTCAGGCAGTGGGTGTGCGGATCGAGTCCCAATTTTGGGAAAATCACCTTTCTTCGGATTGCTACAACAAATAAACCAGGTGCTATCAATCCTAGTATTTTTTGCTTGTTTGGGTTTATTTTTCCCAAGGAATTATTACTCTGGTTTGTCCATCATCTGTACACAGGTCTATCAAATGATGGCCGCATTAACGACGGTCGCCGGGTGGTTTGGTCAGTTTCCGTACATAGTCCGGCGAACGCCGCATCCGGAACTCGGACCGACCTATGAATTTAGGCTTTGCCACGCCTTTACCGCATCACGCCGATGCCCTGCATCGACATTGACTTCGATGCCAGGCCATATTTATTTTATTACTCACTTTGCATAAATTATTTATTATGCAACGATTTTTTTTAATTATTATTATTACTATTATCTCCGGTTTGCACTACTTTTTGTGCACAGGATAATGATCCGGGGACTTCGGCATCACTCTGCCGGTCTGCATTGACCGTGCTATGTCACCACTTCGGCGTGTCGAGCTCTCCGCTCCGCCACCTCGGGACCGGCTTGGGGGATGGAACCTTGCCCCGCATCAAGCTCGGACTGCGTCATCAATACCGAACACATTAACAAGCTAAGTCGCTTTCATGCTCAAAGCTTTAATTTCTAACTTGTGTTCGATTCGAGCAAGCATTATACTTTTTTGGAAAAAAGTTGCTTGAAAAAAATTTCCTTGTCCAAAATTTGTTTGTGACGCATAAATTCAAATACCCCGTTTACTTGGGGGCTTCCTTTATTATGCTTTTCCTGTTGCATATGATTATACTTGTACGGCTTCGTTCCTTGTTCGTGTATTACGCCACAATATGCATCATGTTGACTTAAGCGATTTGCAAGCTGGGTTGCCTCGCTCTTGTGTTTACCCCTATGTTCTCGATTGTTCGGCTAGGGAGTAAAGGGAGCACCTCTGCGATTGTCACGATCGGGTCACCGAGCCGGACCTCAGACTGGGTGAAGCCGAAAGCTAGCGCTCTTATAGTTTTCAATGATGGTCGGCACACAACGGAACTCATGAGTACAAAAAATCTATTGCACAAGTCTCATAATAAAAATGAGCACCGAAGAAAGGTATCGGTGGGGGTACTACTTTCTTCGAAGATGCTTCTTACACTTCGCACTAATATAGCATAAGTTCCCTGAGCGCGCTTTGTCTGTTACAGCCTTATGGTCTGATTGCCTGGTTATTGGAAACACCGTCGATATTCTCGACCGATGGAGTACATAACACTTTTCGGTCCTTGACCAAAGAGGGAGAAGCCGAAGGTCGGTTAAGTCGCGTTTAAAGTTCGGTTGAACATAGATATGATATAAGTACTTCGGTACATGCAATCATTCTTCTACCCAAGTCACTTGGGGGCTCTTAAGTTTATTTGAGCCATTTTATAATAAGTGTTCCTCTTCTTAGTCGTTGCAAAGTTTTATTATTATTATTTATCACTCCTTTTTTCGACGCGAGTGTGCGGTCACTAGCCGAGGAGCCTAATTTCTCTCTTAAAGCCGCTAGAGTTTAGTTTGCTAAACTGGCCTAAGGAGAAGTACTCTGCCCTCGGGATAGGAGGTTGAAGCCGTAGGCTGACCCGCTCGAAGTCTTGAGATAGGATGTATCATGTTAAAGCACGACAGAAGCACTTCTTTTTTCTAAGACCAATTTTCGGATTGGCACCGAACACTTGATCTTGTTCGGACGTTATGTTTTTACTGACGTTTCTTGGTTTTCCAAGCTTTTTGGCACTTTTAAACTATTTGTGCTTTTCCAGCATTAGTCTCGCAGTGCAACGCCCGACACCTTTAGGGATTCGGCGAAAACATTCTCAGATATTGCTATATATGCATCGGTTTCGAATTGTGTCTTCGATCAATAGTTGGGTTGCCCGGCTCATGCACTTGCTTCGTACGTTCCGTTTTGTTCGGCTAGGTGTGCAAAGGGAGAACCACTGCGATTGTGCTTCCAGCTCACATGGTTAAGCACCTGAGTGGAGAAAGCCGAAAACTGACTGTCACAATAAGCGTAAACTGGTCAGTGATCCGATGACTATGTTAAATGACGGGTCGTTCATAACATTGGCCGAAGTGATTATGGCTTGACCCCGACTGTCGCCGAACACTACCGGGGGCTATTAACTGGCCTCCCAAACTAAATCCTCGATATTTTGCTCTCACATTAGAGCTGAGGTTTAATGATCATGCTTAGCATGACAACACAAAGAAAGGAACCGATAGCGGGATTATTTTCTTTGGAAGACATTTCTTCTGTTAAACAGTAATATAACTCTCTGCGTACCTTTGTTTATAAAACCGTATGGCCAGATTGCCTTGTTTGTTGTAAATCTTTGCCCTCATAAAGGTTTTATAAAGTAGGACAAACACTCCTCGGCTACTGGCCGAGGAGGTGGAAGCCGATGGTCGGTCAACAAAGTTTTGTGCAATGCGGATCTGAGAATTAATGACGTAAAGTACTTGGATACATAGAGTCATTACACATAATTTGTGATTTTATTATGGATATTGATCCTTAATTCGGCCACCCGTGCCCGCACTAAGGCTCGGGGGATACTGGGCTTCGGGTTTATTATTTACAAATATTAAAGGGGCACATCGATCCCCTGATCTGGTGTTGCCACCCGACCACTGTCTTGGGGGCTACTGCATTGCTTGTCCAATGCAGAAAATTTTATGTGCAATATAGTTTCCGAGGAGATTTTGATCCTCAGGTTGGTCGGCCGCACCCAACCTGAGTCTCGAGGACTGAGCACGCTGCTTTTAGTGTCCCAAAGTATTCTGCCGAGCTTGGACTTGATCCTCAGGCCGATTTTGCAAATCAACCTGAGTCTCAGCGGCTACTAGGATCAGCGGTCTTACATCATCCTTCAGGTGCATCTCGGGTTTTAGACCGATACACACCTTGAGGGCTACTGGCTATATATCTCGGCAGAGAATAAATTGCACCAATAAAAAATATTCACAAAAATCGGCCCATATTCAGGGTGGTGCACCACCTCGGAAGCAGTCCGGCATAAAGCTCGGGCGCTAGTGGCTGGCTCCATAGAGGGCATTTCCGGCATTAAGCTCGGCTAAACTCCTTCAAACTTTTTTGAACCAAGGTGATATGACACCTCGGATATAGTCCGGCATTGGAGCTCGGATATAGTCCGGCGTTGGAGCTCGGATACATTCCGGCGTTAGAGCTGGGAAGCGGTCCGACATTGGTGCTCGGCTGCAAAAGATACCTCGAATACAGTCCGGCGTTACAGCTCGGACGCAAGAGAACACTGCCTCCCGGGAACAACTTCAAACCCGAGGTGTGGCATAAAAATAATAAGGCATTGATAAAGGCCGGAAACTTAAAGGGGCTCCTCGGATACCCGGCGTATAAACTCGTCGAATGCATTTCGGCGATCCTCAAGATCGAAGATGAGAAGATTTGTTGTACCAGTTTTCAAGACCGACGACCGAAGGTGAAGAACAGTTCGGAAGAATCGAGGAGCATCCCTAATTGAAGACCGGTTCAGGGGGCTACTGACGGTGTCCTGGACTAGGGGGTACTCAACACGTCATCTCCCGATCTGATAGATTGGGCCGAGGACCCCCGTGGCCGTATACTCATGGGCCAGTTCGGACAACTGCCGCATACAAGGAAGATTCCACAAGACTTGGCGATCAAGACAAGGACTTCTCCCCACCGGCGTATTCGGCTAGGACTCTTGTTAACCTAGGCCTCTGGTGCATTATATAAACCAGGGCCAGGCTAGTCGATAGAACATACACAACAACAATCATACCATAGGCTAGCTTCTAGGGTTTAGCCTCTCCGATCTCATGGTAGGTCTACTCTTGTACTAGCCATATCATCAATACTAATCAAGCAGGACGTAGGGTTTTACCTCCATCGAGAGGGCCCAAATCTGGGTAAAACTTCGTGTCCCTTGCCTCCTGTTACCATCCGGCCTAGACCCACAGTTCGGGACCCCTACCCGAGATCCGCCGGTTTTGACACCGATAATGGGGCCCACCACTACCGGGCGTCGGCACGCTTGCAGATCCGCTGCGGTCGAGGCAAAAGGATGGGATTCCTTGACGCGCTAACTTTGCGCCATTATTGCGTTTTAACGCGGGGTCGTGAGGACGTGGGCACAATTGATACCACGATCCCCATGCCCCTTCCCCTCGGCTTTGCAGCCAGGGACTATAAGTAGGGGCGAGGAGGGGAACGGCACTAGCACGCGCGCCCTACCCCCCTTCGCCACCTTCTTCCTCTTCTTCCTTTCCGCCGCTGCCGCATTCCCGCAACTTGCCGAAGTGCTGCTGCGGCCCGTCATTGCCAAGCCCGGCCTCTCCGCCGCGCCGTTGCCTCGTCGGACCTAAGCCTTCATGGCGCGAGAGCGAGCTGGCGACTGGGATGGCTCGAATGTTATCGAAGACCACATCACCTTGCTCCACAACACGTGGCGGCTGCCCGGTGAAGGCCACGTCTGGGCGTGCATTCCGCCCGCGAAGGAGATTTCGCCGGCACCCGAGGAAGGTGAGCACTTCATTTTTCATTCACACTTCCTCCGGGGCTTCGGCCTCCTGGCGAGTGGCTTCCTCCATTCTTTCCTCCAATTTTACCACCTTCAGCCGCACCACCCCACGCCGAACACGGTGGTGCTGCTATCGGCCTTCGTCACGTTCTATGAACACTACCTAGGTGTTCTCCCTACTCTCGAGCTCTGGCGAGAGTTTTTCTACACCAAACTCGGCATCTTCGCCAAGAACGAGGTGACTCAGTGCGGCACCTTCATCGCGGTGCGGCGCCCGGGTGCCGGGAACAGCTTCTCGTCCATCACCTTGACCCAAATCGGTCAAGTTATGGAAAAAGTCGTATTTCTACATCAAGAACGTCAACCCGGCGATCGACTTCATCAACCTGCCCGCCTACGAAGACGACCCGCTGGCTGAGCCCCGCACCAACTGGGCCTTTAAGCCGAAGACGTTGTCGGCCGCCTCCGCCGCCGCCGTTGCCCGGCTCAAGGTGATGACGGACTTGGAGGGCCTCAAAGCCTCCGATCTACTGACTGCCTTCGTGATGCGCCGGGTTCTCCCACTTCAAGGCCGGCCTCGTCTGATCAGCCGGATGAGCGGGCATTCGGACCCGTGCCAAATGTCCACCAAGGAAATGCCGGCCATGGAGGTGACCTGCCTGGTGAACGAGATCGTGAACTGCAAACTCTTGGAATCAGGGTGGCAGTTCGGCAAGCGGCCGTATTCCCGCGCACTCCCGCCGCCTGTGGTATGCTTCTTAACTCTTGGTCTTTTCTTGTTTGCCGGGTTCTGCTTCACCGACTGATCAGCCGGTCATGCCATAGCTCCTAACGACCCAGTCGGTCGCCGACGCCCTGGCGCAGGGCTAGGAGTACCTGCCGGATCGGGCGTGACTGTTTGTCACAGTAGGTCACGTTTTCTGTCATGCATGTACATCCATGAAAAATTTATGACATAATCAAGATAGTCAAACCTGCGTTGTCGTATAAGTGTTCCATGACATTACCAAAATTATCATCACAGAAATGTCCACTTCCATGATGATAAATCGCACATCACAGAAGTGCTTTCGTCAAGGGTGACCGACACGTGGCATCCACCATAACGGAACGCCATTAAGCTATCGGGTCTGGTTTTGGATCCGATAACCCGTTAACAGCCCAGACCAAGGGGATTTTCCACATGTAAAATCATCATTGGCTCGAGGAAACACATGTCAGCTCCGCGTTGGCACAAGTGTCACTCATCCAATGGGCGAGATGCGCCTATGATGTGTTAACACGTGGACCGGCCCAAAAGTGGCCCATAAAGTTTATATGGGCCGGCCCAACTAAAGACCCACAACATTTTGCAACCATAATGGGTCAGCCCAGCTAAAGGCCCACAAGATTTTATGAGCCATAATGGGCCGACCCAGTTAAAGGCCCACAAGATTTTTGCGGGGCATAATGGGCCGGCCCAGGTGAAGGCCCACAAAATTTTTGTGGACCATAATGGGACGGCCCAGCTAAAGGCCCATGAGATTCCGCCGACATTAATGGGTCGGCCCAGCTGTAGGCCCATAAGATTTTGAGGACCCTAGTAGGTCGGCCCATTAACTGGCTGCCACGTTCCGGGCCTAATTATGGACCATATGAGATCCGGCCCGTTAAAAGCCTACCACATTCTGGGCCAAATTACGGCCCAGATCAGCTCCGGCCCTTTAAGAGGCTTTGGGCTAAATTATAGCCCATATCAGATTCGGCCCGTCAACTGGACGCTATGCTTTTGGGCCCACTTGCTAAAGGACCATTTATTAATTCGGACTGATATTAGTTTCAGCCTGTTAAGGGCCCGTTTAACATTTCAGCCCTATATTAATTTCGGCCTGTTAAAAGCCCGTCATATAGTTGGCCCTAACTACGGCCCGGTTTGCATCCGGCCTGCTCTGTCACACCCTGCATTTTGTAACATTTCATTTGCATTAATAAAGCATAAAGATTTGGACCAACAAAAACTTTTGCATTATTTGGCTTTTTTATTTTGGAGTTGGTTTTCTCTCTGTGATTTTCATGTGCTCTTTAAAGTCAACTACTCCACCTTACATACTTCACCTCCCTGCCCAAACTTCTGCCCAATGATCATGCCATGTGTATATTGCAATATAGTATTTTCTTACAAAAATAATTTGGCCAAATAGTATTTTCAAAAATTAGTTTCCCGAAAACCCCTGAATTGAGGTTTGCACTGCAAGTACTTGCTTTGGGGTATGAAAAAATTTCAAGGAGTATATTTGAAACCTATTAGATATAGGATTCCCATAAACCACAAAAATATAATTTTAAAAGTTATTTTCCTATTTTATTTAAAAGCTTTTTCTTAAGTCCAGAAATGGTCTTTAATAGGAAACAAATATTTTATTATTTCAAAAATGTTTGACAAAAATCAGGGAAACTCAGTGGACATATATTTTCCGTATATAAGAGTTTCAACACATGGTCCTGTTCAAAGTATTGGACAAAACCTCCCAAAACCATTTCTGCCCATTTCAAAGATTTGAAATATTTCTACAGGAAATATTTTCCTAAAAATCCAAGGAAAATCCAGCAACTCACAAATGCATATTGTGATCACCTTGCAAAGCCTCATATCAATCAAGGTCATTTTGGTTCACCAAAATGCCCCAAAACCCTCTCTGACCAGAATCAAATTTGAACAACTTTGTACTACCAACTTTCTCTCCTTGACCCCAACTTTTGTGAGCATGTTCACATGACCAAATGAGGCCACTAAACCAAGTGGTGCATCAAGGGCAAGTGATTTGATCAACTAGACCTACACAAGTTCATTTCTGCTAATTTCTAGGGTTTACAAAAGTTCCATTGGAAACTTTGCCCAAATAAGCTCCAAATTGGTGGAAGGCCCTAATTATATGTGTCATTTCACGATCTGGACTCTCATGGCAAATGGAAATCATCTACTTGCCCAAACCATTATCAAAAGCCTTTTGACACTTTTCCAAAATGCCTTTTTTGACCTCTTCCACTAATCTCCATGGGCTCAAAGTTTTACCACAGCCCCTCCTAGTCCCCTTGCAGCTCCAGTAACAATGGCAAATCCACAGCTCAATTATTGGAGGGGTAAAACCCCACTATCTCTCTCTGGACAACCCATTTCCTCTCCCTCAACCTCCCTCCTCACTCCAGTTGTCACACAGGGCATCCAAAGCCCCTCCCCCTTTATTTACTACACCCTAGAGCCACCAGACATTTTTGGCTGCGCCTACCTGGCCAAAAAAAATGCCATGGCATGCCATTTGCACGCTCCAGAGCGCGCTACCGTGCGACCAGGCACTGTAGCCGCCCCCTGCCAACCACTCCCGGCCACCTCGGGCCTCCCCAGCGCGTCCGACGATGCGCCTCGACGTCTGCGTCACGCCACGCCTCTGTCCCCCTCCTCCTTCTCACTCCTCTCGCCCCAGCTCGAACGCGTGCCGGCCGCCTGAGCGCCCTAGTGAGTGCGCTCGCACACGCGGTGCCCTGGCCCCCCTGCTTTCCCTCTCTTCTCTCCCCTCGCCCTAGACCAACCCCGAAAGCACCCCAGACACGCCCACGCGCACCCCCATGACCCGTAGCAACCGCAGCAGGATCGCCGGTGCACGGGTCCTCGGTGGACCATCGCCCGCCTATTTACGGGTCTCCCCGAGCTCTCCTGTCATCACCACTCGCTCTCTGCACCACCGAATCATCCCCATGCACCACAGTTCCTCTCCAGGGCCACCCGAGCTCGAGATCGAGATCGAGCTCCGCCGCTTCGGCTCGCCTAAGTTCGCGAGGTACAGGCCTCCCCCGCTCCTCCTTTGCCTCGATCGGGAACCCCCGAGCACCCTTGATCATTTCCCCTTTCTCCCCTCTTCTTTCGCAGCCGGAAACGGCCGGAACCGACGACGCCCGAAGCTCCTCCACCGCGAGACCTCGTCGCCAGCAAACCAGGCCACCCCCGCAAATGGCGACTTGACGCTGAGTCCATCCGTACCCTCACCCGACCTCGCCGTGCCCTACATCGATGCCGATGAGCTTGCCGGCCCTCTGTCGTGGGGTTAGGGATGACAGGCAGGCCCCGCCTGTCAGCCTCTCCTCTCCATCACCCTACTCTCTCTCGCTGACGCCTGGGCCCCGCCTCTCAGGTTTAAACCTGGCGCGCGCGCGTGCACCAGTGCACTGGGCCGCCTCTCTGGCTGGGCCTGCTGCCCTGCGGCTGTTCTGGCCCAGCAGGCATAGAGCCCTTTTTCCTTTTCTTTTTCTGTCACTTTTCCAAAAATTCCTCTGGACTAAATAGTAATCCAAATGCAATAATTCTAGTTCCTAAATTCTTGTAAAAATCCCACCTATTTAATGGTATAACTTTCATTCATGTCCAATCAAATTTTATGTACTCTTCATATTCAAATTCAAATTTGAATATATTTAAACCGCTCTAAAAATCCATCTCATCTATTGTGGTACTCCATGTCCAAAACTAGGAATTTTCCCCTTCTTAGTTTTCACCCTAGTATTTAACAAAAATGAGTTGACATTTTTCTGAGAACTTTGGTTTTTCTGTTTTATTATTGCCTTATTTTTCTCGTTATTATTTGCGACGATAGATTGCGTTGCTGACGAAGGAGTTGGAACAGAAGACTTTGAAGACCCAGAAGACTTTGTTGAGCCAGGCAAGCAGCCCTTTGACCATGTCTATGAAACCCTTTTTATGCATTTCATATAGCACCTCATTATTGTTGCATCGGAATCATGATGAGATGGTAGCCACTTTGGTGGGTTGCCCTCATTTTCTCCTTGTTGATACTTGCATTGTGCATGACCCTACCTTCCTATGAGGGTTATGCAGGTGGGAGTAGATAAGATGCTAAAGTAGATGCTACGCTAATGGGACGGGTACATGCATGGTGATGGAGACAAAGTATTTTCAAAAGACTTTTTTTTGAAAACCCTGTCGGGTGCCACTTATGCCCGAGGGAGATAATGAGATGGGTAACCACTTGATGACGAAGTGGTGTAACGAGGCAAGTGTGTGTGTTGTTTTTGAAAACGGATTAGATTTAAGATTTGTTGACTGTCCCAACCTTACATGCGCAACCACTCTACCCTTATATGGGAAAGGGCATTATTGATTACCTAGGCCGATATTAGCTTGGAGCCCGCATTACTAGTTACAGGAGAGTCATTGTTGCGCTCTCTCGGGACGGGGTCATGCCAGGTAGGGCGGCCATGACTGTTTTCACAGGGCACCGGGCACACCGTTGGTACCCCGTGCTTGTGGTATGTGATGAATATGGGAGCGAGCCTCCACAAATTTAAGATGTGAATGTTGGGCACGGGGGTTACTACCAATCGAGTGGACTCTATGTTAGTGTCGTCTAGGGAAAGATAGTGATCGGGTGCTTACCCCGGGTACTTGAGGTACCGCGGGTCGTGGATGACACGGAAGTTCCCCAGATCTTATGGGTAAAGTGTGCAACCCCTGCAGAGTGTAAAACTATTCGAATAGACGTGTCCACGGTCAAGGACAGTTGGGCGGTGCTGCTTAAACTACGTCCAGAGTTTTACAAACCACGTGTGCGTGTGTGTTGATAAAACTATTTAGGTTAAGCCAGATGGCTTGACACGATGATCAAGTGGGATTGGTGTCCAACTCTGCTTATGTTGATATCTGCAACTTGTCCATACGGATATCTGTACTCCCATGATGCATACTTTACATGCTGATAGATCATGTCATTGCACTGAAAACTAGCTTTCTGCAAACCACCTACTTAGTGCTATATCATTGCATTATTGTGCCTTGTTCCAATCATGGGTTGCTTGCGAGTACATTCAAAGTACTCATTGGCTTGCCACTGGTTATTTAATTGGCCAGGCATTGGAAGAACAGGAGTTCGATGAACAGTTCTTTGGTGACGAACATGCGAACTAGGACGTTTCCCAGTCAGAATGCCTGTAGGGTTAAGGCAGATGGCATGGGTTCTACTTATCAACGAAGATTTCCGCTGCTTAAGTTTATTTGGTATTCAGTCCTTGAGGCTTTATCTATGTAAGACTTGACCATAATGGTCATAATCCATGTAAGACAGTATGTATGGATGTAAGACTCTTGTTATTCAGCTTCTGTGTGTTCAGTGAGCATTGATCTCTGGGATCACTGTACACGTGCATTCGGTGATCACGACTTATGAAGTCGGGGTCTCCACAGAGCTGGTATCAGAGCCATCCTGACTGTAGGAACCCTTAGTTAGCATGGGCGTTAGTTAGGATAAAACCCTCTTTGCAAAAACCCTCTATACTCCTCTTCTTTTCTAAGCTTACCAAACCCAAGATATAATTCCATATTGACCTCTCCCATTCCACATTTGTAGATGGCTACCATACCCGAAGACTTCTTGACCACCGGAATCCCCGTACTTCTCGAGGATAGCCTCAAGAAGTGCAAGTTTCACCGTGCCCCCATTCTCACCTACCATGAGCATTGGATCAATGACACCGAGACGGAGTATCACGTGGAAGTGATCGTGTAGGCTAATGACTCTCCAACAAGCTGGTTCTTCTAGGGACCCCAGATGGCAACACTGGTTCTTGCCGTCGAGACGGCCACCCTCAAGGCACTCACACGCCTTCGAGACCTTCTTCCCGAGATGGCAGACGAATTAGCAACCCGCTTCCTGCCTTATCGGAAGGAGGGTGAGGACGAGTGAGGGAGTCCTGGATAAGGGGGTGTCCGGATGGCCGGACTATACCTTCTGCCGGACTCCTGGACTGTGAAGATACAAGATTGTAGACTCCTTGGCGTGGAAGGCAAGCTTGGCGATACGGATATGAAGATCTACCATTGTAACCGACTTTGTGTAACCCTAACCCTCTCCGGTGTCTATATAAACTGGGGGGGTTTTAGTCTATAGGACAACCTACACATCAACAATCATACCATAGGCTAGCTTCTAGGGTTTAGCCTCTCCGATCTTGTACTACCCATATCATCAATATTAATCAAGCAGGACGTAGGGTTTTACCTCCATCGAGAGGGCCCGAACCTGGGTAAACATCGTGTCCCTTGCCTCCTGTTACCATCCGGCCTAGTTGCACAGTTCAGGACCCCCTACCCGAGATCCGCCGGTTTTGACACCGACATTGGTGCTTTCATTGAAAGTTCCTCTATGTCGTCGCCGTCAGGCTCGATGGCTCCTACGATCATCAATAGCGATGCAGTCCAGGGTGAGACCTTCCTCCCCGGATAGATCTTCGTCTTCGGCGGCTTCGCACTGCAGGCCGATTCGCTCGGCCGTCTGGAGCAGATCGAAAGCTACGCCCCTGGCCGTCAGGTCAGATTTGGAAGTTTAAACTACACGGATGACATCCGCGGGGACTTGATCTTCGTCGGATTCGAGCCACTGCCGAGCGCGCCGCACTGTCACGACGAGCATGATCTAGCTCTGCCGCTGAACAGTTCCCTGGAGGCCGCACCCGCATCGGCTCCGACCCTCAATTCGGAGCCAACTGCGCCGATCGAGGATGGGCGGTTGGACGCCACCTCGGGGGCTGCGACCCCAATGGTGATTGAGCCAAACACCAGCCCCGTACTCTGCGAGACTCGTGACTCCAAGGAGCCGGACTCCTCTCCGGACTCCGAACCCTCCGCGCCCCTGCCGATCGAATCTGATTGGGCGCCGATCATGGAGTTCACTGCCGCGGACATCTTTCAGCACTTGCCTTTCGGCGATATCCTGAAGTCACTGAAGTCTCTCTCTTTATCACGAGAGCCCTGGCCGGACTACGGTCAGCAAGGTTGGGGTACGGACGATAAAGAAATTCAAAGCCCACCCACCACCCACTTTGTAGCCACTGTCGACGACTTAACCGACATGCTCGACTTCGACTCCGAAGACATCGACGGTATGGACGCCGATGAAGGAGATAATGAAGAACCAGCGCCTACTAGGCCCTGGAAAGCCACCTCGTCATATGACATATACATGGTGTACACCTCAAAAGAGGGAGATGGCGATGGAACAGCGGAGGATGACCCCTCCAAGAAACAGCCTAAGCGCCGGCGTCAGCGGCGCCGCTCAAAATCCCGCCAAAACAAATACGGTGATTCCAGCACGGGAGATAATAATACTCCGGAAAGTGCCGAAGAAAACCCCCTCCAGCAAGATTTAGCACAGGAGGATGGAGAAACCAGCCCTCATGAGAGAGCGGCAGACAGAGAGGTCGAGGACGATAATTATATGCCTCCCTCCGAAGACGAGGCAAGCCTCGATGACGACAAATTCGTCGTGCCAGAGGATCCCGTCGAGCAAGAGCGTTTTCAACGCAGGCTTATGGCCACGGCAAGAAGCCTCAAGAAAAACAGCAACAGCTTAGAGCTGATCAAGATTTGCTAGTCGACAGATGGACTGAAGTCCTTGCGGCCGAAGAGCATAAACTCGAACGCCCCTCCAAGAGCTACACAAAGCGCAGGTTGCTACCCCGATTAGAGGAGGAAGCATTTGATGCGGCCGACCGGCCACCTCGTGGCCGCGACAGAGAGGCCTCTCGGCCCTCCACTCAAGCCGCACCCCGTACCAAGGCACGAGAATATGCGCCGGACTTACGAGACATGTTGTAGGACAAGGCAAGGAAACCAAGATCGATCTACGGATCGCGTGGGCGCGCCATGGCCCGAGACGGTAACCGTCACGCCGGCCACAAATTCGGCAGGGCCGAACACAGTAGACAAGGCTCATTGGAGCTACGTCATGATATAGCCCAGTACCAAGGCGCCGCACACCCACTATGCTTTACAGACGAAATAATGGATCATCAAATCCCCGAGGGTTTCAAACCCGTAAACATCGAATCATATGATGGCACAACAGATCCTGCGGTATGGATCGAGTATTATCTCCTTCATATCCACATGGCCCGCGGCGATGATTTCCACGCCATCAAATACCTCCCACTCAAGCTTAAAGGACCAGCTCGGCATTGGCTTAACAACTTGCCAACAGGATCAATCAGCTGTTGGGAGGACCTGGAAGCCGCATTCCTCCACAATTTCCAGGGCACTTATGTGCGACCCCCAAACGCCGATGACCTAAGTCACGTAATTCAGCAGCCAGAGGAATCAGCCAGGCAATTCTGGACACGGTTCCTAACAAAGAAAAATCAAATAGTTGACTTTCCGGATGCTGAGGCCCTAGAAGCCTTCAAGCACAATATCCGTGATGAGTGGCTAGCCCAGCACCTTGGACAGGAAAAGCCGAAATCTATGGCAGCACTCACGACACTCATGACCCACTTTTGCACGGGAGAAGACAGCTGACTTGCTCGTAGCAACAATATGACCAAGAACCCTGGTAATTCGGACACCAGAGACAGGATTGGCAGGTCGCGTCGCAACAAGCAGAAGCGCCGCATTAATGGCGACAACGCTGAGGATACGGCAGTTAATGCCGGATTCAGAGGCTCTAAATCCGGTCAGTGGAAAAAGCCATTCAAAAGGAATCCTAGGGGCCCGTCCAGTTTGGACCGAATACTCGACCGCTTGTGCCAGATACATGGCACCCCCGAAAAGCCGGCCAATCACACCAACAGGGATTGTTGGGTGTTCAAGCAGGCAGGCAAGCTAAATGCCGAAAATGAAGACAAGGGGCTGCATAGCGACGACGACGACGAGGAGCCCCGGCCGCCGAACAACAGTGGACAGAAGGGTTTTCCCCCACAAGTGCGGACGATGAACATGATATACGCAACCCACGTCCCCAAAAGGGAGCAGAAGGGCGCGTTAAGGGACGTATACGCGGTAGAGCCAGTCGCCCCAAAGTTCAACCCATGGTCCTCCTGCCCGATCACCTTTGATCGAAGGGACCATCCCACTAGCACCCGTCATGGAGGATTCGCCGCATTGGTTTTAGACCCAATTATTGATGGATTTCATCTCACTAGAATCCTTATGGACGGCGGCAGCAGCCTGAACCTGCTTTACCAGGATACAGTGCGGAAAATGGGCATAGATCCCTCGAGGATTAAGCCTACCAAAACGACCTTTAAGGGCGTAATACCAGGTGTAGAGGCCAACTATACAGGCTCAGTCACACTTGAAGTGGTCTTCAGATCTCCGGATAATTTCCGAAGCGAGGAGCTAATATTCAACATAGTCCCGTTTCGCAGTGGCTATCACGCACTGCTCGGGCGAACCGCATTCGCTAAGTTTAATGCGGTACCACACTAGGCATACCTTAAGCTCAAGATGCCAGGCCCTCGAGGAGTAATTACAGTCAATCGAAAAACCGAACGCTCCCTCCGAACGGAGGAGCACACGGCGGCCCTTGCAGCAGAAGTGCAAAGCAGCCTCTCCAGGCAGTTCTCCAGTCCGGCCAATAAACGACCGGACACCGTCAAGCGCGCCCGGAGTAACCTACAACAAGACCGCCTAGCACGATCCGAGCAGGCGTAGCAATGCGGCCCCAACCCAACCCTCGCAAAAAGGCGACGCTAGTACTTCACGTACATAACTACCCTCTAGAGATACCATGGGTACAGGGGGAGGGGCACCATCACGGCAAACCCAAAACACGGCTTAAACCGTACTAGGGGCTGCCGATTTTTTAATTTTCTCTTATTTTCAGGACTCCATCCTTCAGAAGGCCTATTCGGCAGTTCAATTGCCGCACAAACGATGCAAGAACCAGGGAAGCAGACAAGCCACGCTGCATTACTGAACTCCCAGGTGGTCTCTATCACGAGCAGTATACCTGCGCCGCATACTATTCCGCAGCTTGCCCCTGGAACGGACATGTTAACTAGTCCAACCTTCCACTTATCGCATTATTTGTATCGTTCTGCTTTGATCGCAGCCCTTTTTAATAAACAATGCATAGCTTTCGTCTGTTTTTGCATTACCTTTTTTTCTTTACATATGTTCCTTAATGACATGTTGCACCCGTACACGTTGGTACGGCCAAAATACGCCATGGGCTTTAGTACCCCTCAATATGGTGTGAGAAGTCCAAACACTTTAACAAGTGCGGCACCCCAAACTTATAGCATTATATGCATCGGCTCCGAATCATGTCTTGTGTCAATAGTTGGGTTTGCCCGGCTCCTATGTTTTGGTGCCTTACGTTCCACTATATCGGCTAAGGTAGCACTAGGAGAACCACTGTGATTGTGTCCCAGTTGAGCTGGGTCGAGCACCTCAGTGGAGAAAGCTAAAACTAACTGTGATGATGAAGCGAGAGTTGGTCGCTGTTCGAGAGGTTTTTCGGGTCCCTAAAGACTTATGCCGCTTAGGGCGAGGAGCCGGCTCTGTCCGGCCAAGGCGTGGATAGCGAACCGAACTCGGTCTTCCGAATACCAGGGGCTTTGCTGAAATTTAAAATTATAGAATTCTATGGCTAAGTGAGAGTGTTCACGCATTATAGTCCAATTGCCTTGTTCGTTGGGCTGAGCGCCTCCCTCGAAGGACCCAAACATGGGAAAAAGAGCGCTCAGGTTTATCCCCGAACACCCCAGCACTAGCGGCACGGGGGCAGAAGCCGACGACTCGCCATCTCTCAGAATTGGTAAACAACTGCACAGAAGGTAATATTTTAAATTCCAATAGAATTGCTTAGCGCATATGAACAAGTTTTCAGCGCACAGGACAAAACGAGCAAGTTTCACTCAAAAATTACATCCCTAGAACATTCATCCACCACAAGGCAGGCACCCTTCAGAACATCCTTACAGTAATTCTCGGGCTTGCGATGCTCTTTCCCCGGCGGTGGCCCGTCCTTCACAAGATTCTCAGCATCCAGCTTGCCCCAGTGCACCTTAGCACGGGCAAGCGCCCTACGAGCACCTTCAATGCAGACGGAGCGCTTGATGACTTCGAGCCTTGGACAGGCCTCCACCAGCCGTTGCAATAGCCCGAAATAGCTCCCAGGCAGAGCCCCTCCAGGACACAGCCGAACAATGAGGCCCTTCATGGCCTGTTCGGCCGCCTTGTGGAGCTCGACCAGTTGCTTCAGCTGGTCGCTCAGGGGCACGGGGTGTCCGGCCTCAGCATACTGAGACCAGAACACCTTCTCTGTCGAGCTGCCCTCCTCGGCTCGATAGAATGCGGCGGCATCGGACACACTCTGGGGAAGATCTGCGAACGCTCTTGGAGAGTTCCGGATTCGGTAAGTAACAAGTAACTCACATTTATGTGTTTGCTTTGCATAAAGAATGCCTTACCCGCCGCTATCTTCTTCACCTCATCCAACTCCTGGAGGGTCTTCTCGGATTCGGCCTTGGCAGACTTGGCATTTTCAATAGCCACCGCGAGCTCGGACGCTCACGTCTTTGCGTCAAGCTCCAAAATCTCATTTTTCTCCATGAGAGCCTCGAGCTCTTGCCACACCTTGCCAACCTCGGCCTCATACTTCTCCCGCTCGGTGCGCTCCGAGGCTGCCCTCTTCTTGGCCTCGACCAGCGCTTGCTTAAGGGTCGCCACTTCAGACGTGGCCCCTACAATAGCCACGATAATCCTGTCATTCTTTGCAATTGCACCTTTTTATATATATTTAAAAAAAACAAGGTATTTCTTACCTTCATTGTCCTCGAGCTGCTTCTTGGCACGCCCGAGCTCTTGCTCGGACCGCTCGAGGTTCTGCTTCAGCGTGTCCACTTCCATAGTCAGTGCGGCGGATGCAAGCAGAGAAGCCTGCATATGCATATTGACTCATTTTTGTTAGACTCCTGCAAATTTTATTTGATCCTCTATTCGGCTTTTCTTCCCGAACACCAAACAGAGCATCAGGGGCTACTGTCTATGCGGTAATATTATTTACACATTCTTTACTTACCTCAAAGCCTGTTAAAAGGCTAGTAAAAGCTTCAGTCAGTCCGCTCTTGGCGGACTGAACCTTCTGGACCACCGCACTCATAATAGTGCGGTGCTCCTCGTCGACGGAGGCGCCTTGGAGCGCCTCCAACATATTGTCCGGTGCCTCCGATTGGACGGGGGCCACCGGCATGGTGGACTTACTCCTCTTGGAAGGAGGTGCCCCACCGGACTCTGGAACCTTTGAAGGTTCCGGAGCGGTGTCCGGCCTAGAGCCAGACTTGGAGCCCTGGGGGTTTCATCCCCTTTACTCCTGTAGTTCGGGAGGTCACCTTGCGGCGCCTCCAAGACCACCTCCTCCTGGCATGGAACCTGTTGGGACAACACTTCGGTGTCGTCCGTAGGGCGGGGGGAGGAAGCCGTCGGAAGCGAGTTCACATCCGACGAGTCCAGTGAGCCGCTCGACGACGCGTCGAGCCGGTCTTTGGGTGGGCTGCATAAACATATTCGACGTAAGGGAAAGCTGTGCAATAAACAAATACTATGAATTACTCTGGTATCCGGATACTTACGGTTTTGCCAGGGGCTTGGCCCTGGGCTGCCACTCCTCTCCGCCGTCGTCGGCTTTGGTGGAGTAGTCCGGAGGAAGGGTATTCCCCTTCTTGGACCCTCCGGCCTCCCCAGAGAGGGCGGCCTTCCTTTTCTTCTCTCCTCCCGCTGGAAGGGGAGAGGTTTCTTCTTCTTCCTCCTCGTCTTCACGGGAGGAATGCGCCTCGGAACCATCGGATGATGGGTCCGACACCTCCTGGCGCCGGGCACTCTTTCGAGTCCCTGCGGCCTTTTTTTCGGCCTTCTTCTCCGGCACCACATAGGGTGCCGGAACCAGCAGCTTCGCCAAGCAAGCGTCCGCTGGGCCTTCGGGCAAAGGAGCCAGACAGTTGATATGTCCAGATGTCACCTGCCAATCCTGTCAAAGGTAAGGGAGTTTAGATCCTGCATGGAGTCAAACTATGAAAAACTGATACCCTGTAAAAGGAAAAAAAAACAGCTTACCGCGAGAGCGTGACGCTGTGCACTGAATCTGCGATCCTCGGTAGCGGATGCGGGAGCCTCGGCGCCCTTGAAAAGCACCTTCCAGGCATCTTCGTACGTCGTGTCGAAGAGCCTGCTCATAGTTTGGTGCCGTGCCGGGTCGAACTCCCACTGGTTGAAAACCCGTTGTTGACACGGGAGGATCAAGCGGATAAGCATAACCTGGACTACGTTGACAAGTTTGAGCTTCTTGTCCACCAGGGTTTGGACGCATGTTTGGAGTCCGGTCAGCTCTCCCTTCTTGCCCCACGACAGGCCCGTCTCCTTCCAGGAGGTGAGCCGCGTAGGGGGTCCGGATCGAAACACAAGGGGTGCGACCCATTCGGTGTCGCGCGGCTCGGTGATGTAAAACCACCCCGATTGCCACCCCTTCAGGGTCTCCACAAACGAGCCCTCGAGCCATAGGACGTTGTCCATCTTGCCCACCATGGCGCCTCCGCACTCCGCCTGGTTTCCGCGCACCACCTTCGGCTTGACGTTGAATGTCTTGAGCCATAGGCCGAAATGGGGGCGGATGCGGAGGAAGGCCTCACACACGAGATAAACGCCAAGATGTTAAGGACGAAGTTCGGGGCCAGATCGTGGAAATCCAGGCCATAGTAGAACATGAGCCCCCGGACAAATGGGTGGAGGGAAGCCTAGTCCGCGGAGGAATTGGGGGAGGAACACCATCCTCTCATGGGGCCTTGGGGTTGGGATGAGCTGCGCCTTTTCGGGAAGCCGGTATGCGATGTCGTTAGACAGGTATCCGGCCTTCCTCAGCTTTTTGATGTGTCCCTCCGTGACGGAGGTGACCATCCACTTGCCTCCTGCTCCGGACATGGCTGGAGGAGGTTGAGGTGGGGAGTGCGGACTTGGGCCCTGGAGCTCGAGTGCGCAAGAATGGATAGGTGAAGGAGGAAGAAGGCGTATGTGAAAGGGTGGATCCTTATCCCCTTATATGGGTGGACGGAACTACATGTCCCCACCAGCCTGGTAAAACTCGCTTATCTCCAAGCGCCGTAATCAATGGCGCGGTTGGGTTACCCACGCCCGTATTGATGAGAATCCTGGAATAAGGGGACATGATCTCTGCTTTAACAAGACGTGCCAAGGAAACCGCCTCGCATGACGCGCTGAGGTGGGATAATGAAACGACTCGGATAAAGGCTTGGCCGTGGTGTGTCATGCTACGGAATATGTCAGCAGATTAGATTTGTGTAAATATTATTCTCTCTATGGCAATATGTGGAAACTTATTTTGCAGAGCCGGACACTATCTTTGTGTTCAAAATCTTCTATGAAGTACTTGGAGGGGGAACCCGCCTTGCAATGACGAAGACAATCTGCGCGCCGGACACGTCGTCATTGAAGCCTGGTTCAGGGGCTACTAAGGGAGTCCTGGATTAGGGGGTGTCCGGATGGCCGGACTATACCTTCAGCCGGACTCCTGGACTATCAAGATACAAGATTGAAGACTCCGTCCCATGTCCAGAAGGGACTTTCCTTGGCGTGGAAGGCAAGCTTGGCGATACGGATATGAAGATCTCCTACCATTGTAACCGACTTTGTGTAACCCTAACCCTCTCCGGTGTCTATATAAACCGAGGGGTATTAGTCCGTAGGACAACATACACATCAACAATCATACCATAGGCTAGCTTCTAGGGTTTAGCCTCTCCGATCTCGTGGTAGATCTACTCTTGTACTACCCATATCATCAATATTAATCAAGCAGGACGTAGGGTTTTACCTCCATCGAGAGGGCCCGAACCTGGGTAAACTTCATGTCCCTTGCCTCCTGTTACCATCCGGCCTAGACGCACAGTTCGGGACCCCCTACCCGAGATCCGCCGGTTTTGACACCGACAACGAGAGCAGTGCACCAGCTCCACCATTGGAGGAAGGACTTCCCCTCAGATTCCAGACCTACTTCAGCCTTTGTGCCGATAGCTTGGCACAACACTTGGCCTCGGAATCAATGGAGCTCCGAAAGGAACTTCACGAGACCAAGGCACTTCTTCGCCAAGCACAAGGGAAGACAGATAGGATCAAGAAAGAGGGTGCTCCCCCTGGATAGCCCGCAATGGCATACCGAGGCGGAAGATCCCCAAAGGATGGAGAACCACCACATCAGCACCGCATGAGCGCAAGGGATTACCGCAAGCTCTTCACACCACCGGGAAAGCAACACCGTGTCGAGCTCCTCCACTCCCCCACCCCTTCGACCAATGAAGGAAGTCATGCTACTGATGACGAGGAGGAAGACCCGGAAGAGCCAGACTACGCGACCGAGCGTTCCACCACTTAGGCATCATTCGCAACTCAGATATGCCAGTTCGTAACCCCTACGGTAGGATAGGTCGTGTACCCCCTATGCGAAGTCGAGTCCTTGTAATGGTTCATATGAAACCATGTAGTGTTGTGTTTGGTTTGATGTGTTTGATGAACGTCGTACCTTCCTTCGGGAACTTGTAAGCGACTACAACACCCATTTGGATTTTAATGAATGTGTTTGCCTTTTTGCCCTTGCATGAAAATAATTAGTGTCATACCGACGCCCTTACTAGGCATCCCATCTATATTGCTTTCCCTCATCTTTCCCAATCATGAGACCTGGACCGCTCCAACAGGATGCCTGTTGTAACACGTACTGGCACCTCGACCCAGAAGCAAGAAGCCGGAGCAGGAGCCAGTCAGGACCAAACCCAAGGACAAGCTCCACCACCTCCAAACATGGACATGGCTCAGCTTCTCCAAGCCTTCCGAGAGGAACGCCAAGCCAACATTGCAGCCCTCCAGATGATTGCTCAAGCTCTCAATTGCCAGCCGGCGGGAAACGGCAATGGACGTTCCACGTTGGTGGAGTTCAAGAAGCATGCGCCACCCACCTTCATCGAGACTGCTGAACCCCTGGATGCAGACGACTGGGTCCGCACCATTGAGGATCTGCTGGAACTAGTCGGATGCACTGAGGACCGTGACAAGGTGGCATATGCTGCTCACTGTCTCGGGGGAACTGCTAGAGCTTGGTGGGATGGATTCAAGGCCATGCATGCTGAGAAAAAAATCACTTGGAATGACTTCAAGGCAGAATTCTGCAAGGCCCACATTCCTACCGGAATCATGGCCATCAAGAAGCGTGAGTTCCGAGCCCTGAAGCAAGGAAGTAGCACTGTCAAGGAGTACATGCAGAAGTTCAGTGTTCTCTCAAGGTATGCTCCTGAAGATGTCAGCACTGATAATGCCAAAAGAGAGCGCTTCATGGAAGGCCTTAACCAGACTCTGCAGCACTCGCTTGTTGTGTGTGACTGCCCAACCTTTCCTGATCTGGTGAACAAGGCACTCATGCTTGAGGACAAGCGCCGTGCTCTGGATGATACCCGTAAGCGCAAGATGATCAGCAAGGGTAGCTCCAGCAACCAGAAGCCTCGCCCGTGGCAGCCAGCCCCCGGTCAAGCCAACCTATCAGCAGCCAAGAGCCCCTGCACCCCGCACCAACTATAAGCCTCAGCAGTATGCCAACCCCAGGCCAGCTTTCAACAACCCCAATAACAATGCCGGCAAGAGCAGCAACCCCAATCAAGTCACTTGCTTCGGATGTGGTCAGCCAGGACACTACTCCAAGAATTGCCCCAACAAGAAGCCCGACGCCCCGTGCCCCAACACGCAGAACCAAGGCCAAGGCCGTGGGATGACACAAAGGAACCAAGCCCCTCGCAATCCACCCAACAATGGCAAGGATCGTGTGAATCATGTCACTGCAGAAGAAGCCCAGGAAGACCCGCACGTCGTGCTAGGTACATTCCTTGTCAACTCAGCACCCGGAACTGTCTTGTTTGATTCTGGAGCCACGCATTCATTTGTCACCCAAAAGTTTGCATTAAAAAGTGGCATGACCCCTACACCCCTGAATAACCCTATGTTGGTACAAACCCCTGAAGCAGAGATGAGAGCCAAGATAGAATGTAAAGGAGTCGGGATTGTCATTAATGGGGTAGACTTCCTAGCAGACCTTATCTTCTTAAGATCGCAAGGCTTGGATGTGATCTTAGGAATGGATTGGCTCATCAAGCACCAAGGCTTGTTAGATTGTGCCAACCGGACTGTCATTGCGACCAATGACCAAGGAGTCGAAGTTAAATTTGCCTCCAACCCCTCCTCTGCTCAAGCCAACCAAGTCAACTGTCTGACTGAAGTTGGATTGGAGCAAGTGCCGGTAGTATGCGAATACCCCAATGTCTTTCCTGATGAGCTATCGAGAATTCCTCCTGACCGAGACATTGAGTTCATCATCCAGCTCATACCCGGAGCAGGACCCATCTATAAGAAGCCTTATAGAATGGGATTGGAAGAGTCAGTAGAGTTGAAGAAGCAACTGGAAGAGCAGTTGAGGAAGGGATTTATCTGCCCTAGTGCCTCCCCTTGGGGATCACCTGTTCTGTTTGTGGCAAAAAAGGACGATACCATCCGCTTGTGCATTGACTACCGCTCCCTCAATGAAGTTACAATCAAGAACAAGTATCCACTTCCCAAGATTGAAGATCTATTTGATCAACTCAATGGGGCCAAGGTGTTCTCCAAGATCGACCTCAGATCTGGGTACTACCAGCTGAAAATCAGACCTCAAGATATTCCGAAGACGGCATTTGTAACCAGATATGGCCTGTATGAGTGCATGGTCATGTCCTTTGGATTGACCAATGCCCCATCTTACTTCATGTATCTCATGAATAAGGTCTTCATGGAATATTTGGACAAGTTTGTCGTTGTCTTCATTGATGACATTCTTGTCTTCTTGAAGATGGAAGAAGAGCACGAGCAACACTTGAGGATGGTCCTAGATAAGCTTCGAGAGCACCAACTGTATGCCAAGTTCAGCAAGTGCGAATTTTGGCTGCGTGAAGTTGGATTCTTGGGTCATGTTTTGACTGAAGAAGGATTGTCGGTCAATCCCGCTAAGGTTGAAGCCGTGACTAAATGGCAATCCCTAAGCAATGTGAAGGAAGTCAGAAGCTTCCTCGGACTCGCAGGATATTACCGCAAGTTCGTTGAAGGATTCTTAAGCATTGCCCGACCCATGACCCAGCTCTTAAAGAAGGACAAGAAGTTTGAATGGACGCCGAAGTGCGAAGAAAGCTTTCACGAGCTGAAGAAGAGACTGACCACCGCCCCAGTTCTGGCCACACCAGATATACACAAGGAATTTGTGATATATTGTGATGCGTCGAGAACCGGACTGGGAGGTGTTCTGATGTAAGAGGGCAGAGTCGTAGCTTACCTTTCAAGGCAACTACGGCCTCATGAAGAGAACTATGCTACTCATGATCTTGAGTTAGCAGCTGTAGTTCATGCCCTGAGAACATGGCGACATTACCTCCTAGGGAAGCGGTGTGAGATATACACGGATCACAAAAGTCTGAAGTATATTTTCACTCAAAAGGAATTGAACATGAGGTAGAGAAGATGGCTAGGGTTGATCAAGGATTCTGACCTCAGTGTCCAATACCACCCCGGAAAGGCTAATGTGGTAGCAGATGCATTAAGCAGAAAGGCTTGTTCCTTGAATGCTATGCTTGAGGAAAGACTACCCGCCATGTATGAGGAACTTGAAAGCTTCGGGTTGGAACTGGTTGCACCAGGATTCTTGGCCAACCTCGAAGTCAAGCCTACCTTGATGGATGATGTCAAGGAAGCTCAGAAAGGACACGAGAGTATTGAAGGCATCAAGTGGAAGATCAAGGCAGGCAAGGCCCCAGGATTCTCAGAGGATGAGCAAGGAATTGTGTGGTTTGGGAATCGCATTTGCGTACCCAACCAGATTGAGCTCAAGAACTTGATCTTGCAAGAAGCTCATGACACCCTGTATTCCATCCATCCTGGAGGGACCAAGATGTATCAAGACCTGAAGGAAAGATTTTGGTGGCACGGGATGAAAAGGGAGATTGCCACCTATGTTGCAAAGTGTGATATATGCCAAAGGGTCAAAGCTGAATATCAGCGACCTGCTGGATTGCTGCAACCACTCAAGGTTCCCGAGTGGAAATGGGATAAAGTCGGAATGGATTTCATCACTAGACTACCTAGGTCAAACAAGGGACATGACTCCATCTGGGTCATAGCCGATCATTTGACCAAAGTAGCCCATTTCATTTCTGTGAAGACTACCTATGATGGCAACCAGCTAGCGACTCTATACATCAACAGAATCGTAAGTATTCATGGTGTTCCCAAGGAGATTGTGTCAGATCGAGGAACCCAGTTTACCTCAAGGTTCTGGAAGAAGTTCCAGGAGGCCATGGGGACCAAGTTGTCCTTCAGCACTGCTTTCCACCCACAGACCGGAGGTCAGACAGAACGAGTGAATCAGATACTCGAAGACATGCTCTGAGCCTGTGTCTTAGCATATGGAGCTAGGTGGGAAGATTGCCTCCCTTTTGCCGAGTTCTCCTATAACAACAGCTATCAGTCAAGCCTTCAGATGGCACCATTTGAGGTGTTATACGGACGGAAGTGCCGCACACCCCTCAATTGGTTAGAAACCGGAGAAGGACTAGTATTTGGGCCCGATATCCTCCATGAAGCAAAAGAGCAATCTCAGCTAGTCAGAGAGCGACTGAAGACCGCCAAGTCAAGACAAAAGAGCTATGCTGACACTCGTCGCCGACAAGTAGACTTCCAAGTCGGAGACCATGCATACCTGCGAGTGACTCCTCTTAAGGGAACCAAGCGTTTCCATGTTAAGGGAAAGCTCGCACCAAGATTTAGCGGCCCCTTCGAGATCACCGCACGACGCGGAGAAGTGGTTTACCAGTTGGAACTGCCACCTGAACTATCTGATGTGCACAACGTATTCCACGTGTCACAACTATGGAAGTGTCTCCAAGTTCCAGAGAAGCCTGATCTTTACAAGGACGTCGATCACCAAGCCATTGACCTTCAGCCTGATCTGACTTACCGTGACAGGCCCATCTTCATTTTGGATGAGGCTGAGCGACGCACTCAAAGCCACACGATCAAGTACTTCAAGGTCCAGTGGAGCAACCACACTGAGCAGAAGCAACCTGGGAACGTCAAGACTACCTTAGATCTGAGTTTCCGTATCTCTTTAAAGCCTAGTTTACGAATCTCGGGGACGAGATTCTTGTAAGGGGGTAGGTCTGTCACACCCTACATTTTGTAACATTTCATTTGCATTAATAAAGCATAAAGATTTGGACCAACAAAAACTTTTGCATTATTTGACTTTTTATTTTGGAGTTGGTTTTCTCTCTATGATTTTCAAGTGCTCTTTAAAGTCAACTACTCCACCTTACATACTTCACCTCCCTGCCCAAACTTCTGCCCAATGATCATGCCATGTGTATATTACAATATAGTATTTTCTTACAAAAATAATTTGGCCAAATAGTATTTTCCAAAATTAGTTTTCCAAAAACCCCTGAATTGAGGTTTGCACTGCAAGTACTTGCTTTGGGGTATGAAAAATATTTCAAGGAGTATATTTGAAACCTATTAGATATAGGATTCCCATAAACCACAAAAATATAATTTTAAAAGTTATTTTCCTATTTTATTTAAAAGCTTTTTCTTAAGAACAGAAATGGTCTTTAAAAGGAAAAAAATATTTTATTATTTCAAAAATATTTGACAAAAATCAGGGAAACTGAGTGGACATATATTTTCCATATATAAGAGTTTCAACACATGGTCACGTTCAAAATATTGGACAAAACCTCCAAAAACCATTTCTGCCAATTTCAAAGATTTGAAATATTTCTACAGGAAATATCTTCATAAAAATCCAAGGAAAATCCAGCAAGCCACAAATGCATATTGTGATCACCTTGCAAAGCCTCATATCAATCAAGGTCATTTTGGTTCACCAAAATGCCCGAAAACCCTCTCTGACCAGAATCAAATTTGAACAACTTTGTACTACCAACTTTGTCTCCTTGACCCCAACTTTTGTGAGCATGTTCATGTGACCAAATGAGGCCAGTAAACCAAGTGGTGCATCAAGGGGAAGTGATTTGCTCAACTAGATCTACACAAGTTCATTTCTGCTAATTTCTAGGGTTTACAAAAGTTGCATTGGCAACTTTGCCCAAATAAGCTCCAAATTGGTGGAAGGCCCTAATTATATGTGTCAGTTCACCCTGTGGAGTCTCATGGCAAATGGAAATCATCTACTTGCCCAAACCATTATCAAACACCTTCTAACACTTTTCCAAAATGCCATTTTTGACCTCTTCCACTAATCTCCATGGGGTCAAAGTTTTACCACAGCCCCTCCCAGTCCCCTTGCAGCTCCAGTAACAATGGAAAATCAATAGCTCAATTATTGGAGGGGCAAAACCCCACTATCTCTCTCTGGACAACCCATTTACCTCTCTGCCTCAACCTCCCTCCTCACTCCAGTGGTCACATAGGGCATCCAAAGCCCCTCCCCCTTTATTTACTACACCCTAGAGCCACAAGACATTTTTGGCCACACCCACCTGGCCAGAAAAAATGCCATGGCATGCCATGTGCATGCTCCAGAGCGCGCTACAGTGCGACCAGGCACTGTAGCCGCCCCCTGCCAACCACTCCCGGCCACCTCGGGCCTCCACAGCGTGCCCAATGATGCGCATCGACGTCTGCGTCACGCCACGCCTCTGTCCCCCTCCTCCTTCTCCCTCCTCTCTCCCCAGCTCGCGCGCACGCCGGCCGCCCGCGCGCCCCAGTGAGCACGCTCGCACGTGCGGTGCCCTGGCCTCCTGCTTTCCCTCTCTTCTCTCCCCTCGCCCTAGACCAACCCCACAAGCACCCCAGACATGCCCACGCGCGCCCCCATGACCCGTAGCAACCGCAGCAGGCTCGCCGGCGCACGGGTCCTTGGTGGACCGTCGCCCGCCTATTTAAGGGTCTCCCCGAGCTCTCCTCTCCTCACCACTCGCTCTTTGCACCACCGAATCATCCCCCTGTACCCCCAGTTCCTCTCCAGAGCCACCCGAGCTCTAGATCGAGCTCGAGCTCCGCCGCTTCAGCTCGCCAGAGTTCACGAGGTACAGGCCTCCCCCGCTCCTCCTCTGCCTCGATCTAGAACCCCCGAGCACCCCTGATCATTTCCCCTTTCTCCCCCGCTTCTTTTGCAGCCGGAAAAGGCCAGAACCGACGACGCCCGAAGCTCCTCCGCTGCAAGACCTCGTCGCCGGCGAACCAGGCCACCTCGGTGACTGCAACCACCTCCACCTGAACGGCGACTCGATGCTGATTCCATCCGTACCCTCGCCCGACCTTGACGTGCCCTACATCGACGCCGGTGAGCTTGCCGGCCCTCTGTCGCAGGGTTAGGGATGAAAGGCGGGCCCCGCCTGTCATCCTCTCCTCTCCATCGTCTCGCTCTCTCTCGCTGACGCCTGGGCCCCACCCGTCAGGTTTAAACCTGGCGCGCGCGCGTGCACCAGTGCGCTGGGCCGCTTCTCTGGCTGGGCCTGCTGCACTGCGGCTGTACTGGCCCAGCAAGCACAGAGCCCTTTTTCCTTTTCTTTTTCTGTCACTTTTCCAAAAATTCCTCTAGACTAAATAGTAATCCAAATGCAATAATTCCAGTTCCTAAATTCTTGTAAAAATCCCACTTATTTAATGGTATAACTCTCATTCATGTCCAACCAACTTTTATGTACTGTTCATATTCAAATTCAAATTTGAATATATTTAAACCCGTCTGAAAATCCATCTCATCTATTGTGCTACTCCAAGTCCAAAACTAGGAATTTTCCCCTTCTTATTTTTCACCCTAGTATTTAACAAAAATGAGTTGAAATTTTTCTGAGCACATTGGTTTTTCTGTTTTATTATTGCCTTAATTTTCTCGTTATTATTTGCGACGGTAGATTGCGTTGCTGACGAAGGAGTTGGACCAGAAGACTTTGAAGACCCAGAAGACTTTGTTGAGCCAGGCAAGCATCCCTTTGACCATGTCTATGTAACCCTTTTTATGCATTTCATATAGCACCTTATTATTGTTGCATCAGAATCATGATGAGATGGTAGCCACTTTGGTGGGTTGCCCTCATTTCCTCCTTGTTGATACTTGCATTGTGCATGACCCTACCTTCCTATGAGGGTTATGCAGGTGGCAGGAGATAGGATGCTAAAGTAGATGCTACGTGAATGGGACGGGTATATGCATGGTGATGGAGACAAAGTATTTTCAAAAGACTTTTTTTGAAAACCCCGTTGGGTGCCACTTATGCCCGAGGGAGATAATGAGATGGGTAACCACTTGATGACGAAGTGGTGTACTGAGGCAAGTGTGTGTGTTGTTTTTGAAAATGGATTAGATTTAAGATTTGTTGACTGTCCCAATCTTACATGCGCAACCACTCTACCCTTATATGGGAAAGGGCATTATTGATTACCTAGGACGATACTAGCTTGGAGCATGCATTACTAGTGACGGGAGAGTCGTTGTTGCGCTCTCTCGGGACAGGGTCGTGCCAGGTAGGGCGACCATGACTGTTTTCACAGGGCACCGGACACACCGTTGGTACCCCGTGCTTGCGGTATGTGATGAATATGGGAGAGAGGCTCCACAATTTTAAGATGTGAATGTTGGGCACGGGGGTCACTACCAATCAAGTGGACTCTATGTTAGTGTCGTCTAGGGAAAGATAGTGATTGGGTGCTTACCCCGGGTACTTGAGGTACCGCGGGTCGTGGATGACACGGAAGTTCCCCGGATCTTGTGGGTAAAGTGTGCAACCTCTTCAGAGTGTAAAACTATTCGAATAGACCTGTCCATGGTCAAGGACAGTTGGGCGGTGCTGCTTAAACTGTGTCCAGAGTTTTACAAACCGCGTGTGCGTGTCTGTTGATAAAACTATTTGGGTTAAGCCAGATCGCTTGACACGATGATCATGTTGGATTGGTGTCCAACTCTGCTTATGTTGATATCTGCAACTTGTCCATACGGACATCTATACTCCCATGATGCATACTTTACATGCTGATAGATCATGTCATTGCACTCAAAACTAGCTTTCTGCAAACCACCTACTTAGTGCTATATCATTGCATTATTGTGCCTTGTTCCAATCATGGGTTGCTTAAGAGTACATTCAAAGTACTCATTGGCTTGCCACTGGTTATTTAATTGGCTAGGCATGGAAGAACAGGAGTTCGATGAAGAGTTCGTTGGAGACAAACATGCGAACTAGGACGTTTCCCAGTCAGAATGCCTGTAGGGTTAAGGCAGATGGCATGGGTTCTACTTATCGACGAAGATTTCCGCTGCTTAAGTTTATTTGGTATTCAGCCCTTGTGGCTTTATCTATGTAAGACTTGACCATAATGGTCATAATCCGTGTAAGACGGTATGTATGGATGTAAGACTCTTGTTATTCAGCTTCTGTGTGTTTGGCGAGCATTGATCTCTGGGATCACTGTACACGTGCATTCGGTGATCACGACTTATGAAGTCAGGGTCCCCACATGCTCGCAGCCGATAATCTGATTCGGCCAAACAAGGACCGAGACAATTTTGGCCTGTTATAAGCCCATGATTTGATTGGCACATTCATGGGCCGGGGTCTATTTTGGCTGGCTGCCGGCCCGTGAGCTGTTCGGCATGTTTCAGGCCCAACCTACTTTTCAACCTCCTAAAGGCCAATTGAGTTTTCTTCGGAAAATAGGGCCGACGGTTTACTTGACCTATTAAAGGCCCGAATCTACTAGTGGGCCAGTTTACATTTAGGCCTATTAACGGACCAAGATGACGGGGCCCATGATGCGGATCATATTGGTGATTTGCATGACGGCCGTTTGGCCGGTTTACTGCGAAGGCAGGATATTCGTCACCCTGGGTGAGGAATAGTTATTCTTCACCCCCCCCCCCTCTATTTTACCATCAATGCACCGTAATTTTATGTTCCGTAAGTTTTGTCTTATTTCCGACGCAAATAGGGACCGTAAGAAAATATATAATCACCGTAAAAAATATTTTATGTTATGTAAAATTACAAACGTGAAAACATAGTATAAAATACACATAAACTGTAAATTTTCTTGTCTTATGACCTATATTTTTATTTTCTTATGTCAAATTTTACGTAGTGAATCAATAGAATGTAACTATTTGAATTCGAAATGTAATTTAATTATGAAATGATCGTAAGATTACCTCAGGTGAAGAATAACTTATTCTACACCCTAGGTGATGAATAGTAACAATATATATATAGTAAAATAACTGCAGCATCGTGAATAAGAAAAAAAAACCTAGACTATACAATAAAGAAATTACTGCATATTACATCCATTGGGCATCAAAGTTCGCCACTATGATAATAAAGCACAACCAGACAGCAGATTACATACACTGGGCATCAATGATCGCCACCAGTGCAACTAAACACGACGAAAAAATAATATACAAAACCGACATCACTTCAATAGAGTTTAAGAAAGGTTAGCCCTGCTCGGGAGCTGCAGCGCAAGCAGCTACGCAAGCTAGTGAGACTGCACTTGTTTCACACTTATATCCTCCTCACTCTGAAAGATAAACACGCAGACGGATGACAGGTTTTGCACATATAAGTATCAGTGACACGGTTTAAAATAGCATTAACACAATATGGTATTGTTCAGGTCAAGACATGGCAGGAAATGACATTGTGAAGGAGTTGGCAGCTTCACGACACCACTGGATTACAGATCAACAACTCATAAGCATCAATGGTTAGTGTGTTGTCAATTTATCCCATTTCAGATTGGCAAAATAAGATCACTTGCTCTGTATAGTTTAATTTACATGGTATGAAGAAGGAACTTGGTTGTACTACTGAAAATTTAAATTGAGAAGGACAAACTTTTGTTTATGAACTGGAGTACATAATAAACTTTAAATACGCAATTTGATGCAAACACCAAAAATAAACAACTGTTGTAGTCATGCCTAACCAAATATACACAACAAAGTTTGAAGGCTTGAAAAGGACAAACTTACATTATTGGTGAAGGCAGGCTCTATAAAGCCCTTGTCCATGCCGATGGGGAGGGGCAATTCAAAAAGTTTACCACAGAATCTTCTTCATAAGCATTGCCTTTATTCTACATTTTGTTAAGAGTAAATATAGATGTGACAATATAAGAAAAATGGAGAATATTTAAGATAAGATGAAGAGTGATGGTACATAACCAAGTAGCTATAAATGTAAGTACAGCGATACAGGCAAAAGGTACAGCCAAGAGAAAGCTAAACTTCTTCAGTACCATCGGTGTTATCCAACCTTATGGTAAGAGTAAATATAGATCTTATGTGTAGAACATGGAGGGCAAAGGAAAATAAGCTACAGAGTGATGGTAGATGAACAACTACCTGTCAATATAAGTACACTGATAAAGGACAACAGGTACTTACAAGAACAATGCAGAGCTAAAAAATTTCATTGGCATTGGATATATATTCTACACTAATGTAACCATTCATACAGATCAGATAATTTGGAGCGAACAATTGATAAGCAAGCTATCATGCATACTTCTGTCACATAATGAACCAGGTATGTATGCAAGTACAGTGATATAGGACAACAGGTACTAACAACAGCAAAGCAGCGGGCAACATATTTCAAACCGGAATTCTTTTTGGAGCAGATTTCCTGCAAAGAAGATCCATAAGGCATATGGAGAAAAGTAGAAGTTCAAATTGTCATGCGATATCATAGACAGTACCTCCTCCTCGGAATAAGACCAGTGCATAACAAGGTTTTTCGCACAGGAGACTTCACCAGAAATTCGTTTATAGACTTGCCATCAAAGTGTGATTTCCTCAGGTAACACCAATACTGCTGCAATGCTTCCTTGAAAAGCGCAAGCAAGCTTTGCTCGTCATGACAATCCAGATTAACCCTTGCCTACTTACAACAATGTAATGTAAACCATTGATGTGTTTAATCAGCAGAAAATAGGAAAATAATCACCGTGAATAATAGCACTTACACGTAACTGGGACAGGAAGATGTGAAAATGGTGTTTGTCTTCACTATAATCTTCCAATGACGGGAATATATGCACATAGTCCCTAACAACATTGAAAGCATTGTCTTTTCAACTGGGAATTACTGGAATGGGATTCCAATCTGCTGGAATTGGCCGTCTCTGCAGTGGGGATAGGTCTTCGGCCGGTGGACTTGCTGTACTTTTTGCTGGAGTGGAATTTTTCTGTGGTACAGCTGGTGTTATGGCAACAGAAATCGGCATACCTTTTGCTAAAGTGCAGGTCCTGTGTGGTGGGGCTAGTGGTGTGGCCAGTGAAGTATGGGTACAGTCTGCTGGAGTCGGTCCTACGTTTTGTGTCACTGGTTGTACAACCAATATAAGTGGGGTGATGTCTGATTTCTATGGCACAACCATGTTTTTCAAGGACTTTGCTGGTGCTCCTTCAGGTTCGGCAATCACCCTCTTCCTTTTTGATGTCTGATGCACAAGAACAACACCTGAGTGGAAAAACATGGTATGTTGACAGATGGAATATGTATTGATAATGGATGGGCATAGCATCTCGACATATATGATGAGTAAACTAAGCAGATGGCGGCGCAACAAAGTAGAAGAAATGCAAGACAACATATGCAAGATACGCGCAATCAATGAAACCTTGCCAAATTAGAGCAGGCACCTTGATGGGTGAACATGACAGGCCATCTTCCTTTGACTCCTCGAGGTTAGAATAGGCATTAGGATCATATTCTGAACAAGAATATACAGGTGGGGAGTGTATGAGTTTCATTGCATCTAGAATGGCACTCAATGCCTTGGTGCCAATTTTGTAAGTCATTGCAGTGTTCCACAATATTCTTGTGATGCGCGGATTCAGATATTCACTGTAATTACGTATAATATATGAGAACCATGAAAACATAAATAGTTCTGAGCTTATCTTTGTAATGTAGAGGATATTCTAATATAGGGGCGCCCCTATAAACACTTGTGTGCTATAACTGGATTCTGATGAGAGAGCTCATGTGTGCTGTAATATGGTGCGTGCATTTATATAATTTGGCACAAGTACACAAAAAATAGGCTCTAGAAGTAAGGACGATTGGTAGATGATAGGTTCAAAATATACGGTATAGAGAGTTTATTGCCAAACCATGATAACAAGAGCACACAACAACTAGGCATATCATAGTGTACATAAAAGGGGTACACCATAACCACGATATATAAATCGAGAAAGTGGAACTGGCTTGAAAATACGGTGTTGTATTGCCGCTAGTAATTGAAAGCCTATCGATCAAGTACATGCAAGCTCTATCAGCTGTTGACTGTAGATGTCCCTGCTCCCCTTCCTGACAAGGAACATACTGTACATACTAAATACGGAATAACAAAAGAGGAACATGTTAAAGAACATAAGAGGAAGCATATTCTTGAGGTTCCACTTAATTGCATACAATGTTGGTTGCCCACTCATGATGAATCACAATGCCCAAAGAAATGCAACTCCATGTTGTCTCTCTATATGTGGCAATTTTGAACAAGAGTCATTAGGATCATATTCTGAACAAGAGTAAACAGGTGGGGAGTGTATGAGTTTCATTGCATCCAGAATGGCACTCAATGCCTTGGTGCCAATTTTGTAAGTCATTGCAGTGTTTAGCTTGAAGAGTGGACTCCTGCTAGTGCGACACAAAGCAGCTACACAAATCATAGTGTAGATATAACGGGAAAACCGTAAGCATCAGAGTAAAATTAGCAAAGTGGAACTTGCTGTAATATATGTGCTAGTATTGTCGGTACGACTAGAAAGGCTTCGGATACCGGCTCTCTTCAACTGAAGGTGCGGTACTGTTAATATCAGTGTAACTCTCAAAGGCGACACAGCTCCCCGCATTTCCTTGCTATTCTTATAGGATTCAAGTGGGCAGGCCACTACAAATCCTATTCCCATATTTACAAAATCCTACGAATCAAAGAGGCCCGAAGAGTTCAAAGTGTCCATACCAACCGACCGTATAGACCTCTACACTGCAAATGTCCCTGCTCATCTTCACTACAAGGAACATACTGTACTACTATAATACTCCCTCCGTTCCAAAATATAAGTCTTGGTAGAGATTTCCACTATGGATCAAATACAGATGTATCCAGATACATTTTAGAGTGTAGATTCACTCATTTTGCTCCATATGAAGTCCATGGTGGAATCTATACAAAGACTTGTATTTAGGAACGGAGAGAGTACTTATTAAAGAAGAACAGAAGTGGAACATGGTAAAGAAGAGCAAGCAGATTTTGGATAATAAAATGATCGTTGCGCAGTGCCCACACATGATGAACCAGAGCGCATTAAGAAAGCAACTCCCTGCTGTCTCTCTATATGTGGTGCACGTGCTTTTTCGAAAGTAAAGTAGGAACATTAGTTGACCAATTAAATGTTATCTGTTTTAGTAATATCAGCATCATATTAGATTCGTACTTGAGCAACAAGTTTGGAATTATGAGTGGCACATTGTTTAGCTTGATGGACTCAGGAGCAGCGCTAAGAAGGTACGATGATGGCACTGAATATAAAGGCATGTCTCCATTTCGGTCAGTCGACCATTTCAGGCGGTTGGATGAATATCCTACGTCTCCTAACCCTTCTTCTTCCTCGTCTCTGATTCTTCCCATACAGAACACCGCACGGGTCGCCGGTCGGACCATCGGCCCCCACCGCCTGTTTTCCTCCGCCACCCCCAACCCCCCACCCACGTCGAGTTTTCTTCGTTCGGTGAGGCCCCACCACCGCCCCCCAACCACCAAAGTCCCCACCCGAGTCCCTTCGTTCGCACCGGCGAACTCCGGCGAGCTCTAAAAAATCGAATGACCCAATTTTGAAATTTAGTCTACTGTGATTTAACTAGTGTGGAATATAAAAGGCGAAAACCATAAGCACTGGGAGTATAGTGTTGAGCGTGCCATGGCGGATCTGAAGGTGCAAACCGGACAAAGGCAACTTCGCAACCAATGCTTGCTCTCAACTAGCAAGTAAGTGATGGACAAAAAATCAGAGTAAAGCAGTGGCGATCTATTTTCCTGCTGCGATAAATAAGTTGAGCAGATACGAAAGATTATCGCCTCTGGTGTGGCGCCATGTATGCATTTGCTGAAAATTTACTGTGTTGCGGTAGCGATGGCTGTTGGTGGCGTGGAAGCAGATCTAGGAGGGTAGACGGTGGCAGCGGGGCACGGTGGATGAGACGGTCGTAGGAGTGGTGCCGGCAAGTTGGACGACGGCGGGGATGAAGCGAGAGGACGGGATGAAAGGATCCCGGTCCGAAGCAATGGATGAGAGAGGTCGATCTCTTGTAATGGACGGCGGCGTCGGGGTATCAGCTCCGGCATGGTGGAGGAGGACGGTGGTGGATGGGGTGGCGGACGGAGGAGGCTGGGGTGGAGAGGGTGTTTTGGCGCCGACGGAGTACGAATGGGGAAATGGAGGTGGAGAGGAAGGGAGGAACCATGTCTTCAGGGGGCGCTTGTCTCAAATGTGAGGACATTTACAAACCTAGCCCCCATTTCAAATTTCCTACATCACAGCAATATTAGTCGGTTGGGGATAGGGCGGTAATCTCGCATACACTGAATATTTGCCGATGATAGTTTGTTTTTGCGCCAACCGTGTATGAATCGGGGAGGGAGTCGATTATAAATCGGGGAGGGAGTCGATTTCGGCCGAGGACACACTGTGCATTGGCACCCACCGTGTATGAATCTGGGTGAGAGGCGGTTATGTCACGTTTGAGTGAAATTACAAACCTACCCCTATCGAAACCTATAGAAATCATGCAGATAGGCTTTGCATGGCAGGGATAGGCAGTAGTAATTTCCATCTCGCAGATTTTGGTTTCGGGCGGCTACTGCGACTTTCCCCGCTTCGTTCAAATTTTGCAGAGTGCACGTTTACCGTGCCAACTCAATTCAAATCATGTTTGTATTCTATTTTTTCGGGGGGGGGGGGGTCCATTTTTGGTTGGAATAAAATTCTATATACATCATTTTTTATATATACTTTCAAAAGCACAACAAAGAATTCTGCTCCTTTATATGTATAATATGCTTTACAAATACAATGATCTCAAAATCATAAGGTTTGAATTCAAAAAATTAAACCAAATTATGTTCTACTAAAATGTATGGATCAGTAATATCTACATATTAAATAACATAGATGCGCGTGAATTCATATGAGTATGCATGTTTGATAGATCAATTTTGGTTCGAGTATGGATTACATGTATCATCATCTCGAATTCAAATATTTGAATCCCTTTTATGTTCACTCCTTTCATGTCCATCTCTCTCGCATGCATGCTCCTTCATATAGCTATCACTCTCTTTTCACCAGCTCGCCCGCACGCTCACTTCATGTTTCTCCTATCCTCCCAAACATGGTCTCTCGACGTCTACTTTGAGAAGTGTCACACTCTCCCTATCATTATACATTACACGGTTTTTATTATCTCTCACGTCTCTACCGTTCTCTCGTATCACTAGGTACCTGAGCTTTCTTTTTCACCGGCACACACACAGTCTCCACTCGTCTTTCACTTTCTCTTTCTCTCTATGGGATTTTCTCACACACCCTATATGTCTCTAGATATGAATCATACCACTAAAATTACTCTTTCTCTCTCTCTCTCTCCTGTAGACACAACATTTGTTGCGGTCTCCTTTTCGTCTCCATCCCATACTGACATTATTCATTTGTTTACCGATCAGAAAAACTCCCCCCCCCCTCTCTCTCACACACACACAACTCCTGCTTCCACTCCCCTTCCCGACTGTCGTCTCTCTCTCTCACACACACAAAACTCTCGCTTTCGCACCCCCGACTCGTATTTCTCTCACAAACATTTATCGACTAGCCTCTAGATAGGTTTATACATCCGCACACTCGTGCTTCCACTATCGCATACATGTCTCTCTCCCACTTCTTGTATCTATGTAGATTTTTCTTCCCTTCTTGAGACACGCCCTCTCGATCGTGCACACACACACTATCGCCTCATTTTAAGCTGATACCTCTCGCACACACACTCTTTGTGTCTCTGTCACACATGCACTTCGTGCTCCTCCTCTCTCCCTCTCTCTCTCACACACATGGGATTTTTGCAACAACTACCAAGATGCCCATGCGTTGCACGGAACATGAAGATGCATTTGTACGAGTAGTTTATCTTGTGGGAGAAAAGGATGAACAAGGGAAGGCCTTATTTGCAAGTGTGGAGAGGGGTGTGGGTATCTTTTTGCAAAATTGCCATAGTTTCAAATATAGATCGGGCGGCCTATATTGCAGGATGGCAGGCACACGATCATCACCGACTATGCTTTTTATAAGAGTTCTCTACTCTTATAAAAACCCGAGTTGGTGATGATGATGTTCTCGCCATCCTGCAATATAGACCGTTCGATCCATATCTGACGGATAGATAGCAAAGTATGACAATTTTGCAAAAAGATACTCAACCTCTCTCCATATTTGCAGATAAGGTCTTCCCAAATTCATCCTTATCTCTCACAACATCAATGTTGAGCAATTAAAAAAGAAGACAATGGAACAATCTGGCATGGTGGCCGGCTGGCCGCTACCGGCGTCGTCCATCCCCATGGCTACGCTCAGTCCGACCACCAATCGCCACCACGCCCAACTCCTACTCACCTCATTTCTCCACTTTCTTGAGATATTCTTAGTTTTTACATATGGGATTACTCCTGCATGGATCAATCGCAACAGATATTTTGTAAAATAAATGCATCTTGGTGTTCTGTGTAATGCACAGGCATCTTGCTAGTAGGGATAAAAAACAGAGTTGGTGATGATGGTGGGCCTACCATCCTGCAATATAGGCCGTCCGATTTATATCTGTTGGACAGGAACGAAACTATGGCAATTTACCCGCACTCCTCTCCACATTTGCAGATAAGGCCTTCCCTCGTTCATCCTTTTCTCCCACAAGATCTTGATGTTTCGTGCAACGCACGGGCATCTTGCTAGTAAGAGTAGAAATTAGACATATACCACTTACCGAATCTTGGAACCAACAACATTCCTCCCTTTTCTCATCAAAACCGCCAAAGGAATATATTTTGAGTGAAGCACAATAATTTTGTGTTATATACGTATTTCAAAACTAGACTTTTTTCTATCAAATCGGTGAATATGTATTAATCTACTCAGATCGTGTGGCAACACATTGGCACATTGCTAGTAGTTATTATAAGTTTTTGGACACCAGACAAACGGTGGAGTGCATATACGAAGAGAAGAGGCGCACGCACGCAGTCGGTCTCTCGTTGTCTCGCACACACGATTGCTACGTAAAGGCAACATTAACAAATAAACCCTAAAACCCTAGGTGCACGATTGTTGCATTCGTGGGTACCGGGTACGTGGTGGAGCGCACCTTTGTAGGAATAGTCAGCTCGGGAGGATAAAGGCGGTGGAATAGTTTTTGTAGTTCTTCACAAAAAAATGTGTTTACCAATGCATGCATGAACACTAGTTACTCTAACCCCCTTCTCTTCTTTAATTCTTTGCCACATCAGCATGGTTGCTATTCCCGTGTGCATGATACCAACTAAGATACCACCATTATGGCCAGCCTTAATCATCGCATGCAATAATTTAGTGCACCTTGAAATATGAACATGTGTGGGGCGTGTATGTTTTTAATGACTTGAGACTATACCTAGCCCGAGATGCAAGATGAGACTTATTATGCACCATTCCCCATACCTGCAGGAAGCCCGTTCGTTGGGCACCAATCCGTTGTGACCAGCAATATTTCCACCACTTCCCTCCCTCGTAATTTACTCCAACAAATATGCCCACGTAGCTGTTACTTAACTGCAGGTGCATTGGGTCACTGACATATGGGCCCAACAGGAGTCTGGCCCACATGTCAGTGACGCAACTGGACCTGCAGTTAAGTCAGTGCAGCTCAGTCCATATCTTATGTAGGTGTGCCATTGCTCGCTATAAATACAGCGCCTCCCACGACATCGCTATCTCCTCCCCCTCACGTTCACGTTCATCACTCTCTCCTCCCCCTCCCTCTCATGTCGACCACCATGGCATCGCCCCTCCCAAGCCCTAGGTGCCCCTCGTTGCACCGCGGATGGTCATGCATCGCCGTTCCGTTCCTTGCTGCCACTAGTCGAGGAGGACGTGTCAGCGTTCCGCTCCTCGTCGCGCCGCGACGCGTCGCCATTCCGTTCCTCGCCGCCACTAGTCAAGGAGGACGCGTCGGCGTTCCGCTCCTGCCCATGCCACGACGCGTCGATGTTCAGTTCCTTGCCGCCACTAGTCGAGGAGGACATGTCGGCGTTCCGCTCCTCGCCGCGACGCGTCGGCGTTCCCAATCTCGCCAGCACGCGCGTCGGCTCCCCACTACGAGGAGAATGTCGCCCCGCCCGCCGAGCCCCCCAGCCTTGAGGAGCTTCGGAAAGAAATGGATGTCGCCTTGTGGGAGGCTTTGCCTCCAGCAGAGCGCGCCTAAATAGAGGCGGAGAAGAAGGTCGAGGAAGAGAAGCGCAGCATGGAACAAGCTGCCTGGGAGGCCTATGTCGCGTCCGAGAGAGTCAGGCAATTGGCTCTTTGGCAGAGGGCTCGTGCGAGGGCTGTGAGGGTGGCAGAGGACGCCGGTGCCGATGCCCTGAGTGCAGTCGGGCCCAAGGGCCTCATCTACGCTTGGCGGTACGTGGACCGGGTGCACGCTTCCAGCGAGGAGGAGTACCTATTGGCGCCGGATCACCACACCAGTCGGATCGCGCTCGCCCGCCGGCAAGCCACCAATCATCACCTCGTGAGTTGCGAGGCTGAGGAAGAGGCATTGTGTCGGCGCGCTGGGAAACGGCTGCGCACCAGGGCACTTGTGGCGCGCCGCAAGCGCTCCTGTGAGCGTCGTGGCTTTTAGTAGGAGTATAATTTTTGTTTCGTAAGGCGATCTCATTAGTTTTGGGACGCAAATGATAAATCCCGAACGTTCAAGAATTATTAGCGTCCTTAATTAAGTATGTAAAAGGGAATGTTTGGAAACCTTGTGTATTCGTACGCATTTTGCAAGTATGTGCATATAGCACAAACTTTACTATATACTATCGCACTACACGTCTCTCTCTATATATGCTTGCAGACTGTGCTACTCCCTCCGTCCAGGTCAATAAGTCATCTTTGGTTGTGCACCGTGACTAAGAAGGAGGGAAGACTTATACACCTAGACGGAGGGAGTACTACTATTACTTATGTATGTGCAAATGCACATTTTAACGTTACGATGCGGTTTTTGTGAAAGTAGAAAAACAGCACTAGTCAAGCTTGTGAAATGATTCAATGCAAAACAAATGCAAAAATGCTCGTTTGATTGTTTACTTTTAGCTTCCTTCTCTGTGGTTATTTCTCTGTCGTACTTTGTACGAAGTATCTCACTGGTTAGAAAGGCATGCAGATTCCCAAACCACTTCGTACACCCTGTATCGAATTTTTTGCTTAACAGGTTGTGCCGTGCAATTGGAATTCCAACTTGAGTACTACTACTAGTAGGAGTACTAGGGGCCAGTTCTTTTAGGCTTCTAGATTAGTAATCCCATAACTACTACCTCCGTCCTGGTTTATTGGTCCCCATTGTAATCTGTGTCAAATTTTGATCATAAATTTAACTAATGAAAGGTTAGTGCATGTCACATGCACTAACATTTTATCAGTTAAATCTTTCGTCAAAATATAGCACAAATTATAATGGTGAGGAATAAACCAGGACGGAGGTACTACTAGTGGTCGTTTAGAATCCCAAACAAATGACATGCACTAACATTTTATCAGTTAAATCTTTGGTAAAAATTTAGTACAAATTACAATGGTGAGGAATAAACCAGGACGGAGGTACTACTAGTACTAGTAGCTTAGAAGCCCAAATAAATGAGTGACGTTCCTTAATGTTAGTCACCACTGTGAGTAGTCTTATGGGAAAAGCTGGGGAAGCCGCCAAAAGAACTGGCCCTAGGAGTAGTAGCTAGGGATACTAGGAGTAGTAGCTAGGATCGAGTGTGCGAGATGAACCGGATAAAGTAAATGCAGAGAGATGAAATGCAAAAAAGACGGAGGGATGTGATGGTTGCTTGTCCATTTATTTTACCAGGCCACTTATTACTCGGAGAGGTTGGGTTTTGTGATATGATGGCTTTACTGGCGCGCCATGAGCGGGGTGAGACTCCCGTGCAGCGCTGCCCTCTACACTAGTACGACTACATCGGTCGTGGTTTTACCCCCCATTGAATTTGACTGAAGATTTAACTGACAAAATGTTAGTGCATGTCAACAAAAACAATATCATTAGATTCGTATTTGAACATAGTTTTCAATGATACTCACTACAAAAAAATACACTTCCGTGATGATACGTGTTTGTCATAGTAGGTCGCATTATCTGTCATGCATGTACATCCATGACGATTTTATGACAGAATCAAGATAGTCATACATGTGCTGTCATAGAAGTGTTCCATGACATTACCAAAATTATCATCACGGAAGTGTCCACTTCCATGATGATAAATCGCACGTCACAGAAGTGCTTTCGTCAAGGGTGACCAACACGTGGCATCCACCATAATGGAACGCCGTTAAGCTACCGGGTCAGGTTTTGGATCCGATAACCCATTAACAGCCCCGAGCAATGGGGATTTTCCACATGTAAAATCATCATTAGCTGGAGGAAACACGTGTCGGCTCATCGTTGGGACAGATGTCATCCACTCATTGGACAGAAGGCGCCTATGATACGTCGACACGTGGCATGGCCCAACAGAGGCCCATTCCTGTGAAAAGGCTAGCCCATTTGACTTGGTCAAAAGGTGGCGGGCTGGCCCATGTAAAGCCTGTTAACGGCCTATTCGCATATAGCCCATTAACAGCCCGCTAACCCAAGGCTTGTTACACCCTATCCGAATTAGGCCCAGCAGCGTCATCTGGGCCACCCAATATGATTCGAGCCCGTTTTCACTTCTCGCCCATGTATGGCCCATGACGTCTTTCGGCCCATATGAGGCCCTGTGTAACTCTTGGCCTATTAACGGCCCGTGGTGAAACTGGCCCATAATGAACAGTGTATCACTTTACATCCATTAACGGCCCGTGGTGAAACTGGCCCCTAATGAACAGTGTATCACTTTATACCCATTAACGGCCCGTTATTCCGTTGGGCCGTTTCCAGCCCATGTTATCTTTCGGCCTTCTCAGAGCCTATTTATTCTTGGGCTCATTTCCAGCATTCGTTCACTTACGGCCCGTTACTGTCATTTTCTGCTTGTGGGCCAAATTCAGCCAGTGGTTACAGTCGGCCCGTTTGTGGTCCGTTAATACGTTGGGCCGTTTTCATAGCGTAATCAAATACGGCCTATTAACGATAGCCCGTTATGGTCGGCCCATGAACGGACGATTCCAACTCTAGCCCACGGCCATAATGTGGTCTGTTTGGCCCATGTTTGGCCAATCGATCATACGGCCCGTATAAGGCCCATTGATGATACGGCCCACAGAAGGCCCATTGTTTCTACGGCCCGTAGAAGGCATATTGTTTCTACGGCCCGTAGAAGGCCCACTGTTTCTACGACCAGTAGGAGGCCCAGTGTCACTACAGTAAATATTAGCCCATGGTTATTGTGGCCTAGTTTTAAAAAATAGGTTATTGCAACCACTAGCTAACAGCGGAAAAAGAACTGCAATGACTACAAGCAAACAAATAAACAAGACAACAAGGAAATAAATAAGCAAGCAACTAACGCTAGGCTATCACGGCTATTACACATATTACATCCACTGGGCATCAAAGTTCGCCTCCAGTGCAAATATAGGGAACAAAGCAGCATATCATATACACTGGTTGTCAAAGTTGGCGACCAGCGCAAATAAACGCGGCAGCAAAACAAAACCAGAACTGAAACCACTTCAGAAGATCTCAAGAAACAATATCCTGGGTACCCATAATGCTGGCAAGATGCTTAGCAAGCTTATTAACATTCTCTTGTTTGGCGCTTAAATCCTCCAGCGCTTGCTGTTGCACCAGAAAATATGCATCTGAATTCTGCAGGGACTTCCTCAGTCCTTCAGCTTCCTGTCGCAGCACATCTGATCGATGTCTTTCAACTCGAAGTTGAGACTCAAGAAGACGAACTGATTCAGGCCGCGAGTTCGAAGAGCTTGTGACAGAAGTAGTGCCTAGTAACTCGAACACTACATCAAGACAGGACTTTTGGGTTCCCTCACTGTCGTCAAGATAGTTTTTATCAGCTTTCTTGGGGACCAACAGGGATGTCTCACTATCTTGAACCGTATCTGCATTACTTCCTTTACCATTGGATAACATAGTACTTTTCTCCAATATTTTGTCCGCATTCTAAAAGAGAAACAAGCAGACACATCACATGTCTACCATGTTGTATATGAAACTCATTTTGGTAAATGAGTTCAGTAGTAAAGTGGACAGGATAACAACATGAAACAAACATATATCTATGTACCATGGTCACTTTATGGTCTATATCATTCTAGTTTTTTTTGCCAAATCAAGATAGAGACACAGTTCAAATAATATTTGTTCAAGACAAAGCAGAAATAGACAGAATATAAGTGTGGGTAACTATAGAGCAATAACAACACTTGTAATGTGCATGACATGAGAACATAACTGTTTATTCAATTGAAACTGAAATCAACATAGAGCAGGTTACAACAGCAAACCAGTTAAAGAAACATGTTTAAAACATACCTATTGCGCCATTGGAGTTTCAATTCCATCCTTCAAATTTGAAAATAGTTGGTATGAGTAAATACAGTAATGCAAGAGCAAAGGAGTATGAACCATAGCTATAGAACCTGACTAGAGAACAAATCTTCTTCTCCTTTCAGCATTGAGTTGGGATTCGGAGTGGTGGTCCTCGTGCTTTGGGCACTGCAGTTCCCTTACTAACTGCTTGTGTTTGCGTGCTCTGTGGTGGAGACGGTGCTGTGTCAACTGGAATTGGGTTACTATCTGCTGGGGTTGGGGTTAGAAGGGGTGTAGCTGGTTCTCTGTCCAACTGGGTAGGGGTACAATCTGCGAGAGTCTGGGTTATGTGTGGTGGATCTGGTCCTTGAGCAAGTACAACCGTGGTTCTATCTGCATCAACTGGTAGCACTATCTTTTCTGAAGACCGTGTTGTTACTCCCTTAGATACTTCCATCACGCTCTCCAGTTCAAATGGCTGATAAACAAGGAAAATAATTGAAAGTATAGACATTGTATGATAGACAGGTGCAATGGATAGTGGGGAATAAAAGAGGGCATGAAATAATTCATATTTATGTTGTCTAACCAAACAGGATAGCATGACACAATTTCGCATATAGCGTGGCTAACTAAACAGGATAGCATGACACAATTTCACATTATGATGGCTAACTAAAAAAGATGGAAAGACATAGTTCAAAATATGAGACTATGTAAACAGGATGACATGACATAACTATATAATGTGTTTATTAAATAGGTTGGCATGCCATAATTCACATACATTCATGGATAGAATGCCATAATTCAAAATATGATGACTGTAAACACTAAACAGGATGAGATGATATAACTATATGATGTCTTTATTAAATGGGTTGCCATGCCATAATTCAGATAGATGATGTGTATGTACTATGTAAACATGATGGCATGATATAATTCAAATATATGATTTATATAGTAAGCAAGTAAACAGATGGCAATCCATATATGATGTAAAAACTAAGCAATGCAAGACAACATGCATGACATGGGTAATATAACCCAGCCAAGTTTGAGCATAGACCTCAAGGGGGGAATAGGACTGGTCATCACTCTCTGAATCCTCCTCTGAGGATCTCTCTGTAACCAGCAAGATGTCTGCTTCAGCAGGTAGCATTATCTGCTCTAAATACCTTGCTTTCACTCGAGATACTTCCATCACCGCTTCAAATGGCTGATGCACAGGAAGAGTAGTTGAATATACAAACGTTGTCGGCAAATGGAACACGTAATACAAAAAAAGATAGCATGATATAATTCACATACATGATGATTGGCTAAACAGCATGGCATTGCATAATTCACATATCTAATGCCTTTGCAACAAGATAGCATTGTATAATTCACATATATAATGTCTTGCAACAAGATGCAATGCATAATTCACATATATGGTAATTAGACACTTAACTGGTGGCATTCACACAAAGCATGTCTAAACTAATCAAATGACATAGCAATGCGAGACACCATACGCACGATATGAGCAACATAACCCTACCATGTTAGAGCATACACCTCGGGGGGAATAGGACTGGTCATCTGTCTCTGAATCCTCCTCTGAGGAGCTATCCGTAACCAGCGAGATATGCGCTTCGTCAGATAGCATAGTCTGCTCTGAAGACCTTGTTTTCACTACAGAATTTGCCATCACCGTGTCAAATGGCTGATGCACACGAAGGGTAGTTGAATCTACTAACATTGTTGACAAATGTAATATGTAACGAAAAAAAGGATGGCCTGATATAATTTACATATGATATGACTCGCTAAGCAGGATGGCATTGCAAAATTCACATATATGATGCCTGGCTAAACAAGATGGCATTACATAATTCACATAAACGATGAATAAACTAAACAGATGGCATTCGCACAAAGGATGTCTAAACTAAGAAGATGACATATTTGATGTATAAAGTAAGCAATGCAAGACACCATAGGCATGATATAACCAACATCAGCATGCCAAGTTAGAGCGAAGACCTCAGGGGGTAAATAGGAGTTGTCTTCTCCTTCTGAACCCCCCTCAGAACAGATATCTTCCTCTCGATTACAATCCGAAAAGAGTGGAGGTGGGCTGCCTTTGCGCCTACCATGGAGCGACGTCTGCATGAAATTTTATTGCCACGCAAGGCTCGTCTCTTTTGCTCTACATGTTCAGTTCCATTGTTTACAATAACTGTCATGCATAGGAATAAAACATAGTGAGATTATGTAAGGAGTGCATGCAGAAATCCAGAGTGATGGTAGCAACCTGTGGATAGACCCAAAACCAATAATAGCAGGCAGATAATGGCTTTAGTTAAAAAATACAGATAATGGCTTCTTTACTGTTTGTTTCCCACCCAACATGAAACTCATAGTAGACACCGGAGATTAACCAGATAGTAGATAGATACTATTGATAGCGGCCCCGATATGTACCCCACAACCATTTAAAAACTCAAGTTTGACCATTAGTTTGGAGCTGACTCAGAGTCTAATCGGTGAACAGGATGATAAAGTAGCATGTAATATTAAGCGATGCATAACGTAAGCAGACACAAAAGAGTGTGACCTCTTTTGCGGACCCGTGTAGTCCTCGAGGTCATCTGCTCGGTTGATGATGGTAATGCAGTTTTCATGGTTGCGGCTACCTCTTGAGCACTGCGTTGGATTCCCCGAAGAGGAGAGGATGATGCAGCAAAGTAGCGTCAGTATTTCCCTCAGTTTTTGAGAACCAAGGTATCAATCTAGTAGGAGGCTACGCTCGAGTCCCTCGTACCTACAAAAAAACAATAGCTCAACGCAACCAACGCGCTTAGGGGTTGTCAATCCCTTCATGGTCACTTACAAAAGTGAGATCTGATAGAGATGATAAATAATATTTTTGGTACTTTTGGTATAGAGATGCAAAACTAAAAATTAAAGGAAAATTAATAGCAAAGCAATAATAAAGTGATGGAGATTGATATGATGAGAAATAGACCCGGGGGCCATAGGTTTCACTAGTGGCTTCTCACAAGAGCATAAGTATTCTACGGTGGGTGAGCAAATTACTGTTGAGCAATTGACAGAATTGAGCATAGTTATGAGAATATCTAGGTATGATCATGTATATAGGCATCACGTCCGAGACAAGTAGACCGAAAGGATTCTGCATCTACTACTATTACTCCACTCATCGACCGCTATCCAGCATGCATCTAGAGTATTAAGTTAAAAACAGACTAACGCCTTAAGCAAGATGACATGATGTAGAGGGATAGTTTCATGCAATATGATAAAAACCCCATCTTGTTATCCTCGATGGTAACAATACAATACGTGCCTTGCTGCCCCTTCTATCACTGGGAAAGGACACCGCAAGATCGAACCCAAAGCTAAGCACTTCTCCCATGGCAAGAAAAACCAATCTAGTAGGCCAAACCAAACTGATAATTCAAAGAGACTTGCAAAGATAACCAATCATACATAAAAGAATTCAGAGAAGATTCAAATATTATTGATAGATAAACTGGATCATAAACCCACAATTCATCGGTCTCAACAAACATACCGCAAAAACAAGATTACATCGAATAGATCTCCATGAGAGAGGGGGAGAACATTGTATTGAGATCCAAAAAGAGAGAACAAGCCATCTAGCTAATAACTATGGACCCGTATGTCTAAAGTAAACTACTCACACTTCATCGGAAAGGCTTGGATGATGATGTAGAAGCCCTCCGTGATCGATGCCCCCTCTGGTGGAGCTCCAGAACAGGCCCCAAGATGGGATCTCGTGGATACAGAAAGTTGCGGCGGTGAAATTAGGTTTTTGGCTCCGTCCCCGATCGTTTTGGGGTACGTGGATATATATAGGAGGAAGAAGTACGTCGGTGGAGCTTCGAAGGCCCACGATGCAGGGGGCGCGCCCTCCACCCTCGTGACCGCCTCGTGGCTTTCTTGACTGAGGGTCCAAGTATCCTGAGTCTTATCTGATGAGAAAATCACGTTCCCGAAGGTTTCATTCCATTTGGACTCCGTTTGATATTCCTTTTCTTCGAAACCCTAAAATAGGCAAAAAAACAGCAATTCTGGGGTGGGCCTCTGGTTAATAGGTTAGTCCCCAAAATAATATAAAAGTGGATAATAAAGCCCAATAATGTCTAAAACAGTAGATAATATAGCATAGAGCAATCAAAAATTATAGATACGTTGGAGACGTATCAAGCATCCCCAAGCTTAATTCCTGCTCGTCCTCGTGTAGGTAAATGATAAAAAGAGAATTTTTGATGCGGAGTGCTACTTGGCATAATTTTAATGTAATTCTTCTTAACTGTGGTATGAATATTCAGATCCGAAAGATTCAAGACAAAAGTTCATATTGACATAAAATGATAATACTTCAAGCATACTAACTAAGTAATTATGTCTTCTGAAAATAACATGGCCAAAGAAAGTTCATCCCTACAAAATCATATAGTTTAGTCATGTTTCATTTTCGTCACACAAGAATGCTCTCATCATGCACAACCCCGATGACAAGCCAAGCAATTGTTTCATACTTTAGTAATATCAAACCTATAAACTTTCACGCAATATATAAGCGCGAGCCATGGACGTAGCACTATGGGTGGAATAGAATATAATGAGGGGGGTTATATGGAGAAGACAAAAAGGAGAAAGTCTCACATCAACGAGGCTAATCAATGGGCTATGGAGATGCCCACCGATTGATGTTAATGCAAGGAGTAGGGATTGCCATGCAACGGATGCACTAGAGTTATAAATGTATGAAAGCTCAACAAAAGAAACTAGTGGGTGTGCATCCAACTTGCTTGCTCACGAAGACCTAGGGCACTTGAGGAGGCCCATTGTTGGAATATACAAGCCAAGTTCTATAATGAATAATTCCCACTAGTATATGAAAGTGATAACATGAGAGACTCTCTACTATGAAGATCATGGTGCTACTTTGAAGCACAAGTGTGGTAAAATGATAGTAACATTGTCCCTTCTCTCTTTTTCCTCATTTTTTGGGCCTTTTCTTTTTTATGGCCTTTCTTTTATTTGGGCCTTCTATTTTTTATGGCCTTTCTCTTTTTTATATATATTCCTCACTTGGGACAATGCTCTAATAATGATGATCATCACACTTCTATTTATTTACAACTCAATGATTACAACTCGATACTAGAACAAAGATGACTCTATATGAATGCCTCCGGCGGTGTACCGGGATATGCAATGAACCAAGAGTGACATGTATGAAAGAATTATGAACGGTGGCTTTGCCACAAATACTATGTCAACTACATGATCATGCTAAGCAATATGACAATGATGAATGTGTCATGATGAACAAAATGATGGAAAGTTGCATGGCAATATATCTCGGAATGGCTATGGAAATGCCATAATAGGTATAATGCACCGGTGAAGATATAAGGAGGTTTATGTGTGAAAGAGCATATCATATCACGGGGTTTGGATGCACCGGTGAAGTTTGCGCCAACTCTCAATGTGAGAAAGGGCAATGCACGGTACCGAAGAGGCTAGCAAGGATGGAAGGGTGAGAGTGCGTATAATCCATGGACTCAACATTAGTCATAAAGAACTCACATACTTATTGCAAAAATCTACAAGTCATCAAAAACCTCGGCACCATGCGCATGCTCCTAGGGGGATAGATTGGTAGGAAAAGACCATCGCTCGTCCCCGACCGCCACTCATAAGGAAGACAATCAAATAACACCTCATGTTTGAAATTTGTTGCATAACGTTTACCATACGTGCATGCTATGGGACTTGCAAACTTCAATACAAGTATTTCTCAATTTCGCAACTACTCAACTAGCATGACTTTGATATTATTACCTCCATATCTCCAAACAATCATCGAGCATCAAATTTTTCTTAGTATTCAACACACTCATACGAAAGTTTTATTATTAATATTGCATACCAAGCATATTAGGACTTTAAGAAAATTACCATGCTATTAAGACTCTCAAAATAATCTAAGTTAAGCATGAGAGATCAATAGTTTCTATAAAACAAATCCACCACCGTGCTCTAAAAGATATAAGTGAAGCACTAGAGCAAAAACTATAAAGCTCAAAAGATATAAGTGAAGCACATAGAGTATTCTAACAAATTCCAAATCATGTATGGCTCTCTCAAAAGGTGTGTACAGCAAGGATGATTGTGGTAAACTAACAATAAAATAGTCAAATCATAGAATACGCTCCAAGCAAAACACATATCATGTGGTGAATAAAAATATAGCTCCAAGTAAAGTTATCGATAGAAGTAGACGAAAAGAGGGGATGCCTTCCGGGGCATCCCCAAGCTTTGGCTTTTAGGTGTCCTTAGATTATCTTGGGGGTGCCATGGGCATCCCCAAGCTTAGGCTCTTGCCACTCCTTGTTCCATAGTCCATCAAATCTTTACCCAAAACTTGAAAACTTCACAACACAAAACTTAAAGTAGAAAACTCGTGAGCTCCGTTAGCGAAAGAAAACAAAAGACCACTTCAAGGTACTGTAATGAACTCATTATTTATTTATATGGGTGTTATACCTACTGTATTCCAACTTCTCTATAGATTATAAACTATTTTACTAGCCATAGATTCATCAAAATAAGCAAACATCACACGAAAAACAGAATCTGTCAAAAACAGAACAGTCTGTAGTAATGTGCAGCTAGCGCAAGATCTGGAGCCCCAAAAATTCTAAAATAAATTGCTGGACGTGAGTAATTTATCTATTAATAATCTTAAAAAATAATTAACTAAATAGCATTCTCAAATAAAAATGAAAGTATTTCTCGTGAGCGCTAAAGTTTTTTTTTTACAGCATGTTCAACAAGACTTTCCCCAAGTCTTCCCAACGGTTCTACTTGGAACAAACATTAATTAAACACAAAAAACAAAACCAAAACAGAGGCTAAATAATTTATTTATTAATAAACAGGATCAAAAAGCAAGGAATAAAAATAAAATTGGGTTGCCTCCCAATAAGCGCTATCGTTTAACGCCCCTAGCTAGGCATAACAAGCAAGAATAGATCTAGGTATTGCCATCTTTGGTAGGTAATCCATAAGTGGCTCTCATGATAGATTCATATGGTAATTTTATTTTCTTTCTAGGGAAGTTTTCCATGCCCTTTTTTAATGGAAATTGAAATCTAATATTCCCTTCCTTTATATCAATAATTGCACCAACCGTTCTAAGGAAAGGTCTACCGAGAATAATAGGGCAAGAAGGATTGCAATCTATATCAAGAACGATATAATCTACAGGCACATAATTTCTATTTGCAACAATAATAACATCATTAATTATTCCCATAGGTTTCCTAATAGTTGAATCCGCAAGATGCAAGTTTAGAGATCAATCATCAAAATCACGGAAATCTAGCAAATCAGACAAAGTTTTGGGAATAGTAGAGACACTAGCACCCAAATCACACGAAGCATAAAACTCATGATTTTTAATTTTAATTTTAATAGTTGGTTCCCACTCATCATAAATTTTTCTAGGGATAGAAACTTCCAATTCAAGTTTTTCTTCATAATATTGCATCAAGGCATCAACGATATGTTTAGTAAACGCTTTATTTTGAGTATAAGCGTGAGGAGATTTTAGCACGGATTGCAACAAGGAAATACAATCAATCAAAGAGAAATTTTCATAGTTAAATTCCTTGAAATTCATAATAGTGGGTTTAGCAACATCTAGGGTTTTAATTTCTTCAATCCCACTTTTATCAAATTTAGCATCAAGATCAAAAGATTCAGAATTATTGGAACGCCTTCTAGGTAAAGGTGGATTATATTCAGTCCCATCATTATCAAGATTCATATTGCAAAACAAAGATTTAATAGTGGAAACATCAATAACTTTTATATCTTCATCATTATTTTCATAGGAACTAGAAGAACACACTTTTATAAAGGCATCTTTCTTAGCACGCATCCTAGCGGTTCTTTCTTTGCACTCGTAAATGTAAATTCTCATGGATTTGAGAGACTCATTGATATCATGCTTAGGTGGAATAGATCTAAGTTTCAAAGAATCAACATCAAGAGCAATTCTATCAACGTTCCTAGCCAAATCATCAATCTTAAGCAATTTTTCTTCAATCATAGCATTAAAATTCTTTTGCGAAGAAATAAATTCTTTAATATTAGATTCAAAATCAGAGGGCATCTTATTATAACTTACATAAGAATTGTTGTAGGAATTACCATAATTATTAGGGGGATTACTAGGAATAGGCCTAGGATTGAAATTTCCTCTATACGCATTGTTACCAAAATTGTTCCTACCAACAAAATTCACATCCATAGATTCATTATTATTCTCGATCAAAGTAGACAAGGGCATATAATTAGGATCAGAAGAAACACTCTTATTAGCAAATAATTTCATAAGTTCATCCATCTTTCCACTCAAAACATTAATTTCTTCTATCGCATGCACCTTTTTATTAGTAGATCTTTGAGTGTGCCATTGAGAATAATTAACCATAATATTATCTAGGAGTGCCTCCCGCGGCCGAATCTAAAAGATTTCTAGAAGCAAAATTCAATCCGGCATAAAAATTCTGAACAATCATCCACAAATTTAAACCATGAGTAGGGAAATTACGTATCATTAATTTCATTCTCTCCCAAGCTTGTGCAACATGTTCATGATCAAGTTGCTTAAAATTCATAATATCGTTTCTAAGAGAGATGATCTTAGGGGGAGGAAAATACTTAGAGATAAAAGCATCTTTGCACTTGTTCCATGAATCAATACTATTTTTAGGCAAAGATGAAAACCAAGCTTTAGCACGATCTCTAAGCGAAAAAAGGAAATAGCTTGAATTTAACAATATCATTATCAACATCTTTCTTCTTTTGCATGTCACACAAATCAAAGAAGCTATTAAGATAGGTAGCGGCATCTTCACTAGAAAGGACGGAGAACGGATCTTTCATGACAAGATTCAACAAAGCAGTATTAATTTCACAAGATTCAGCATCGGTAAGAGGAGCAATCAGAGTGCTAAGGAAAACATTATTTTTGGTATTGGTGAAGTCACACAATTTAGTATTATCTTGAGCCATCACGACAAACAAGCAATCCAACACACGAGCAAACAAAAAGCAAACGGGCAAAAAGAGGCAAATAGAGAGAGAGAGAGGGATGATAGAGAGAGAGAGGGCAAATAAAACGGCAAGGGTGAATTGGGGGGACAGGAAAACGAGAGGCAAATGGCAAATAATGTAATGCGGGAGATAGGGATTGTGATGGGTACTTGGTATGTTGACTTTTGCGCTGACTCCCCGGCAACGGCGCCAGAAATTCTTCTTGCTACCTCTTGGGCACTGCGTTGGATTTCCCCGAAGAGGAGAGGATGATGCAGCAAAGTAGTGTAAGTATTTCCCTCAGTTTTTGAGAACCAAGGTATCAATCCAGTAGGAGGCTACACTCGAGTCCCTCGTACCTACACAAAAACAATAGCTCAACGCAACCAACGCGCTTAGGGGTTGTCAATCCCTTCACGGTCACTTACAAAAGTGAGATCTGATAGAGATGATAAATAATATTTTTGGTATTTTTGGTATAGAGATGCAAAGTAAGAAGTAAAGGTAAAGTAAAAGCAAAGCACTAATAAAGTGATGGAGATTGATATGATGAGAAAGAGAATCTGGGGCCATAGGTTTCACTAGTGGATTCTCTCAAGAGCATAAGTATTCTATGGTGGGTGAGCAAATTACTGTTGAGCAATTGACAGAATTGAGCATAGTTATGAGAATATCTAGGTATGATCATGTATATAGGCATCACGTCCGAGACAAGTAGACCGAAATGATTCTGCATCTACTACTATTACTCCACTCATCGACCACTATCCAGCATGCATCTAGAGTATTAAGTTAAAAACATAGTAACGCCTTAAGCAAGATGACATGATGTAGAGGGATAGTTTCATGCAATATGATAAAAACCCCCATATTGTTATCCTCGATGGCAACGATACAATACGTGCCTTGCTGCCCCTTCTGTCACTGGGAAAGGACACCGCAAGATGAGGACCCAAAGCTAAGCACTTCTCCCATGGCAAGAAAAACCAATCTAGTAGGCCAAACCAAACTGATAATTCGAAGAGACTTGCAAAGATAACCAATCATACATAAAAGAATTCAGAGAAGATTCAAATATTATTCATAGATAAACTGGATCATAAACCCACAATTCATCGGACTCAACAAACACACCGCAAAAAGAAGATTACATCGAATAGATCTCCACGAGAGAGGGGGGGGACATTGTATTGAGATCCAAAAAGAGAGAAGAAGCCATCTAGCTACTAACTATGGACCCGTAGGTCTAAAGTAAACTACTCCCACTTCATCGGAGAAGCTTGGATGATGATGTAGAAGCCCTCCGTGATCGATGCCCCCTCCGGCGGAGCTCCGGAACAGGCCCCAAGATGGGATCTCATGGATACAAAAAGTTGTGGCGATGGAATTAGGTTTTTGGCTCCGTCCCCGATCATTTGGGGGTACGTGGATATATATAGGAGGAAGAAGTACGTCAGTGGAGCTTCGAGGGGCCCACGAGGCAGGGGGTGCGCCCTCCACCCTCGTGACCGCCTCGTGGCTTTCTTGACGGAGGGTCCAAGTCTCCTGGGTCTTATCTGATGAGAAAATCACGTTCCCGAAGGTTTCATTCCGTTTGGACTCCGTTTGATATTCCTTTTCTTCGAAACCCTAAAACAGGCAAAAAACTGCAATTCTGGGCTGGGCCTCCGGTTAATAGGTTAGTCCCAAAAATAATATAAAAGTGGATAATAAAGCCCAATAATGTCTAAAACAGTAGATAATATAGCATGGAGCAATCAAAAATTATAGATACAGTGGAGACGTATCAGCTGCCAGCGGCGGGGAAGAAGATCTGAGGCGGCGAAAGACAGTCTGGAGGCCGGATCCCTGCTGTGCTGGACCCTTCTATCGTTGGAGCACCTGAGCTGGGGTGGACGACGGCGCAGCAGGAGTGGGACAAACCACGCAAGGTTTTCTTTGACAACTATCTGTATGAGAAGTAATTCTGTAAGGGATCGTTTGAATTGGAGGATTCCAACAATGCAGTGATAGAAAATAGATAGGAATAGGATAGGAATGCACGTGCAAAACAGAGAATTTAAAAACACAGGATTTCTTCCAATCTGGGTGTTTGATTCACAACAATTGGAAGATCACAGGATGCAAAGAAGCATGGTGAGATTAAGTCAAACCACAAGAAAATGTACGGTTATAATGCTATTATGCTACTATCTCTTAGTCTTGTGCTTCATGAATAGGAATTTGAAAAGGAGGACAAGTGAAAATTAAAATTCCTACATTTTTTCTTTCAAGGAGACACTAAAGGAACAAATCCGTGTGCTCGGCGGACAATATATCTAACATGTAGAGTAAAAAAGAGATGGAGCAAGTGTACAACCTCTTTGGCGAAGCCATGTCAATCTTAGCGTGATTGGGTTGGCCGGTGAGGATGTTCTGGCTGACTTTGCTGTCAGAGGAGGGGAAGAAGATCTTAGGCATCTGGAGATGGAGCCCGAGGTACTGCTCCGCTGTGATGGAGGGTTTCGTCGTTGGAGCAGCTCCGGTGAGTTGTACGACGCCGAGGCTGAAGCAGGACAAGAGAGACAACGAACAACGTTAACCTAAGTGGAATTCTAATAGCATCCTCAATACATGACGTAAAATACATAACCACAAAGTTCTAGATGTAAAATACATCAGCCGCTCATCTCTGAACTTAACAGTCGAAACTGAACTTAACTGTCGAAACTGAACTTAACTATCGGAACTGAATTTTGCTGTCGAAACTGAACGCACTAGCAAGGTGAGGCTGCACGTCGGTCGACTGACTTTTTCATCTCTGGTCAGTCGATTTTGCAGCCGTTGGATACGAAATCAAGGGCCTGCGGTTCATCTTCAACCTCCACCCCCCTGAGCCGCTAGCCACCACCGGCCAAACAGTAGCGCCGCGCCGCCCGCGGCTAGCGGTGCACCGCCCCGCCCGCCCCGAAAACATTCCCCACAGCCTGTCCGCCGCCGCCCCGGCCATCCCTCTAGCCCCCCCCCCCCCCCCCCGTGCCAAGCTTTTTCTCCGGCGATCCCCACGCCACCGCCCCGCCAACGCCGGCGACCACCGCCCCTATCCTGAACCCTAAGATATATTGTGGGGTACCTCTCCCGCGAGCCCCCCTCCCCGTTGCGGCTGGTTCTTCCTTCACCCCGGCGAGCCCCCACCCCCCAGCCCCTGAAAATCGACTGACCCAAAAGTCGATTCAGTCGACTGAAGTGTAGCTAAATCGAAGCAGCATCTCAAGCAAGAGCAAGAGCGAGAGCAGCAGCGCGAGCAAGAGCAATAGCAAGAGCAGACCAGGCAGGGGACCAAGAGCAAGAGCAGAGCAGCAGGGCGAGCAAGAGCTAAAGCAGCAGCAGCTCCTACTGATGTGGACGTCGCCACCAAGGGAGCGATGTCGTGGAGGAAGTGGCCGGCGATGCCGCTGTGGATGGAGCCGCACCGTGTTGGCTCGGGACCGGGCGCCGGTAGCCCCGTGAGATCGAATCAAGAAGAAAATGCGGCGATTAGTGTACAACCTCTTTGGTGGCGCCGATTAGGCTGCAGCTTCATTCGAGGAAACGGTGATGATGATGCTCTTCCGGTGGTGCAGGTGAAGACGGCGGTGTGGGAATGGAGGTGGCGCGAAAGACGAGGGGAACGTCGGGCAGCTCCTTGGAGGTGGAGGACGGGGTGACTGAACCGGCCGGACGATGAGATCAACAACGGATCCTCATCTGGTACGGTGGATGAGGGACGTCGAGGTGTTGCTGTGGACGATGTCGTCGGGGAAGAGGCTCTGGCTGGGTGGTGGACGGAGCAGGGTGCGGGGTTTCATCGCGGGTTTTCGCGGCCTCGGTGTACGAATGGGTGGGCGGATGGGATGGCAGTGGGGAACCATGTCTTAGAGATGCGCTTGTCTGAAATGTAGGGTAAATTACGAAAGTACCCTCACCGATTTGAGGCGGTTCTTTTGGTTCAGGGGTACCACGGGCATTTCGTGTGTCGGGATTTCACAGGAGATGGGAGTTTCGCGCGCGTTGTAATTTCGGAATAGCAAGGCACGGGTTGAGATGGAGGGAGTTGTCGGAGCACAACGAGACAAAGATATATCTTCAATATTTCGGGCTAACAAGGCGTGGGTTGAAATTTTTAGACAAGCCTAACGTGTACTGTACCAAATCAATGCGCACTACAAATGTCATTCAAAACTTTGAATTCATGTCATTTTCAATTAAAATATTTCGCTACGTGTATAATGCATGCAACCTACTACTCAAATGAATGTTTTAGTGCATTCCAATGTATATACTACCGCTTCAATATGAACTAAATTTGAATTCGTATCTCTATTTGAATAAGATCTACAGTAATGATTGTTGTGAAGTCACAGCATTTGAATTCGTTTCTCTGTTTTAATAAGATCTGCAATCATCATTATTGTCAAGTTAAACCATCGTTTGTGTATTATCTTCACAGCACACCACATGATTAGTCTCGAGTTACATATGAACTATGTGTACTATATGAACTCGAACTAGATTTTTGAATGCACTTTATTTTGATTTCAAGTCACATTACATTTCTAGCTCTAGCTAGATCTTCATAATCTAAAACATGTCTCATATGTATAATGTGTTTATCACATTATGTATGGTGCCCCGCCCCCTACGCCTACAAGTATCAGATGTGAGTTGCAAACACCACACATTACCACAAATTCAAATAAAATGTGAGAATGTTCGATATATAGTATTGTTTAGATTGTTCGATATTTAGTTGTAAGCTGCAAACGCCACACATTATCACAAATTCAAATAAAATGTGAGATTGTTTGACGTATAGTATGGTTTAGATTGTTCGACATTTAGCTGTGAGTTGCAAACGCCATGCATTATCACATTATGGTATAACATGTGCACAGCACTTGTATCGCCGCTATATTCATGCATGCAATGTTTAAAACACTATGATCTCCTATTCAAATATATGAATCCACTTTCATATCAAATTATGATCTTTGTTAGTCTCTTACACCCAAACAATCCTCTAACCTTTGTAGCTACCACTACCTTTCTCTCGTGCATGCACACGCCCTCCTCGCCCTCCCCCTCCCTCGGCATTCTATACACCGGGCACACATTCATTTTTTTCTTTAGGTCGTTCTCCCAGAGTCTCCACAACTCCTTTCCGACACACACCGATCGATAAACCTCTCCAGCGATGCCTGCCTACAACATACACACACACCTTCAATCTCCTCCTTTATGTGTCCTTGCCTCGTGTCTCTCATATGGTCAGACACATGTGTAAACTCTCGCCCCTCTTTTCATCGATCTCACAACCGCACACTCATCCCCGTATCTAGCTAGTAGTTGGGCCTCTCGCACCACCTCCTAGCTCCATTCTCTATGTATATCCGTCTCGCTGGGCCTTATTTGCCTCTAACAAATGGACATACACCGACCGATCTCTCGCTATACATATAGCTAGCTAGGTCCTTACAAGTCGTTTTTACCCACACGTCAATCGATCTACCTCATTAGTTGTGTCTCTCGCTTCCTCCGAGAAACAACAATTGATCTACCGATCTAGTTAGGTTTGCTTACCAAACACATAGTTCCCCTTCATCATCCATGGATGCGTCCCGACAGATCTATCACGCACAGGCACACACAGAAACACATCCCCACTCTTATTGATAACATCGCAGTTCCACCCTCAGTTTGTCTAGTAGGCCACTCCCACCATCTTCGAGAAGCAACTCCATCACCCATCCAGCACTCTGCCCCTCTCCCTCCCTCTCCCTCCCTCTCTCTCTCTCTGTCCCATCATATTTCTCGTCCTTTAGTAATGTATGGATGTCGACCGATCTCCCTCAAGATAGAGCTGGGTCTCTCCTTCTCAACACATATACGAGTCGTTCTACCTCTATAGTTAGGCCTCTGCCTACCCCTCCCCCACCCCCTCCCCCCCATACACACCGATACCTCGAGCGCTCTAGTCATGTCTCCCTGCCACACACAAACTTGACATGTGCCCTCTAACGTTCAAGTAGGCCAGTCGCCCTATATCTTTGACTTGCACACACACAATTTCGATGGCTCTCTTCATCAATCTCGCACCCACCCACTTGATCCTCTCTTCGACTCTATCGATAGCTATGACCCCTCCCTCTCTTCTCGTGGATTGCCCAACCCTCTATGTATGATATGGATAGGCCTCCATTTCACACACATTGCATGCACAATTTTGTTTGAGATGTCATCGACACATATTCCCACAAATAGTCCACTTGGTAGAGGGAGGATCATCTACCACGGGTGAACAAACAAATTGCGACTTGACGTGTTATATTAAAAAAGAGGCAAACCATGTGTGGCCTACCTTAGAGGCAAGGCTCTATACACTGGAGTACTTTTGATGTGTCCCGTCAACTCGCAAAACGAGGAGAAGCTTGCTTAGTACGCAGTCTCCCCCGTTCCTAAATATAAGTCTTTGTAGAGATTTCACCATGAACCACATGAAGATGTATATAGATGCATTTTAAGTGTAGATTCATTCATTTTGTTCCGTCTGTAGTGGAATCGCTACCAAGACTTGTCTACTAGTAATAGATAGCCCCCACTACTAGGAATTCTCTATCCTCTCCTTGAGCCACATCATCAAAATTGATGTAGCCGTTAGATGAAGTAAATCAGTCCATAATAGCCGTCTGATCTAGACGTTGAGAGGCTCCGCACTAAGCCACATGCAAGCATGCAGAAATACTGTGGCACATGCATGTGAGTGGGTTTTAAATCACATCAACATGTCTGCATGCAAGCATGCACCGGTAGCATGCATGTAAGTGAGCTTTTAAGTCCCATTAACATATCAAAACAAAAAATATAATCCCATTATGCAATAGGAGTTGGCTGATCTTTTTTCCTTACGTGGGGTGATCTAAATGATGATGGGAGTTTATTTAGTTTGGCTACCACATTTGTCATGCGGTTATAGAGTTTTTTTAGTTCTATGAAAGCGATAATTTTGCGCACAGAGATATACCGCTGTTCCGCGGCAACGCGCGGGGACTCATCTAGTAATATTTAGGAACGGATGGAGTACTATGTAAAGAGTTAGGTGTCGCATGGTGATAGTGTGCGGTGAGCCATGTAATCACTGAGCCTGTGTGTTTTCACTGCTCTTGCACACCTCCGCTGTAAGAATGGAGAAAATTGTAATCTAGTAGTAGTACCTCCTTTCGCCGAAAGCGTGGGACATCCAACAGTCCTACCACCTTAGTAATAAAGACCAATGAGCGGTCAAATCACAAAGACCTAGCAGTAACCATCACACTTGCGCCAGTGAGAGGTCGCGTCCGCTCTGCCCGGGCATGAATGCGGCATCGATTCTTTGGAGCGGCGCTGACCGTTTCGGGCGGGAAGTGTGTGGGGGCGACGGAGGGGCTTTGGGTGGGCCAGGCTGGTCAGGAGCGGGCGTGGCAGTTATCCGCATGTCCCTACCGGACACGCCCGGAAACGAGAGGATGCACCGACTCTCGCGGCTAAAATTTTACACTACACAACATCTTTCTTTAGGAGTAGGTCGATCTATCGCTCTCTCTAACACACACATGATGTTAAACACACACACACGCGTGCACACACGCACGCACCCTGGTCCCGTTGCACCTTCTAACTTGAGGTCTCGGGTTCAATAACTACACTTGAGCATAATTTGTGCCAGGTCAAAATGTTTTCTAGGGTTTGCACGCTTCACACTCTCTCTCCAGTATATATATACATGCTGGAACCTCAGCTCTTGAAGTTGCTCTCTTCACACTCTCTCGCCCTCTCCCTCCGTTCCAAATTACTTATCGTAGGTATGGATGTATCTAGATGTATTTTAGTTCTAGATAAATCCATTTCTTCGATGAGTAATTTGGAACGTAGGGAGTAGTTGCTCTCTTCACACTCTCTCGCCCTCTCCAGATCTAAACAAGACTTCGTTGGCCTCTCTCTCCCCTCACTGCTGCTCAAAGAGCCGGCAGGATCCGTCCGCCGGGAAGGGAAGGAGGCTTAACAATGTCGCCGTTGGCGAGGGACTACCGGCGCAGCTGTTCACTTTCCACCCAGCGGCGGCGCAGGAGGGCCTCCGACCCCTTCTTCTTCACCGTCGTCCCATCGCCCACCGAACCACGCCCCAAGAACCTTAAGGTATAATTTACTTAGTCCACATGCATTGCTCTAACTGCATGTATACCCTGAATCTAGGACGTGGTTCAAAGAGGAAAGGAGTGGGGGAAAGTAGTGGGAAAAGTTGTATATAGCATGAATCTAGGAGGTGGTTCAAAGAGGAAATGAAGGGGGAAAGTTGTATAGCATGAATCTAGGACGTGGTTCAAAGAGGAAAGGAATGGGGGAAGTAGTGGGGAAAGTTGTATCGCATAAATCTAGGACGTGGTTCAAAGAGGAAAGGAAGGGGCGAAAGTACTAGTTCAAAAAGGAAAGGAAGGGACAAGGCTGTAGAGTTTGAGTAGGACTAGATTTGCTGCGCTCACATAGGGAAAGGTGTCTAAAGATAACAAAACTGGGACCAACACAAATATGCTCCTTGGTTGTTTGTTCTTTGTTGCAACAGACTGTGCCTGACCACAGTACATTGGTAGATGCACATGGTGCTGGTGCGTCCACTGTCCTGTGCAACTCATTAGCTATTGTTAATCTAAGGCCCTGTTTGGTTAAAAACTCCCTAGTCCCTACCTACTTGGTTCCAAGGACTAAACATGGACTAGAGGTTATTAAATGACATGCTAACAGACCATGTTACCCCTAGTAATGAACTAATAGAGACAAGGTGCGATGTGTGGCAGGGGCAACTGTTGGAAAAAGTTCCAAAAAGGCTCCCTCGGGGTCTTCTTTCTTTAGTCCCAAATGCCCACTTTTAGTCCCTAAAAGTCCCTCCTGTTTGGTTTAGATGGGACTGACACGGAGTTTTTTTAGTCCCTACACCAAAATGTCCTTGTAAACAAACACCCTCTAATAATGCCATTGGAAAATTGATGCAATGCCACAGTTAAAAGCAAATTACATGTTAAACGAATTTTATTGTTAATATAATGTCTATGTTAATATTAATCAATGCCACTGTTTGAGAAATGCTAATGTCTTGCTTTCTTTCCCATTTAGATAAGGTAGATGCTTCTTTTTGTTGGCTTCTGTGTCATCCACCGTTATTGACCACTAATTGTTTCCTTTGCACCTCTGTGTAAACAGGGTTATCTACTTCACCTCGTTGCCATTGTGACCTTTTGTTGCACTGCACAAAACACTTTTGTTTTAAGAGTGTTTTGTGCAGTTCAACCAAAATGTCACACCGACAACGTTGCTTGATTGCATGATCTTAGTGGAACTGCACAAGAGGAGATCTTACTTCCTATTCGTTAAGGGGAATTTGGTTCAGATCTTCTTCTTGTGAGTTGTTTGAATTCCACATCATGGGAGGTCAGTACTAGCCTTCTTTCACATGATTCAGCAGTGTGCTTTCATATGTTGTGCTACTTGTACGATAATGTTGCTTGATTTTAGTGAACTGCACAAATGGAGACAAGACTTCCAATCTGTATGTGCACCGTAATATCCCATTGAGGTAAGATAAGGATATTTCACAACTGCTGGCCTGTATTTTGCCACTTTCATCAGAAAATTAAGTTTAGTACTATACTTGTGCTCCCTAATTGACATGCCAAATCTTACATTGAAGGCGAAGCTTGTCTGTTATTGAACCAAGTGATGAAGGGGAAGAACAAGCGGAAGAAAAACAAAAATCTACTCCTGGTGCTGTGATGACACAAGTAATGATATAGTTTTGCATCTTAATTTATTTCTATGGCTGGAACGAGCAATTGTTTTGCCACTGATTTGATGCCACTCTTAATGTAATATGTAATTATCTCAACTTGTGCAAACAGGGATCTTCTTTGAAGATACCATATATTTTAGTGGAACTGCACAAGAAGATGTTGGAAACATTAAACTAATCAAGGAGTATATAGTAAGCATGGCCACCACCGTAGATAGCAATAGATGGTTTCGGGGAAGTGCTTCATCTGTATGCTCTACACAATAAGCCTCCTGACAAAGGTTGGTACTCGCCCACTGATTTCATCCATATGATTGAGCTTTGTCATCTTTATTGGTGTTGTGTTACTTTTTAGATACTGTCATGAAAAAGTGGTATTGTCCTTGAGAAGTTCTTCATCTGTGCTATTTTAAATATTTCCTTTCCTATTTTCGAGCAAACAGGGATGCTAGCATTTAGTAGTCCTCTTGTCTTTGCACAACAGGATCATCTGCCTCTGAAGAAGAATATGGAGTATGTGAAGTGACTAGTTCCGATTATGCTAGGATGAAGAAGCCTTGTCTATCTTCTCATCAGAAGGAGCAGTTGAAGGATGGTTACATTACTCCCCACAAGACCAAACTAACTTCAGCTCAGAAGGATTGACAAATCTCCATCTTTTTGCTGCGATGCACGAGTACAATGTTGTTCTAGGATTCTTTCTGGTGAGTTCCATTTTTCTAAAAGTGTGCTCTACATGGACCATGTATGTGCCTGTTGAAACTGTCAATTCATAGTACAGTTTTCTTTATAGTAATCACTTTTTTGTATTTGTGCAAACAGGGGTGGTCAGCTTGATTTCAATGGGAACTGCACAAAATGTTCATGAATACATCGAATCATTCATTTCCACCACAAGAAAGGAGGTTCCGATAAGTTCAAGGCGTTGCAACATATAAGGGCGAAATCATATAAGCTACGCGCGAATTTGGTTGATTTTGGTGGAACTGCACAAAAAGAACAACTGGTTTACTTAGCACGAGGTGCCATGTCAATGTCCGAACTGATGGCAAACCCTGCCCATTCCACAATCGTAGGCATTTGATATTTTGGAATGGGACAACCTTGTCAAATTTTGCTCATTTATTTTAGCAAGACATGTGTTTGATATTTTCGAATGGGACGCCCTTTGCTGTCGGCAGCGTCGATCAATTTTTTTCTTTTTTTCTTTAGTTGTAAGTAAATATTGCCTCCGACATGTGAGTCGCTGAGATGCATAATCATCGATTGTTTTGAATGGTCTCTATGAATTGCCAGGCCTGTGTGTTTGATTGCAATGTACAGAAACGCTAAAAAGCTGCTCAAACTCTTTGTACTCCTTATGTTCCTTTTTACTTCGCACATTGTGAAAGTGCATACTTTTTTGTATAAGATTGGTCAAAGTAGATATACTTTGACTACAGACAAAACTTGTATGCAGACTAGAAAGGACCGGAGGGAGTACATGTGAAACTCCTGCAAACGAGGTGATCACCCAGAGAATAATACTAGTATGTATTGTTTTGCATGTTCATCCAATGCCAGTGATACAGGAATTCGAACTAATCGAAATAGATTCATTCATAGACGGTCGGATTTCATATAAACATGCCGGATTTCATTACATTTCATACATTCTTCAACTAAAAAGGGGTGCGTTGGAGGTATAATTAATTAACCGAAGCTACCCACCTGTGTCCCGCTGAGCCGAACAGAAGCTTCAGTGACTTAACTGCAGGTGCAGTTGCGTAACTGACATGTGGCCTATTGGGCCCACGTGTCAGTCAGCCAACTGCACCAGCAGTTAAGTAGAAGCAGCGTTCTTCTCCAGCGCAGCTCTCCGACTCCACGTCGCCGCCAAGAAGCTAACCGACCGTCAATGGTCTATGTGGCGCGGCGGGTAGCAGTGGTGGCCTTACTTGGACCCGAGCGGCGGCGACCTACCGTGTTCTACTCTTCCTCGTTTTCTATGTGGCGCGGCCTCGTTTGCAGCGGGGCGGGGCCGCGGCGGAGCCGGCGATGTCCTCTGCCTCGTTGTTGGCAGGCCGGGCCTCGGCGGAGCCGGCGCTATCCTCTGCCTCGTTGTTGGCGCCGCGGGGCCTCGGCGGAGACGGGCCTTGTCGATGCCAGCGGAGCGGGGACTCGCACGCTTCATCGCCCTCTTTGCTAGCCTCTTTATAGGTGGCCGCAGCCTCCGCCACCTGCATGCGGTACCGCCAGCGCTCGAGGCGGCCCTTGCGGGCGGAGTGGTACGAGTCGAGCAGCACCTCCTGCTCCGCCCGCTCCGCGTTGATCTGCTCCTCCGCCTACAGGTGCTCCTCGAGGAGATGGTGGTTGTAGGCGGCGTCGGCCTACGCCTCCCGGAACTACTCCTCATGCATCTGCCTGACCCTGTCCATATATTGGGCATGAGCCTCGCTGATGGTCATGGTGCAATGCACCGACGAGCATGGCGCGGAGGAGGGGGTTGGCGCCGCCTCGACTACCATGTTCTCCATTGGGACGTCGTCGTCCTCCGGCAGCCTGCCGGCCAGCCGGTCGGCAGCAATGGCTGCCATCTCCTTGTGGTTCGTTATCCGCCCATCCCGAAGAGCGCTGGAGCGCGAGGAAGCCATGGTGGGCAGTAGTGGTGTGGACAGGGGAAAGGGAACGGATGCGGATGACTGCGGCTATGGCCGGCGCGGCAGTTTATATAGCAATGGTGGGCGGGCAGAGGGAGGCACGTGTGGCGCCGGAGTAGCCGCCTCAGCAACCGCGTATCATTAATGTGGGCGGCAGATGGACGGACGGACGGCACTTGTGTCGTTTGAAGGCGGTGCAATCGACTGCACCGGGAAGCGGGGAGGGCGGCGCTAACTGTTTCGGGCGGAAAGCGCGCGCGGGCGAGGAGATGACTTTACTTGGAGAGGATGACAATGGGGACCCACCAGGTCCATAGCCTCACGTATGCAAGTGCCTCCTTATTATATATATAACTATAATTTATTTTGCTTCCTCCTGATTTCCTGACATCATGGTCCCACACCATTGTCAACCTATGTAGTACTCCCTCTTTTCCGGTTTATAGGGCTTATCTCAAAATTTTAGATTTTCCATTTTATAAGGCTCAATTTAGTTGTTCCCCATCACATGTTCAGACTTCAAGGTGCATTAAATCATTGCATGCAAGTATTAAGAGAAAACTGACCAATGCATGCACTTTATGCATGCATGCATTGCAATTAATGCATTCGTAAACATAATTTTTTGAGGAAAACAAGAGCATTAATTGGGCGCTTTTGCAAACTACAAAAAATATTCCACCACTCATCATCTACCTTGGTTGGTGAGATTTTTGAATTGAGCCTTATAAACCAGAAAGGAGGGAGTAGTCAATGAACTACAGAATTGCACAAGAAGCGACCGACAGCTGGGACCAAGCAGCTCGAGCAGTATTTGTGTTTTTAAGGTGTGAGCACTGCAGAGTTATTCGATGTTTAGCCTAGATATTAATTTTTCTCCTCTGAACAACAACGAAAACATCGATGCAGGTATTAACTGGGCGGGCTGTGGCCCGTCTAGCCCAGGCCAGATATCCAGCCCAGATATTAATTTTTTTCAAGCTAAAAATGGCTAGCCCAGCTATACTTTTTTTAGGAATACCCAGCCAAGGTCAAGTTGTTATTCTCCGCCCCGCTGGGCTGCAAATCTTTCCTAGGAGGGATGCATTAGGCTTAACAACAAAATGGGCTTTAAGAAATAATAAATGGGATCTAATTATAAAAACTGGGCAGTAACTATAAAAAATGCACCAAACACATGATTACTTTATAAAATATTATTTTTGGATATTGAAATTCTTAATTTCATTAATTGTTGTGAGCGTAATGTTTCGTTGGATTTTTACGTAATATAAATTTATATTGAAATTGTATTTAATCTGACTAGAAATTTCGGGATAAAAATATTTCGGATCCCATCAAAATGTGGGAAATTTAATTGAATTCTGTTTTGAACGGTTGGTTGAAATGGGCTGTACTTTTAACAAACTGTAAATGGGCTGTAGTAAATTCCATTAGAATTCAAAAATGGGCTACACATTCTTACAAATCTCAAATGGGCTATAAGTTCTCTGCCACACACTTCTGGCCTTACTAAGTTGACGTGTCCCCTAAAAAACAGAGTTGACACGTATGCAAGGCTTTGTCCACTTATAGTCAACACACGGTTCTAGCAGCAGTGGCTGTTGGATGTCCAACCAACGGATGTCGTGCTTCTTCTTCAATCTCAGATATTCTAGATTCACCCGCCCAAAAAATGATTCCTCCCCCTGACATCTGGGGCGCAATATTTCGGAAGCTGACCTGTGGGCCTACTAAGTTGACGTACCAAGGGCTTTGTAAACTTAGTCAATATAAACGATTCTAGCTGCAGTGACCGTACGGTGTCCATCCAATGACCGTCGTGCTTCTTCAACCTCTGGTCTTCTTGCTCCAGCAGCCCACAGTAGTGGTAATCCGGCTGGGCGCGGGGCCCAGCCGTCTATGACTGCGCTCGCCGGCTTCTGCGCCGGCTGCTAGGGCCCGCCGACTGGTGGGTCCTGCCGGCTGCCGGCCCCTTGGTTGACAGGCAGGCCCCACTGTCCAGGGCCTTGTCGGTGGCTAGTTACTGTTGCTCAATCTTGGTGACGAGGGCTTCGCCGAGGTAAGCATGGCTACAGTGCTGCCGTCCGGCGGGTGGCCACTGTAGCCTCACCGCGTCTTGTCTCCTTAATGGGGCGTCTCCTTCGAGGGGGTGGTAAGCCGGCTGGAGAGAGCCGGCTCCGTCTCGGGCCGACTGGGGGAGGCCAGGCCGCCTTCAGGTGTCTCTCTGCCTGAAGGGGCCCACCGCCCGTGGGACGTACTGGTAACCCGTCGTGGATGACATCAGGGTCAGTGTGGCAACAGTGCCGCGCCAGACGGGTCATGGCCACCCGTACGGCGCACTGTGCCAGGCGCGCTCCGGGATTCGGGGGTGGCAGGCTTCACTATAGCCACGCCCCGTCTCATCGCCTCTAGGTGGATGCAAACTTTGAGGGTACAATCTCGACCGCTTTATGGGAGCCGGCTTCCTGGAGTCGGCCTCCTCGCGGCCGGCTTTTCGAAGTCGGCCCTCCCATGGCTTTCTTCATAAGGGCTAAAGTCGTGCCGCCTTCCAATAGCCGGCCTGGGAGACAGCCGGCCAGGGGAAGGCGGCCCTATATCTTGGATTCTTGAGAGCCGGACGGGCTCGTAATTTTTTTAGAAGGGCCAGGGGAAGCCGGCTAGGCTACCCATGGCTATTTACTCCGACAGTAGTCCCCGAAGCTGATCGAGCTTCGAGGCGGACAAAGGGACGAGAAGCTTGGTCAGCTTCCTACCCTGAAGAGCCGGCTTTGCTGGTGTATGCCGAGTTCGGGGAGCCCTACGTCTTGCAGGCGGGAAAGTGGTCGACCCGCATGCTGACTGCGGGCCCTCCCGCAGGCCACGTGGCAGCGAGACCCTGCCAGCGCACGCGCGCGACGGGACGCCGCCGCAGGCCCGGGCCCGCCACTCCTAGGCCTTGGCCCGAACGCTGATCTTCTGCGGCCCAGGTGGACCTCTCGCCTTCCCGTGGCGACTTTATTTCACTGTTAGGGCGCAATAAACGCGGGACGTGGGGGAGTGGGCACGATCAACCCCCACGTTTCCCCACGCCGCGCCTCCTCGGCTCCGCCACGCGAGCCTATAAGTAGGGGGAGGAGGGGGTGAGGCAGAGGTTCGCACGCTCTCTCTCGCTCCGCCCCTTCTCGTCCTCCTTTCTTCCTCTCGTTGCTGCCGCAGCCTCCCGTCTCAGCGCCGCCGCGCTGCCACATTGTCTTGCTCCCATGGCGCTGTCGAGCTCGTGGGACGGCTCCAACGTCCATGAGGACCATGTTGACTTCCTCCGCCAGACTCGGCGCCTGCCCGACGCCAACCTTGTGCGGGTCCGCCTGGCGCCAGAGACGGAGATCTCGCCGGCACCGGAGGAGGGCGAGCGGGTCGTCTTCCGCTCGCACTTCCTGCGCGGCTTCGGCCTTCCGGCGAGCAGATTCCTGCGCTCCTTCCTCGAGTTCTACAATATTCAACCGCATTACCTCACGCCCAACGCGGTGATGCTGCTATCGGCCTTCGTCTCTCTCTGCGAAGGTTTCTTGGGGCTGCTCCCCACGCTGGAGCTCTGGGGGGAATTCTTCCAGAGCAAACTCGGCACCGTCATCGCAGGCGTGCCCGCCCCCTGCGGGGCCTTCATCGCCATGAGGAGGTCGGGTGAGAACAACCCGTTCCCGTCCATCCCCCTAATCCAGTCGGTGAAGATCTGGCAGAAGTCGTACTTCTACGTGAAGAACGTCGCCCAGCAAGGAGACCACGTTAACCTGCCGGCTTACGTAGCCGGCCCGCCGGCTGGGAGGCAGCCCTCATGGAGTTTCTGGTCCAGGTCACTGTCTCAGGCCGGGAACGCTGCCGTCTCCCGGCTTCGGGTGATGATCCAGTCGGAAGGCCTGAGCGGGGCCGACTTGGTGGCCGCCTTCGTGGAGCGCCGGATACTTCCTCTCCAAAGCCGGCCCCACATGATGTGTCAGATGAGCGGCCGCTTCGACCCAAGCTGGCTGAGCACCAGGGAGATGCCTCATGCGGAGGTGTCGTACATGGTAAATCACATCTCCAATTGCAAGCTCGCCGAGGACTAGAGATACGGCAAGGTGCCGTATTCTCGCACCAACCCTCCGCCCGTGGTGAGCTTTCCTCTCTTTCTTCTTTTTGTTGGTAGCCGGCTTTATGATGGCCGGCTTCTGATCGGTCGGTTCTTCTTAGCAGAACCCCCTTCTTCCGCCGACGACCGGGGCAGCAGGGATAGAACGCCAGTACGTCCCCGACCGCACCGTGGACGACGTCGATGACCCGGATTTGGGGGCAGCCGCCATGGAAAACGCCGTCGTGGGGGACAACGCCGAGCCCGGAGGCACAGGGCTTACCGCCAGCTTCGAGGACTGGCCAGATGATGCCGAAGCCGAAGTCGCCCCGCGTCGCCAGCCGGCGGCCGACCATCAGGGTGCGGGCTTGTCCAGCGCGCCGGCTGCCAGCGGCGGCGCACAGAAGCGCCGGGCCGTGTCAACCCTCTTCGGCAGTCAGCCGAAGAAGTCCAAAGCCTCCACCACGGCGACCAAACGAGATGAGGCGGCCACGAAAGCGGCCCGCTTCAGCAAGGCGGTGAAACAGCCTCAGGCGGTCTCAGCGTAAGTCGTCGATTGCCTGGTCGCATGCTTTTCATCGTTCTCTCTTGTTCGAACATTCTTCCTAACCTTTTCCCGCTTGCTGGACAGGGCGCCGCTTTCCCTTGAGCGGGGTCCGGGCGGCTCCATAGTTGGGCCGACTGGAGGGTCTTCGGGCTCCCGCCGCGTGGACCCCCGCGCCGACCTCAGGGAGGCCACGGAGCGGAACGCCCATGAGGCGCGGGAGGAGCGTGAGGCGGCGGAAAAAGCGGCCGCCCAGGCGGAGGCGGCGACCGCGGAAACGAAAGCGGAGGGTTCGCGTAACCAGCCTCCGCTAATCGCCATTACCCTCCGAGCCGTGGCCCCTGACACCCCATTGCCCTTGGCGGAGGAAATCGTCCAAGACCCGCCGCTGATGGAGAGGAGGGAGGACCTCGTGGTCTTCGCGGGGAGAGCGCCGCCGGCAGCGCCAACCGGAGCGGGCCAAGGCGGCCAATCGTCAGCGGCGCCAGAGGAGCCGGCCGGGGGTGAGCCGGAGGACGGAGCCGGCTTGGAGGTGCAGCTGGTGACGCGTCGGCGTGCAGGGGGAGGCGCCGCTCCGCCGGAGTCGCGCCGAGTAGCGGGCGCCGGCCAGTCGGCGGAGGCTCTGCAGGCGGCTAGCACTGCCACGTCCGACTGGACTCCCAGCGGGGGGACTCGCGAGCTGAATGTGGCGGCTCAAGAGGTCCGGAGCCGGCTTCAAGCTCAGGCCGCCCTGCTGCAGCAGTACACCCAGGAGTTCCTGTCGACGCGGGCCGCCATCCGGGTGAGTCTTTCATTCTTGGCCGCTTTGGTCTCTTGATTTCTTCCGTGGGGGCGCGTCAGCGCACCCACTGGGTATAGTCCCCGAGATTCGGGCCGACTGCTGAGCAGTTGGGTTGGATCTTTCTTGACGACTACCTTATTTTTGCTTCCTGCCTGAACTTCCAGGAATATCATAACTCCCGTGCTGCCGCCTTCAACTCCCAGGCTCAGGAGTTGGGTCGGAAGACCGACAACCTGACCAACAGCCGAAGTAAGTGCTTGATCTTGTCTGTCTCCTGTGGGGGCGCGTCAGCGCACCCACTGGGTGTAGTCCCCGAGATTCGGGCCGACTGGTGAGCAGTCGGGTCGGATCTTCCTTGACGACTTTTCCCTTATTGGTTTTTTTTTCTTTTTTCTTTCAGGGGCCAACACCGACTTGAGGAGGGAGCTCGGCGAAGTGCAGGCCGCCCTTCGTACCAAGGATGCCGAGTACGCTGCCTTGGTCGAGGAGCGTGACCGCCTGGCCAAGAAGCTGGCTGACCAAGAGGAGAGCCACAAGGCGGCCCTGCAGAAAGTGCAGGATAGCGAGGCCGCCCTGAAGGCAGAGTTTGAGACCGAGGCGGCGAGCTGGGATGAGACCCGGCGAGCGCTGGATGAAGGCTTCGGCCGCATCAAGGACTTGATCAAGGGTAAGCCGCCTTCCTCGCTCCTCTCCTGCCCCTTGCCGCCTGGGTTTTGGCTTGACTTGTGCTGCTGCCTATTTTCTAGTGCAGACTACTTTCCCGGCTACTCCGCCTTCGCCGCCCAAACCATCGAGGCCCATCGCGAGGCGCGCCGTCAGGCGGGGGTCAACATCGCGCCGGACGCGAATCTGACGCTTGAGGAGCAGCTCTTGGCTGTCCAAGCGCAGCTGCAGCCGGCTCACCGGATGCTTCGCCGGCTCCAACGTGCCGGGGCGTAGGTCGGCACGTTGGTCTTGGCCACCCTCTGGCCCGGCGAGACGATCCCCCGCACCCCAAGCCGGACAGCCGACTGGCTGGAGGTCGCAGTCGGTCGCTTTGAAGCTTGGAAGGCGTCGGCAGCCCGCCTTGGAGCCGGGCGGGCGTTGGAGTTCGTTCGAGCTTGGTACCCAGGGCTGAACCTGGACTAGCTGCGCACTTGGCGGCTGGAGGCCGACGTGCAGTGGGAGGAGGTGCGGCCGGCTATCGCCCAGCGTGCTTCGACGACCGCCGAGTGCACCGACATCAGCGTTTTTACACCTGAAATCAATGATGACAGTGTTGCCCAGCCGGAGGAGTGGTTCGGGCTGAACCCGGCGGTGGGCGAGGACTCGGCAGAGGAGATCGCCTCCAGCGACGAGGGCGAGGATGACGAAGAAGAGGACGGTGAAGACGTCGAGCCGGCTAGTGGAACAACCGGCCGGCCTCAGGCTGACCGTGCCTCCAGCAACGAGGCGCGTGGAAGCGCGCCCTCTGCGGGAGGCGGTGATCAAGCCGAGGTTCGCCAGCCGGCCACTCCTTCAGCCGGCACAACCGTCTCCGCCGACCAGCCCGGCTCGTCGGTCGTCCCGCCAGCTTGACCTGCCGTCCTTATTTTTCCTGCTTGTTGCCTTTTGAACAATCTTTATTAAGCTTTCGCAGTTCCACCCACTGGGGGTGTATCCAAACTATGTTGAATGCTGGCCTCTTGGAGGTCTTTTATGTAAATATTATTATGTGCATGTTTGGTTTCCATTCGCGTATGCTTTTTATCCTTAGCCTTTTTCCTTTGCCGCCTTCCCTCTTTGGGGAGGCAAGTACTCGAGCTTTCTTGGATTGAAGTGAAGTGAATGCAAAATGGCCGGCCGGCTACTTTGGTAGTCGGTCGGTGGTAGGCGGCAAACCGGCTTTCGTTATATTAGTCCGTTGGTCCCTGGCCATTTTTCGTGTGGGCATCCTTTCCTGCTTTTGACTCTTGCCAGCCGGACAGCCGGTTCTTCGAACTTTGACTTTGGCAAGAGCTAAGCTTGGGTGTCGGCACACTACTTGTCTGACCACGGGTAGGACTTCTAATATAACTCCTGTCGGCCAGTCCCCGGGCCGACTAGTCGAACCCGGTGCCGGACGGAACAAGTAAATGAAATGACAAGGTTATAAGCATGATACTTTTCATTCATAGATAAAAGATGGCAGTCCCCGAGCCCTCCTCGGGGGGCCTATCGTCTCGTATTTAGTACAAAAGTTAGCGTGATACATACTGCATTTCAACTGTAAAATCTTCGAAGGAGGTTGGCGTTCCATGGTCGTTCCGACTCCTTGTCGGAGTCGTCTCTCTTGCGTGCGTTGGGCTCCTGCGCGTCGACTAGGTAGTAGGAGTCGTTGCCTAGAGCTCTGCTGATGACGAAGGGGCCCTCCCAAGGGGCCGAGAGCTTGTGCTGGCCGGGTGTTCGCTGGATCAGCCGGAGCACAAGATCGCCCTCTTGGAAAGATCTTGGCCTGACCTTCCGACTATGGTAGCGGCGCAAACCCTGCTGGTAGATGGCAGACCGGCTGAGGGCTAACAGCCGGCCTTCTTCCAGCAGGTCGACGCCGTCTTCTCGTGCTTCCTTGGCCTCCACCTCCGTGTACATGGTTACCCGGGGCGAGTCGAACTCGATGTCGGTTGGGATGATCGCCTCGGCACCGTACACGAGGAAGAAAGGAGTGAAGCCGGTTGACTTGTTTGGGGTAGTGCGCAGACTCCAGAGGACAGCCGGCAGCTCATCGAGCCAACAGCCGGCTGAACGCTCCAGAGGTACGACCAGTCGGGGCTTGATGCCGGAGAGGATGAGGCCGTTGGCTCGCTCGACCTGGCCGTTTGACTGCGGGTGGGCGACGGACGCTAAGTCCAGCCGGATACCTTAGGCTGCGCAGAAACGTGCCAAGGCTCCTTTGGCAAGATTCGTGCCATTGTCGGTGATGATGCTGTGTGGCACGCCGTACCGAGTTGTTATGTCTGCGATGAATGTCACCGCAGTCTGCCCATTCAGCTTCTTGATCGGCTTTGCCTCAATCCACTTGGTGAATTTGTCCACGACGACAAGCAAATGCGTCATGCCGCCGCGCGCCGTCTTGAATGGGCCCACCATGTCCAGTCCGCAAACGGCGAAGGGCTAGGTGAGGGGAATGGTCTTGAGTGCCGAAGCCGGCATGTGTTGCTTGGAGCTGAAGAGTTGGCACCCTTTGCAATATTTAACTAATTCTTTGGCGTCATCCAAAGCAGTCGGCCAGAAGAAACCATGGCGGAAAGCTTTGGCGATGAGTGATCTTGAAGCCGCATGGTGGCCGCATTCTCCTTGGTGAATGTCTCTGAGGATTGCAATGCCCTTCTCTTGCTCGACGCACCGTTGGAGGACTCCAGTGACACTGCGCTTGACGAGTTCTCTGTTGACGATTGTGTATGCTCCGGCTCGACGTTGCACTTGTCTTGCCTCTGCTTCGTCAGCCGGCAGATCTTGGTTTACTAGGAAGTTGAGGATGGACTGAGCCCATGACGGAGCCGCGACTTCTCCTACTGCCAATGTGGCTACTGCCACCAGGGCGGGCGGGCTGGGTGGTGAAATGCTGGAGTCGGCCACCGGCTGTTGTGCTGGTGCAGTCCCCGGGCCGGCTACTGCAGTCCCCGAGCTGGGTGTGGCAGTCCCCGAGCCGGTTGCCCAAGTCCCCGGGCCGACTACTGAAGTCCCAGGGTCGCCTGCTTGGTTCTTCGAGCCGGACCCGGCCGCGTCGGGGTCAGGCAGTACGAAGATGGAATCGGACTCTGGAGACGGCTTGATGGACGGCTTGAGGAGGCGTTGTAGAGCGACGCCGGTTGGTATTGCTTGCCGAGTGGAGCCTATTCGAGCCAGAGCATCAGCTGGCTCGTTGTCGGCTCGTGGTACATGGAGGAATTCGCATCCTTCAAAATACCCGCTGATCTGCTGAACGAGGAAGCGGTAGCTTGCCATATTTGCGTCCTTGGCGGCCCAGTCGCCGGATGATTGCTGGACCACCAAGTCCGAGTCGCCATATCATAGGATCCGGCGGATGCCGAGTTCTTTGGCAAGCCGGAGCCCGTGTATGAGTGCCTCGTACTCGGCCACGTTGTTGGAGGTGGCAAAGTGAATCTGCAGCGTGTATCTGAGCTTGTCACCTTTGGGAGAGGTAAGGACGACGCCGGCTCCCAAGCCGGTGCGCATCTTGGACCCGTCAAAGTGCATGCGCCAATGGGTGGAGTCGAGAGCCGGCGGCAGGTACTGGGTCTCGGCCCAGTCGACGAGGAAGTCGGCCAGTGCTTGGGACTTGATGGCAGTACGGGGCTGGTAGAAGATTGTGTAAGGGGCCAGCTCGATGGCCCATTTCGCCACCCAGCCGGATGCATCCCGGCTGCCTATGATCTCGGCCAGCGGGGCGGTGCATACGCCCATGATGGGATGCTCTTGAAAGTAGGGCTTCAGCTTCTTGGCCATGAAGTACACGCCGTAACACATCTTCTGGTAGTGCGGGTAGTTCTGCTTTGAAGCGGACAGCACCTCGCTCAAATAATACACTGGCCTTTGGACCGGCTGGGCTCGGCCTTCTTCTGGGCATTGGACTACGATGACGGTGCTGACCACCCGGCTGGTTGCGCCAATGTAAAGGAGCATGGGCTCTTTCTCAGTCGGCGCCGCTAGGACGGGCGGCGTGGCCAGCATCTTCTTTAGCTCGTGAAAAGCTTGGTCGGCCTGGTCGTTCCACTCGAAGTGAGTGCTCTTCTTCATGAGGCGGTAGAGGGGGAGAGCTTTCTCTCCGAGCCGGCTGATGAAGCAGTTCAAGGAGGCCAAGCATCCGGTGAACTTTTGGATGTCTCGAAGCTTGGTTGGGATCGCCATTCTCTCGATGGCCTTGATCTTCACCGGGTTGCATTCGATGCCGCATTCGGAGACCAGGAAGCCTAGGAGCTGGCCGGCTGGCACTCCGAACACGCATTTCTCGGGGTTGAGCTTGATTTGGAACCGGCATAGGTTCTCAAACGTTTCTTTGAGGTCTCCCAGCAAGGTGCTGTGCTTCTCCGTCTTCACCACGATGTCGTCCACGTAGACGTGAGCGTTTCTTCCGAGTTGCTTGAGGAGGCACTTCTGCATGCAACGCTGAAAAGTGGCACCAGCATTTCTTAAGCCGAATGTCATAGTCAGGTAGCAGAAGGCTCCAAATGGCGTGATGAAGGCGGTCTTCAAGCGGTCGTCCGGATCTAGCTTTATCTGGTGATATCCTGAGTAAGCATCCAAGAAACTCAACAGCTCGCATCCGGCCGTGGAGTCTATCACTTGGTCAATCCTCGGCAGGGCAAAGGGATCTTTGGGGCAAGCCTTGTTGAGGCTCGTGTAGTCTATACACAGGCGCCACTTGTTGTTCTTCTTTAGCACGAGGACCGGGTTGGCGAGCCACTCTGGAAAGAAAACTTCCATAATGAAGCCGGCTGCCAGAAGCCGGGCTATCTCCTCTCCCACAATCCTGCGTTTCTCCTCCGACAGTCGGCGAAGGGGTTGTTTGACTGGCTTTGCGTCTTCTCGGATGTGTAGTTTGTGCTCGGCGAATTCCTTTGGGACGCCCGGCATGTCCTTAGGGGACCATGCAAAGATGTCCCGATTCTCATGGAGGAAATCGGCGAGCTCGCCTTCCTATTTGCTGTTCAAGCTTGCCCCGATGACGGCAAACCTCTCGGGGTGCTCGGGATCAAGGGGTATCTTCTTCGTCTCGTTGGCCGGCTGGAAAGACCCTTGAGCATCATGCTCCTTGGGATCGGGGGACACGGCCGACTGCTTGCCGGCTATGGCCACGACTCGGTCCAACATCTTCTTTTCTTTGGCAATCACAAGGGACTCGGCCAGCCGGCTGCTGGCTGCTGCGCACTCAGAGGACTTCTTGTAATCGCCGGCTACGGTGATGACGCCTTTGGTGCTTGGTATCTTCATCTTGAGGTATGCATAGTGGGGAATTGCCATTAATTTGGCCAAGGCAGGTCGGCCAAGCAACGTGTGGTAGGGGCTCTCCAGGTCCACCACTTCAAACTATATTGCTTCCCGGCGGAAATGCTCCTTGTCCCCAAAGAGTACAAAAATCTTGATCTTGCCAATGGGGGTGCAGGACAAGCCGGGTACGATGCCATGAAACACTGTCCGAGTAGGCATGTGCTGCTTCGTCTTGACATTTAGCTTCTCCAGGGTGTCACGGTACAGGATGTTGATGCTGCTCCCGCCGTCTATCAGCACGCGGGAGAAGTGGGCAGCGCGTCTGTCCGTCGCGAGGGTGGCTTCCAGGACCAATGCATAAGAGCCGGGAGACGGCATCACCTCTGGATGGTCGGCCCGGCTCCAGCTGATAAGCTTTTCTGACCAGTTCATGTGCTCGGCGGGGTTGGCAGCAACCATGCTGACTTCCTGGTTCTCTCGGCGTTTGCTGCGCCGGTCTTCGGGCTGGCTTGTATAGACGATATAGGCGGCATGCTCGTCGGGGAACTCATCATGCACGGCTCCGACTGCGGGCCGAGCGGCCGGCGCCGGCGGAACCTGAGGCGGCGGGCCGGCAGGCGGAGGCGGCGCAAGCCCCTCGCCTTTGGAGATTCGGGTGAGCCAATGGCACTTCCGGGTTGTGTGGTTGGACGGCTTCGCGCCGCTGTGGAACTTGCACGGGGCGTCAAGAATTTGCTCGTAGGAGAAGGCCGGCTGCCAAGCCGCCCTACCGCCCTTGGGTTTCTAGGGCGCGGGCCACCCTTCGGGCGGCACGTCTTCAACCATGGCCACCTGCCGACTGGCGGGAGGCGGCACGGGGCCCTTGCGCTTGTGGTCGTTCGAGTGTGGGCGTCGGCCGGAATCCCCAGCCGGCGTCTTGGGCGCCGGGTTGAGTACTTTTCCGGACGCGTCTACCCGAAGCTCGGTCTTCATTGAGGAGTCGGCGGTGGCGTACTTGTCTGCTATGTCCGGAAGCTCGTCGAGGGTAGTCGGCTCGTCGCAGAGAAGCTTGTGCTTGAGGAGGGTACCTTCTCGGCACCCGGCAGTGAAGTATTCGATGGCTTGCACCTCGTGCACCCCCTCGCAAGAATTGCGGAGCTCGGCCCAACGCGTGAGGTAGTCGCGAGTGGACTCGGCTGGGCCCTGTACGCACAGGGATAGCTGCCTGGGCCTGGGGGTCCACTTGTAGGTGCTGGTGAAGTTGCGGATGAAAGCTTCGGTGAAATCTAGCCAGCTGTTGATGCTGAGAGGCTTGAGGCTGCTGAGCCAGGTCCGCGCCATGCCTTGCAGCATGAGGGGCACGTACTTCACGGCAACGCGCCGGTTGCCGTTGGCTATGCTGACCTCCGTGGAGTAGTCAATCAACCAATCTTCCGGCTTCACGAAGCTATTGTACTTGGGCGTGTCTCTTGGGAGCGAGAACCCTTTGGGGAAAGGCTCGTTGCGGATGCGGGGGGCGAAACAAGGCGGGCCGACATCGTCTTCTTCTTCCAGCGCCAGGGATCGCGCCAGGCGGTCGATCCGATGGCGGGCGTCGTTCTCGCCGATTCGTTCGCGGCGACCTAGTCGGCCGCTGAGAGTCGGGTGCGCCACTGGCGGCGGGGTGGGATGTCTCTCTCCACGGGGTCGAGGTGGAGGCGGGTTGCCCCGCCATTCCATGGCTCGGGGATGGCCGTCCGCGTCTTGCTCGATGGAGATCCGGGTTTGTCTTCGGCTGGCAGCCGGCTCTTTCTCGTGCCGCGCGCGGTCTCTGCCCGCAATCGGCGTCCGGGACGTCGTGCCGTGATCTCGGCGCGGGGGATGGCTTTCCACGTGGGCGTCGGCTTCGTGCCGCCGTGCGGCCGCGTCAATCCGTTGCTGGATGCGCCGGGTCATGTGGGGGAGTTCTTCGGCCTCCAAGCCGTCGAACTCGTCCACGGCCGCTTGGGCGGCACACAAGTTCTCGAGCGGAGTGGCATAGACCGGGCGGTCGACTCCCAGCATGTCGGCGATGACGGCGCCACGTTGCTTGACAATGCCGGCCCGGCTTGGCCCGCCCGGGGCCGGTGTGCCGAAGGCGGCGCGGTCAGCTTCGCGCTGGTAGGCCTCAATGAGGCGTCTCACAGAAGCCAGCCTCCGGCCCTCCGCGAGGAGGGCGAGGCGGCGAGCCTCCAGTGCTTCAGCGTCGGCGTCGGCCGGAAGGGGGATGGACAAGTCGTGGACCGCCGCGTGTGGGGCGTCGTGGGCGCTCTCGTCAGCAGCGCCGTCATGGCCGATGACCATCACCTCGGTGGTGATAGCGTCGCAGCCATCGGCTCGGGGAAGCGGGTCATTGTAGATCGTGACGTTGGTGGGGAAGGTGTCGAAGGAGGCCGTGCCGGAGTCGACAGGCATCGGGTCGGTGGAGCCAACCGACTCCAGATCCACAGCGGGCTCGCTGGAGACATGGAGCTGGCCGAGGAGGTTGACGAGGTGGTCGGTGCCCGCATCGGAGGCGAGCTCATCGGAGATGAGGGTTTTGTCGAGGAGATTGGCGAGGCTGCTCGCCGCGCAGATGCTGGTGACGCCTTGCAGCGCGCCGTGGCAAGCGCCATCGGGCGTGCCGGGCTGGCTACGCTCACTGGGGAGGAAGAGGGTTCCCGTCCAGAACAGGTTTCCGGACGACGGTGCACCTGGCCCCACGGTGGGCGCCAAATGTCGGGTGGTAGGTGCGACATATGCCAATGGGTGGCTTATCATTGTGGGAGCCAGTAAGACGTTGCCGGTGCCTGGAAACGGGATGAGGTGAAGACATGCACGCCGGCGAATCTTACCCAGCTTCGGGGCTCTCCGTGGAGATAACACCCCTACTGCTGCTCTGCGGGGTCTCCGCATGATCACTAGATGGACAAGTAGCTACACAATGCTCCTTGAGCTGTTCGGTGGGAGGAGGAAGAAGGGCACGGCTAGCCTGCTTCTTCTCCTTATGTGGTGTCTAAAACTAGCTGGGGGTCCAACCCTTTGCATGGGTGCCCCAGGGGGTTTATATAGGCCTACCCCCCGGGGGTACAATGGAAATCCGGCTGGGCGCGGGGCCCGGCCGTCTGTGACTGCGCTCGCCGGCTTCTGCGCCGGCTGCTGGGGCCCGCCGACTGGTGGGTCCCGCCGGCTGCCGGCCCCTTGGTCGACAGGGAGGCCCCACTATCCAGGGCCTTGTTGGTGGCTAGTTACTGTTGCTCAATCTTGGTGAGGAGGGCTTCACCGAGGTAAGCATGGCTACAGTGCTGCCGTCCGGCGGGTGGCCACTGTAGCCTCACCGCGTCTTGTCTCCTTAATGGGGCGTCTCCTTCGAGGGGGTGGCAAGCCGGCTGGAGAGAGCCGGCTCCGTCTCGGGCCGACTGGGGGAGGCCAGGCCGCCTTCAGGTGTCTCTCTACCTGAAGGGGCCCACCGCCCGTGGGCTGTACTGGTAACCCGTCGTGGATGACATCAGGGTCAGTGTGGCAACAGTGCCGCGCCGGACGGGTCATGGCCACCCGTACGGTGCACTGTGCCAGGCGCGCTCCAGGATTCGGGGGTGGCAGGCTTAACTGTAGCCACGCCCCATCTCATCGCCGCTAGGTGGATGCAAACTTTGAGGGTACGGTCTCGACCGCTTTATGGGAGCCGGCTTCCTGGAGTCGGCCTCCTCGCGGACGGCTTCTCGAAGTCGGCCCTCCCATGGCTTTCTTCATGAGGGCTAAAGTCAGGCCGCCTTCCAATAGCCGGCCTGGGAGACAGCCGGCCAGGGGAAGGCGACCCTATGTCTTGGATTCTTGAGAGCCGGACGGGCTCGTAATTTTTTCAGAAGGGCCAGGGGAAGCCGGCTAGGCTACCCATGGCTATTTACTCTGACATTACTGCTTCTGTTGCACACCCAGCCCTGGTTGCTGCTGCTGCTGTTTTCAATGTACAATCAGTAGTATATTTCGCCTGTTGGTTGAATAAATGTGTTGTTAGAACAACAAACACAATGTTTTGGAAGTCGTTGCACGGTTCGATCCTTTAGTGCCCCGTACCGTACGTAGCGCATACTATTTTTCGTACGGAACACATTTTCCACTTGTTGATGACATGCAGCCCACTGATGAAGGCCCAATAGAGAAGCCCATAATTAACCAGAAGGGAGGCTGTCACATGAATCCGGCCCAGGTACATGCTCATGGTCCGCTAAACATAAATAAGTAAATAAATAAAGCTAAATGCTCATGCACCTGTTCTTTAAATTCAAGATTTAACAGGAGGATATTATTTCCTATGATAGTGTTGTTACATTCAGTCAATATTATTCTTTGGCAAAGGTAGCGACCAGTATTCTTTCTCCCAGCATTTTCTTCCTCCAACTAGCGGACCCATGCAAATCGTAGTAAATGTCGTAAGTAGATCCGGTCCATTTTTATTTTTCAATAAGAATGCCCAACCCAACCCAGCACATTGGCGACAGCACTTTATCCTCCGCCTTGGTGCGCTCGTCACGGCGCCGCCGTCCGGCCCTGTCAACATAGTTTTTTTCGAAAGGGTCCCTGTCAACATAGTGAATCGGGTTATAAACTGGGTTGTGCGGTCTCTGTGGCCCGTCTAACAACATGACCAGCCCAGCAGTTTTTTCTTTGGGAAAATAGGTAGCCCAGTATTTATTTTTGAAGAATACCCAAGCTAGGCCTATTTGTTTTCTCCGACTTACTAGGCTGCAAATCTTTCAAGACGAGGAGGGATGCATTCCGGCATGGTCAAAGAGTATGGTCAGTGTCTGTTAAAAGTAATATCAGATGGGGTTGAAAATTCCAAAAAAATATAGCAAATGGGATATTAGTTTTTTTGTTTTTAAATTTGTTTTAGTATGGCTACTAATTTTTGTCTTAGATTCTTGTCTTAGATTAGTCTAGATACGGATGTATCTAATACCAAAACGTGACTTGATACATCCATATTTAGACAAATCTAAGACAAGAATTTTGGGGCGGAGGGAGTATTTCATGGGATTTAACATGACATAGTACTAATTTATTTTTAAATTTGTTTTAGTATGGCTACTAATTTTTGGATTAAGAATATTTTTTCCCGGCAAAATTTTGCGAATTTTCAAAATTTCCCACAAATTTGGTTAATTTTTTTAACCCTGGTACTGACCAGAAAATGGGCAGCAATTCTAAAAATGGAAAACGTGCTGCAATAAAATCCATATGAATTAGAAAATGAGTAAAAATTATAAAAATAATAGCAAATGGGTTGTACACGCCAAAGATTTCGAGGCTGACTTGTTTACGCAAGGCTTTGTCAGTCAACATACGAGCCTAGCAGCAGTGACTTTTGGATTTCCATCCAACGACCGACGTGCTTCTTCAATCTCTGATCTTCTTGCTCCACCCACCTAAACTAGCGCCGGCGGGACTGCCTGCTCCCTCCTCTTGTGGCCCGCTGTGATGCCGCGCAGGCTTCCCCGGCCTACCCTACTCCCTCCGCTGGGCTGGCCGCACGCAATCAACTACCTCCTTATTATACGAAAAAAATGATTACTACCACTGACATCTGGGGCGCACCAGTTGGGAGGCTGACCTGTGGGCCTACTAAGTTGACGCGTACGCAGGGCTTGTCAACTTATTCAACAAACGATTCTAGCAGCGGTAACCGTTGGATTTGAATCGAACGGTCATGCTGCTTCTGCAATCGCTGCTCTTCTTGCACCAGCCGCCCAAACCAGCGCCGGCGAGACCGCCTGCTCCTGCCTCCAGTGGCCGGCTGTGCTGCCGTTGAGGCCTCACCGCCCCCTACTACTCCCACCGCTAGCCAGGCCCTGCGGCGACGACAGCCTCACACCGCAGCTGAACCAGTTTACCCTCGTACTCCTCTCCGTGTGGGCATCCACTGCCGCGTCTTCCCCGGCTCCACGTCGTCCCCTTCCTAGGCCTCGCCGTCGTCCACCGCCTTGGTGCTCTCGGCGCGGCGTGGTCAATGTGGTCAATGACCGACTTCCATCGGAAGGGTACTGTACGTGGAGAGGCTGACAGCTGGGTGCACGACCACAGCCCAGTTTTTTTGTGATTTGCCAAGTCGCTTTGTCAGGCCTGTTGTGCTGCAAATCTTTCAAGACGAGGAGAGCTTCATTCGGCTGGCCGAGAAAATGGCCTATCAGTAATGAGAAATGGGTTGTACATTTTTAAAACACATCAAACCAGCAATTAGTTTCAAATTTCTTTTTTTCATTTCGAGATTTTAAATTGCATTGATTTTTATGTGTAGACAATTTGTTAGATTTTATAATGATATATATTTATTTTTAAAATTAGTTTGAACATGACTCAAAATTTCGGGATTAAAAGAGTTCGGACCGCACCGAAATATGCAAAATTTCGTATAATTTTTTAACTGTGGCCACAATATGGGCTGTAATGCTAACAAGAAGAATATGGGCTCCAAAAAAAACCTTAAGAATTAGCAAATGGGTTGTAAATTATTAGAAATAATGGAAGATGAGTTGTATGTTGTTTTTCACAGATTTGAGGCTTTCCTAAAAAAAAGGTTGACGCACAAGCAGTGACCGTCGTGCTTCTTCAATCTCTGCTCTTCCTGCTCCAGCCGCTCAAACAAGCGCCGGCGGGACTGTCTGGTCCCTCCTCCCCGTGGTCGGCTGTGGTGCTGCGCAGGCCTCACCGCCCCACCGTACTCCCATCGCTGGCCTAGCCATCCATCTACTCACCCACACCTGCTGTTGTTCTCCGGCGACAGCAGACGAACCAGTAAACCCTCGTACAGTCATACTCCCCTCCGCGTGGGAAACAACTATCGAGTCTTCCCTGGCTCCATGTCGTTCCCTTCCTAGGCCTCTTCGTCGTCCACCGCCCTGGTGCTCTCGGCGCGGCCTGGTCAACGTGGTCAACGACCGACATGCATCTGAAGTGGACTGTGCGTGGAGAGGCTGACAACTGGGTCCACGGCCGCACGTAAGGAAATGCCTCTTTATTACACGCAAAATAATGATTCCTCCACCTGACATCTGGGACCCACCGAAAGGACCTTTGTATTTCATGAAAAAAATGTTACTGCCACTGACAGCTCGGACCCACCAGCTATATCTTCGCACGCAAGGAAGTGCCTCCTTATTACGCACACAAAAATGAATACTCCCCCTGCTATCTGGGACCCAGTATAGTGGTAGGATGACTTGTGGGCCTACTAAGTTGACGAGGACGGAGGGCTTTGTCAACTTAGTCAATATGCACGATTCTAGCTCCAGTGACCGTACGATGTCCATCCAACGGTCGTAGTGCTTCTTCAACCTCTGCTCTTCTTGCTCCAGCCGCCCAAACCAGCGCCGGTCGTGCCTCGTGCTCCTGCCTCCCGTGGCCGGCTGCGATGCGGCGGAGGCCTCACCGCCCCCTACTACTCCCACCGCTGGCCAGGCCATCCCTCTACTCACCCACACCCCCTGTTATTCTGCAGCGACGGCAGCCTCACACCGCAGCGAACCAGTGAACCCTCATACTCCTCTACGCGTGGGCATCCACTGTCGCGTCTTCCCTGGCTCCGCGTCGTCCCCTTCCTAGGCCTCGCCGTCGTCCACCACCCTGGTGCTCTTGGCTCGTCGTCGTCAACGTGGTCAAGGAACGGCTTCCATCGGATGTGGACTGTATGTGGAGAGGCTGACAGCTGGGTCCACGGCCGTAGCAAGGAAGTGCCTCCTTATTATGCACAAAATAAATATTCCTCTACCTGACAGCAGGGACCCACTGGACGGGCCACCATATTTCACGAAAAAATGTTTCCCCCTGACTGCTGGGTCCCACCAGCTACATCTTCGCACGTAAGGAAGTGCGTCCGGGCAAAAAATGATTCGCCCCCTAACTGCTGGGACGCACCAGCTACATCTTCGCACGCAAGGAAGTGCCTGACAGTCGGTACCCACCTGGTCGAAGCGTACGTAGCGTTGTCATTCTGGTCGCCAACGTGTATGTACATACTGGTCGATGTAGATGTGCGCACGTGTCGTAGTAGAGGCGCGCCTGTAGCATGTACACGTACGTACAGCGGCCAGTGTGCAAGAAAGAAAATACGACCACGTACGTACATACGGGCAGGGTCTCGAACGCCTACTCGCGCATACGTATGGCCAGAGCTCGTGTACATGCCTCAGTCGGAACGGAGAAACAACGTCGTCGTTGTGTTTATGGGGAGCCAACCGGCTGGGTACGAACGGAATGCATCGTCGTGTTCATCGGGGGGGCTTGGACGGAACAGCCAATGGAAACGAGGCCTGGTGTACCGCATAACAGAGGAAACGGCCTTGTGTTCAACCGGCCACGTTCGAAACGGGATCCTGTTCATCGGGAGGTGTCTAGCATACCGCAAAACGGAGGAAACGGACCTCCTACGGTCAAAACGGGGGTCATGTTGATCGTGAGAGGTGTGTCGTACCGCAAAACGGAGGAAACAGACTTGTATTAGAGCGCTACGGTTGAAACATGGGTCCTGTTCATCAGGAGGGGTGTGGCGTACCGCAAAATGGGACTCCACGGGATACTGTTCATCTCCACCGTTGACCCCCTCCAACCTTCACGAGCTACTATTCATCCACCGTCGACCTCCTCCAGCCTCCACCTGCGACTGTTCATCCACGGGCTCATGTTCATCCAGCCTCCATCACGCGCTACTCCACCGGCTACTGTTCAACCGGCCCTCTCCACGGGCTCCTGTTCAACCACCCCTCCACGGGCTACTGTTCATCCTGCCCTCCATCATCTACTGTTCATCCTGCGCTCCATCATCTACTGTTCATCCTGCCATCCACGGGGTGGTCCTGTTCATCTAGCCCTCCACGGGGTATTGTTCATCCAGCCCCAACCAGCTCGATCGATCGGGGTCCTGTTCATCCAGAGGCAACACCACGGGGGCCTGTTCATCCATCCCCACCGGGAAATGTTCATCCAAACACACTGTTAATCCAGAGGCATCATCGATCGGCTTCAGTTAGCAGCAGTAGCGAAGGAATCGCTCGATCGGGTTCAGTTAATAGCCATCGATCGATCACTCGGGTTCAGTAACGCGTAGCCTGTAGTGCAATCTCTCGGGTTCAGTTAGAGCCCAACGACTCGCACCCACACGCATGCGTGTACGAGAGAAACGCGCATCGCTCGGCCCCGACCACCCATCGTAACCGGGAACACCCCGATATTTTCCTCGCCCTCGCTTCGACCATGGTTTTTTTCCGTCATGGACGGCCCCAAGAATGTCATGTAGCTGCGTCTCCGGCCTGCCTAGGACGAAAAGCCCATTTTCTGTCATGATTTTTTGTCATAGAAGTAGGACCCCGCCACATCTATGAAGATACCGGGTTTTGTCACAATTATCGTCATAGAAGTGTCTTAGGTATGACAAAAAAATTTCGTTCGGCCCAAAATGTCACGGATGTGTCTTTTTTTGTAGTGATCTCTGACTCTTTGGGCTCTGGGGACATGTCCGGCTGCTCGTTGGTCATGGCCACCACCCGGTCCAGGAGCTTCTTCTCAGCAGCAATCACAAGGGACTCGGCCAGCCGGCTGCTAGCCGCGGCACAATCGGCCGACTTTTCAAAGTCTCTAGATATCGTGATAATGCCCTTGGTTCCTGACATCTTCATCTTGAGGTAGGCATAGTGTGGCATTACCATGAACTTGGCTCGAGCCGGCTGACCCAGGAGTATATGATAAGGGCTCTTGAGGTCCACCACCTCAAACCAAATCGCCTCGCGGCGGAAGTGATCCTTGTCTTCGAAGATGACATCTATCTTGACCTTGTCGATCGGGGAGCAGGACAGGCCGAACACAATACCATGGAAAACACTCCGGCTGGGCTGGAGCTGCCTCTCTTTAATGCATAACTTTTCCATGGTATCACGGTATAGGATGTTGATGTTGCTGCCGCCATCTATAAGAATTCGGGAGAAACAAGCAGCTCGCCTCTCCGTTGCAAGGAGGGCATCTAGCACCACAGCATAAGAACCCGGAGAGGCCATCACCTCCAGGTTGTCAGCCCGGCTCCAGCTGATGGGCTTCTCAGACCAATGCATGAATTCTGGAGGACTTGAAGCAAGAGTGTTCACCTCTCGGTGCTGCTGACGCCGGCTGCGCCGATCGTCCGCCACGCTAGTGAAGACGACATAGGCTCCATGCTCTTTGGGGTAGTCATCTTGAATGGCGCCGGCTGCTGAGGAGGAGGAGGCGGCTGGCCAGCAGGCGGAGAGAGTAGCAGTCCTTCGCCCTTGGAGATTCGGGTGAGCCAATGGCACTTCCGGGTGGTGTGGCTGGACGGCTTTGCGCCGCTGTGGAACTTGCAGGGAGCATCAAGGGTCTGCTCGTAGGAGAAGGCGGGTAGCCAAGCAGGCTTGCCGCCCTTCTGACTCTTAGGGAGTGGTTATCCTTCAGGTTGTTGGTCTTCGACTTTTGCCACTTGCCGGCTGGTGGAAGCCGGTTGCGGGGCTTTGCGCTTGTTGTCGTTCGGCTGCTGTTGTCGACTATTGTCAGTAGCCGGCGTCCTGGGAGCCGGAGGAAGCACTTTCCCAGAAGCGTCCACTCGGAGCTCCGACTTCATGGAGGAATCGGTAGTAGCGTACTCGTCAGGTATGATTAGCATCTCGTCGAGTGTAGCAGGCTCATCGCAGAGGAGTCGGTGTTTGAGGAGGGTGCCCTCTCAGCACCCGACAATGAAGTACTCAATTGCTTGGACCTTGTGCACCCCTTCGCAGGAGTTGCACAATTCATCCCACCGCATCAGGTAGTCACGGGTGGACTCATCCGGGCCTTGAACGCACTGCGAGAGCTGGCAGTGACGAGGACATGTATTGGGGGTAGGGTAACAGGCCTGACCTAAAGGCCCAACCCATGGACACTGTATACTTTGTACTAGGCCCCTGGGCCAGATCGCCGTCCAGATGTACCGCAACTTGAAAGTCACTTGGACAGCAACAACCACGCGGAGCATGACACTTCACTCGACGAGCTCATTCCACTCGGCCGTGTAACTCACTCGGATATGCAAAGACCAATAGTCAGCATGACGGTTTTGTAGTGGGCAGGCATTATGGCATTGAAACTCCAACGTGTAACATAAGGGGTGAGGGGGTGGCGCATTCTATATAAGCCACCCCCCACCACTAGACTAGGGGGCTTTTTTCTTCCATCTCTCGTTTTCACCATTAGTCTCAGGACTATGGGGATCCGTTCTCCTCTCATTGTAATCTCTGGATACATACAAAGATAAAATAAAGCCTCTGCGGAGCACGAGATATAGGGTTGTTATCTCCACCGTGAGAGGTCCGAACTCGGTAAAACCACCGTGTCACCCATATGCATCTCGATAGTTCATGCTCCTTTATCCTACCCCGCTCTTATTGTCGAAATCGTTACCACGACAGTTGGCGCCCACCTTGGGGCATGGCGTATATCGAGCCGCAATGCAAATGGTTTTTTATTTTATTCATCTATGTTTATTTTCTATTCTTACTATTCATACTGTTCATCTCAGCAGCGAGTAACGGAAGCATCAAAAAAGGAGGAGAAAAGATGCATCTTCACAGGACGTCATGCCGATCGATTCAAGCATGTACAAGAATCAAAGAGTAACGGACGCTGGTTCAGGTGGTCATCTCGCGCGGACCTGACGCAGCATAGAGCATAAGCTGCACGACGGCGGCGCGGACACACGGCGGTTCCGCTCTTCGACATGTTCCTCCATCGCCCCGACGGATCGCCGTGCCTAGCAGCGCACCGCTCCTCCTTCCGATTGGTGGCTTGGCCGCAGCTTCTGCGCGTGCTAGGTTGTCCCAACCGGCCGGCCGACTCCCCGAGCGATGAAGCGCAGGAGCCGGCAAGCAGAGCTTCATCCTCGGCAGACGCGGCCACTACTCCGCGGCGGCTCGGCGGTGACAATGGGGCCGACAGCTCGACGGTGACCTCCGCGGGGAGCCTCAGGCCCAGCGTAGCTCCGCCCGCACGCGGCCTCGCAGGACAACGCCGTCCCGCACTTGGATTTCTCGCGGGCCGCCTCACCTCGTGTTGGGTCCACGCCAAAGCCGCCGCCGCCGCACACCATGGCCGACCAGGGAGCTCTGTGCCCTGCCTTTAACTCTCCCTCTAACCTTAATTCCTTCCCATTTATTTCCTGCATGCAGGAAATAAATGGACGTGGGAAAGGGAAACTTCCCTTGCATGCATTAACAGCCTTAACTCTTGCCTAATTATCGCCTCCTGCATGCATGGTACAGGTTTTGGACGTGGTCAACTCCATCAATGCATGGTAACGGCATTTGCGGCGGCGGGCGTTGGCGAATCCCCGACGGTTCCTCCGTTTGACTCCAAGCGCTCGCCGATAGCCTGTACGATGGACCCAACACCACACCGCCGCAACTCGAAGCTGGCTCCAGCCTCGCACACGACAGTGTCTCCCAGCATGCCCAGCGGCTTCTCCCTCCGACGTTGATGGTTCGGCGGCAGCCTCTGCGGGCGCTCGCCGGCTCATCCCTTCTGTATTGTCTGCCCGGCGCAGCGTGGGCACACACTCCCTCCGGCTTCAACCACTCGGCAGCATCTTCCTCTTGTTGGCATGGTCACTCTCACATGGTACCAGCTCACTCGGACCAAACCGGATCAATAGCGCTCGATCGGCCATTCGTGCGCTGCCACTCGGCCGCCCCTACATCATCGCTTGACTGGACATGTCCTCAGCCGCCCTGCACGCGGTCACGAAACTACTCGCGTCATCATCAACATGCCCGACTCGGACGCCCTGTGCGTCACCACTTCGCGGGATGCGTCTACATCACTCGAACATCCCGTGCGTCATCACTTCATGGAACACCTCCAATTCACTCGGAGGCCTTGTACATCGTCACATCGCTGGACGCCACCACTTCACTCAAAGGCCTCGCACATCGTCACTCCATCGGTCGCGTCTACCTCGCTCAAATGCCCCGCGCTTCGTCACTTCGCAAGATGCGTCTACATCACTTGAACGCCCCGTGCGTCATCACTTCATGGGACGCCTCCACTTCACTCGGAGGCCTCGCACATCATTACTTCACTGGACGCCTCTACTTCACTCCATCGGCCGCGTCTACTTCACTTGAACGCCCCGCGCTTTGTCCCTCCGTCGGCCGCGTCTACCTCGCTCGAACGCCCCGCGCTTCGCCACTTCGCGGGATGCGTCTACATCACTCCAATGCCCCGTGCGTCATCACTTCATGGGACGCCTCCACTTCACTCGGAGGCCTCGCACATCGTCACTTTGCTGGACGCCTCTACTTCACTCGAAGGCCTCGCACATCGTCACTTTGCTAGACGCCTCTACTTCACTCGAAGGCCTCGCACATCGTCACGCTGTCGGCCGCGTCTACTTCGCTCGAACGCCCCGCGCTTCGTCACTCCACGGGACGCATCTACTTCACTCTGATGCCCCGCACTTCGTCACTTCGCGGGACGCCTCTACTTCACTCGAAGGCCTTGCGCATCCTCACTCCACGGGACGCGTCTATTTCACTCGACCGCCCCGCGCGTCGCCACTCGGTTGGTCACCTCATAACCACTCGGCCGCTCCGCGCATTTCTTCTCGGTTGGTCACCTCATCACCACTCGGCCGCTCCGCGCGTCGCTTCTCTGTTGGTCACTTCATCACCACTCGGCCGCTACGCGCGTCGCCACTCGGTTGGTCACCTCATCACCACTCGGCCGCACCACGCGTCGCCTCTCGGTTGGTCACCTCATCACCACTCGGCCGCTCCGCGCGTCGCCACTCGGTTGGTAACCTCATCACCACTCGGCCGCTCCGCGCGTCGCCTCCTGGTTGGTCACCTCATAACCACTCGGCCGCCCCGCGCGTCGCCACTTGGTTGGTCACCTCATAACCACTCGGCCGCCCCGCGCGTCGCCATCGGTTGGTCACCTCATAACCACTCGGCCGCCCCGCGCGCCGCCATCAGTTCGTCACCTCATAACCACCCGGCCGCCCCGGCCGTCGCCATCGGTTGGTCACTCATCACCACTCGGCCGCCCCGCGCGTCGCCATCGATTGGTCACCTCATAACCACTCGGCCGACCCGCGCGTCGCCACTCCGTTGGTCACCTGATAACCATTCGGCCGTCCCGCGCGTCGCCATCGCTTGGTCACCTCATAACCACTCGGCCGCCCCATGCGTCGCCACTCGGTGGGTCACCTCATAACCACTCGGCCGCCCCGCACGTCGCTTCCCGGTTGGTCATCTCATCACCACTCGGCCGCTCCGCGCGTGGCTTCTCGGTTGGTCACCTCATCACCACTCGGCCACTCCACGCCTCGCCACTCGGTTGGTCACCTCATCACCACTCGGCCGCACCGCGCGTTGCCTCTCGGTTGGTCACCTCATCACCACTCGGCCGCTCCACGCGTCGCCACTCGGTTGGTCACCTCGTCACCACTCGGCCGCTCTGCGCGTTGCCTCTCGGTTGGTCACCTCATAACCACTCGGTTGCCCCGCGCGTCGCCACTAGGATGGTCACCTCATAACCACTTGGCCGCCCCGCGCGTCACCATCGGTTGGTCACCTCATAACCACTCGGCTGGCCCGCGTGTCGCCATCGGTTGGTCACCTCATAACCACTCGGCTGAAGGAAATATGCCCTAGAGGCAATAATAAAGTTGTTATTTATTTCCTTATATCATGATAAATGTTTATTATTCATGCTAGAATTGTATTAACCGGAAACATAATACATGTGTGAATACATAGACAAACAGAGTGTCACTAGTATGCCTCTACTTGACTAGCTCGTTAATCGAAGATGGTTATGTTTCTTAACCATAAACAAAAGAGTTGTTATTTGATTAACGGGATCACATCATTAGGAGAATGATGTGATTGACATGACCCATTACATTAGCTTAGCACCCGATCGTTTAGTATGTTGCTATTGCTTTCTTCATGACTTATACATGTTCCTATGACTATGAGATTATGCAACTCCCATTTGCCGGAGGAACACTTTGTGTGCTACCAAACGTCACAACATAACTGAGTGATTATAAAGGAGCTCTACAGGTGTCTCCAAAGGTACATGTTGGGTTGGCATATTTCGAGATTAGGATTTGTCACTCTGATTATCGGAGAGGTATCTCTGGGCCCTCTCGGTAATGCACACCACATAAGCCTTGCAAGCATTGCAACTAATGAGTTAGTTGTGAGATGATGTATTATGGAACGAGTAAAGAGACTTGCCGGTAACGAGATTGAACTAGGTATTAAGATACCGACGATCGAATCTCGGGCAAGTAACATACCGATGACAAAGGGAACAACGTATGTTGTTATGCGGTCTGACCGATAAAGATCTTCGTAGAATATGTGGGAGCCAATATGAGCATCCAGGTTCCGCTATTGGTTATTGACTGGAGACGTGTCTCGGTCATGTCTACATTGTTCTCGAACCCATAGGGTCCGCACGCTTAAGGTTTCAATGATAGTTATATTATGAGTTTATGAGTTTTGATGTACCGTAGGAGTTCGGAGTCCCGGATGAGATCGGGGACATGACGAGGAGTCTCGAAATGGTCGAGACGTACAGATCGATATATTGGACGACTATATTCGGACATCGGAAAGGTTCCGAGTGATTCGGGTATTTTTCGGAGTACCGGAGAGTTACGGGAATACGTATTGGGCCTTATTGGGCCATACGGGAAAGAAGAAAATGGGCCTCAAGGGTGGCCGCACCCCTCCCCTTGGTCTGGACTGAATTGTACTAGGGAAGGGGGGCGCCCCCTTCCTTCCTTCTCCTTTTCCCTTCCTCTTTTCCTATTCCATATGGGAGGTGGAATCCTACTAGGACTAGGGAGTCCTAGTAGGAATCCACACTTGGCGCGCCTCCTCCTAGGGCCGGCCTCCTCCTCCCTTGCTCCTTTATATACGGGGGCAGGGGGGCACCTCTAGACATAAGTTGATCCACGTGATCATATTCTTAGCCGTGTGCGGTGCCCCCTTCCACCATAATCCTCGATAATATTGTGGCGGTGCTTAGGCGAAGCCCTGCGACGGTAGTACATCAAGATCGTCACCACGCCGTCGTGCTAACGGAACTCTTCCCCGACACTTTGCTGGATCGGAGTCCGGGGATCGTCATCGAGCTGAACGTGTGATAGAACTCGGAGGTGCCGTAGTTTCGGTGCTTGATCGGTCGGGCCGTGAAGACGTACGACTACATCAACCGCGTCGTGCTAACGCTTCCGCGGTCGGTCTACAAGGGTACGTAGACCACACTCTCCCCTCTCGTTGCTATGCATCACCATGATCTTGCATGTGCGTAGGAATTTTTTTGAAATTACTACGTTCCCCAATAGTGGCATCCGAGCCTAGCTTTTATGTGTTGATGTTATATGCACGAGTAGAACACAAGTGAGTTGTGGGCGATATAAGTCATACTGCTTACCAGCATGTCATACTTTGGTTCGGTGGTATTGTTGGACGAAGCGGCCCGGACCGACATTACGCGTACGCTTACGCGAGACCGGTTCTCCCGACGTGCTTTGCACAAAGGTGGCTAGCGGGTGACAGTTTCTCCAACTTCAGTTGAACCGAGTGTGGCTACGCCCGGTCCTTGCGAAGGTTAAAACAGCACCAACTTGACAAACTATCGTTGTGGTTTTGATGCGTAGGTAAGATTGGTTCTTGCTTAAGCCCGTAGCAGTCACGTAAAACTTGCAACAACAAAGTAGAGGACGTCTAACTTGTTTTTGCAGGGCATGTTGTGATGTGATATGGTCAAGACATGATGCTGATTTTTATTGTATGAGATGATCATGTTTTGTAACCAAGTTATCGGCAACTAGCAGGAGCCATATGGTTTTCGCTTTATTGTATGCAATGCAATCGCGATGTAATGCTTTACTTTATCACTAAGCGGTAGCGATAGTCATGGAAGCACAAGCTTGGCGAGACGACAACGATGCTACGATGAAGATCAAGGTGTCACGCCGGTGACGATGGTGATCATGACGGTGCTTTGAAGATGGAGATCACAAGCACAAGATGATGGTGGCCATATCATATAACTTATATTGATTGCATGTGATGTTTATCTTTTATGCATCTTATCTTGCTTTGATTGACGGTAGCATTATAGGATGATCTCTCACTAATTATCAAGAAGTGTTCTCCGTGAGTATGCACCGTTGCGAAAGTTCTTCGTGCTGAGACACCACGTGATGATCGGGTGTGATAGGCTCTACGTTCAAATACAATGGGTGCAAAACAGTTGCACACGCAGAATACTCAGGTTATACTTGACGAGCCAAGCATATACAGATATGTCCTCGGAACACGGAGACCGAAAGGTCGAGCGTGAATCATATAGGAGATATGATCAACATAGCGATGTTCACCAATGAAACTACTCCATCTCACGTGATGATCGGACATGGTTTAGTTGATTTGGATCACGTAATCACTTAGAGGATTAGAGGGATGTCTATCTAAGTGGGAGTTCTTAAGTAATATGATTAATTGAACTTAAATTTATCATGAACTTAGTCCTGGTAGTATTTTGCAAATTATGTTGTAGATCAATAGCTCGCGTTGTTGCTTCCCTGTGTTTATTTTGATATGTTCCTAGAGAAAATTGTGTTGAAAGATGTTAGTAGCAATGATGCGGATTGGATCCGTGATGTGAGGTTTATCCTCATTGTTGCACAGAAGAATTATGTCCTTGATGCACTGCTAGGTGACGGACCTATTGCAGGAGCAGATGCAGACGTTATGAACGTTTGGCTAGCTCAATATGATGACTACTTGATAGTTTAGTGCACCATGCTTAATGGCTTAGAATCAGGACTTCGAAGACGTTTTGAACGTCATGGAGCATATGAGATGTTCCAGGAGTTGAAGTTAATATTTCAAGCAAATACCCGAGTTGAGAGATATGAAGTCTCCAACAAGTTCTATAGCTAAAAGATGGAGGAGAATCGCTCAACTAGTGAGCATGTGCTCAGATTGTCTGAGTACTACAATCGCTTGAATCAAGTGGGAGTTAATCTTCCAGATAAGATAGTGATTGACAGAATTCTCTAGTCACCATCACCAAGTTAGTAGAACTTCGTGATGAACTATGATATGCAAGGGATAACGGAAACGATTCCCAAGCTCTTCATAATGCGGAAATTGACGAAGGTAGAAATCGAGAAAAACATCAAGTGTTGATGGTAGACAAGACCACTAGTTTCAAGAAAAGGGCAGAGGGAAGAAGGGGAACTTCAAGAAGAACAGCAAGAAAGTTGCTGCTCAAGTGAAGAAGCCCAAGTCTGGTCCTAAGCCTGAGACTAAGTGTTTCTACTGCAAAGGGACTGGTCGCTGGAAGCGGAACTACCCCAAGTGATTGGCAGATAAGAAGGATGGCAAAGTGAACATAAGTATATTTGATATACATGTTATTGATCTGTACTTTACTAGTCTTTATAGCAACCCCTGAGTATTTGATACTAGTTCAGTTGCTAAGATTAGTAACTCGAAACGGGAGTTGCAGAATAAACAGAGACTAGTTAAGGGTGAAGTGACGATGTGTGTTGGAAGTGGTTCCAAGATTGATATGATCATCATCACACACTCCCTATACTTTCGGGATTAGTGTTGAACCTGAATAAGTGTTATTTGGTGTTTGCGTTGAGCATGAATATGATTTGATCATGTTTATTGTAATACGGTTATTCATTTAAGTAATAGAATAAATTGTTGTTCTGTTTACATGAACAAAACCTTATATGGTTACACACCCAATGAAAATAGTTCGTTGGATCTCGATCGTAGTGATACACATAATCATAATATTGAAATCAAAAGATGCAAAGTTAATAATGATAGTGCAACTTATTTGTGGCACTGCCGTTTAGGTCATATTGGTGTAAAGCGCATGAAGAAACTCCATGCTAATGGGTTTTTGGAATCACTTGATTATGAATCAGTTGATGCTTGCGAACCATGCCTCATGGGCAAGATGACTAAAACACTGTTCTCCGGAACTATGGAGGGAGCAACTGACTTATTGGAAATAATACATACTGATGTATGAGATCCGATGAGTGTTAAGGCTCATGGCGGGTATCATTATTTTCTGACCTTCACAGATGATTTGAGCAGATATGGGTATATCTACTTAATGAAACACAAGTCTGAAATATTTGAAAAGTTCAAAGAATTTCAGAGTGAAGTGGAGAATCATCGTAACAAGAAAATAAAAGTTTCTACGATATGATCGCAGAGGTAAAATATTTGAGTTACGAGTCTGGCCTTCAGTTAAAACAATGTGAAATAGTTTCACTACTCACGCCATCTGGAACACCACAGCATAATGGTGTGTCCGAACATCATAACCGTACTTTATTAGATATGGTGCGATCTATGATGTCTCTTACCGATCTACCACTATCGTTTTGGGGTTATGCATTAAAGACAGCTGCATTCACGTTTAAAAGGGCACCATCTAAGTCCGTTGAGATGACACAATCTGAACTGTGGTTTGGCAAGAAATCAAAGTTGTCGTTTCTTAAAGTTTGGGATTGTGATGCTTATATGAAAAAGTTTCATCCTGATAAGCTCAAACCCAAATCGGAGAAATATGTCTTCATAGGATACCCAAAGGTGACTATTGGGTACACCTTCTATCACAGATCCGAAGGCAAGACATTCGTTGCTAAGAATGGATCCTTTCTAGAGAAGGAGTTTCTCTTGAAAGAAGTGAGTGGGAGGAAAGTAGAACTTGATAAGGTAATTGTACCTTCTCCCTTATTGAAAAGTAGTTCATCACAAGAAATCTGTTCCTGTGACTACTACACCAATTAGTGAGGAAGACTAATGATGATGATCATGTAACTTCAGATCAAGTTAATACCGAATCTCGTAGGTAAACCAGAGTGAGATCCGCACCAAAGTGGTACGGTAATCCTGTTCTGGAACTCATGTTACTAGACCATGACGAACTTGCGAACTATGAGGAAGCGATGATGAGCCTAAATTCCGCGAAATGGCTTGAGGCCATGAAATCTGAGATGAGATCCATGTATGAGAACAAAGTATGGACTTTGATTGACTTGCCCAATGATCGGCGAGCCATTGAGATTAAATGGATCTTCAAGAGGAAGACGGACGCTGATAGTAGTGTTACTATCTACAAAGCTACAATTGTTGCAAAAAGGTTTTCGACAAGTTCAAGGTGTTGACTATGATGAGAGTTTCTCACCCGTATCTATGCTTAAGTCTGTCCGAATCATGTTAGCAATTGCCGCATTTTATGAAATCCAGCAAATGGATGTCAAAACTGCATTCCTGAATGGATTTCTGGAAGAAGAGTTGTATATGATGCAGCCGGAAGGTTTTGTCGATCCAAAAGGAGCTAACAAAGTGTGCAAGCTCTAGCGATCCATTTATGGACTGATGCAAGTCTCTCGGAGTTGGAATAAACGCTTTGATAGTATGATCAAAGCATATAGTTTTATACAGACTTGCGGTGAAGCCTGTATTTACAAGAAAGTGAGTGGGAGCACTACAGCATTTCTGATAAGTATATGTGAATGACATATTGTTGATCGGAAATAATGTAGAATTATTCTGCAAAGCATAAAGGAGTGTTTTAAAGAAGTTTTTCAAAGAAAGACCTCGGTGAAGCTGCTTACATATTAAGCATCAAAATCTATAGAGATAGATCAAGACGCTTGATAAGTTTTTTCAATGAGTACATACCTTGACAATATTTTGAAGTAGTTCAAAAATGGAACAGTCAAAGAAAGAGTTCTTGGCTATGTTACAAGGTATGAAATTGAGTAAGACTCAAAGCCTGACTACTGCAGAAGATAGAAAGAGAATGAAAGTCATTCCCTATGCCTCAACCATAGGTTCTATAAAGTATGCCATGATGTGTAGCAGATCTATTGTATACCCTACACTGTGTTAAGCAAGGGAGTACAATAGTGATCTAAGAGTAGATCACTGGACATTGGTCAAAATTATCCTTAGTGGAATAAGGAAATATTTCTCAATTATGGAGGTGACAAAAGGTTCATCGTAAAAGGTTACATCAATGCAAGTTTTGACACAGATCTGGATGACTCTAAGTCTCGATCTAGATACATATTTAAAGTGGGAGCAATTAGCTAGAGTAGCTCCGTGCAGAGCATTGTAGACATAGAATTCGCAAAATACTTACGGATCTGTATGTGACAGACCTGTTGACTAAAATTATCTCACAAGCAAAACATGATCACACCTTAGTACTCTTTGGGTGTTAATCACATAAATGATGTGAACTAGATTATTGACTCTAGTAAACCCTTTGGGTATAGGTCACATGACGATGTGAACTATGGGTGTTAATCACATGGTGATGTGAACTCTTAGTGTTGAATCACATGGCGATGTGAACTAGATTATTGACTCTAGTGCAAGTGGGAGACTGAAGGAAATATGCCCTAGAGGCAGTAATAAAGTTATTATTTCTTTCCTTATATCATGATAAATGTTTATTATTCATGCTAGAATTGTATTAACCGGAAACATAATACATGTGTGAATACATAGACAAACAGAGTGTCACTAGTATGCCTCTACTTGACTAGCTCGTTAATCGAAGATGGTTATGTTTCCTAAAAATAAACAAAAGAGTTGTTATTTGATTAACGGGATCACATCATTAGGAGAATGATGTGATTGACATGACCCATTCCATTAGCTTAGCACCCGATCGTTTAGTATGTTGCTATTGCTTTCTTCATGACTTATACATGTTCCTATGACTATGAGATTATGCAACTCCCGTTTGCCGGAGGAACACTTTGTGTGCTACCAAACGCCACAACGTAACTGGGTGATTATAAAGGAGCTCTACAGGTGTCTCCAAAGGTACATGTTGGGTTGGCGTATTTCGAGATTAGGATTTGTCACTCTGATTGTCGGAGAGGTATCTCTAGGCCCTCTCGGTAATGCACATCACATAAGCCTTGCAAGCATTGCAACTAATGAGTTAGTTGTGAGAAGATGTATTACGGAATGAGTAAAGAGACTTGCCGGTAACGAGATTGAACTAGGTATTAAGATACCGATGATCGAATCTCGGGCAAGTAACATACCGATGACAAAGGGAACAACGTATGTTGTTATGCGGTCTGACCGATAAAGATCTTCGTAGAATATGTGGGAGCCAATATGAGCATCTAGGTTCCGCTATTGGTTATTGACTGGAGACGTGTCTCGGTCATGTCTACATTGTTCTCGAACCCATAGGGTCCTCACGCTTAAGGTTTCAATGACAGTTATATTATCAGTTTATGAGTTTTGATGTATTGAAGGAGTTCGGAGTCCCGGATGAGATCGGGGACATGACGAGGAGTCTCGAAATGGTCGAGACGTAAATATCGATATACTGGACGACTATATTCGGACATCGGAAAGGTTCCGAGTGATTCGGGTATTTTTCGGAGTACCCGAGAGTTACGGGAATACGTATTGGGCCTTATTGGGCCATACGGGAAAGAAGAAAAAGGGCCTCAAGGGTGGCCGCACCCCTCCCCTTGGTCCGGACTGAATTGGACTAGGGAAGGGGGGCGCCCCCTTCCTTCCTTCTCCTTTTCCCTTCCTCTTTTCCTATTCCATATGGGAGGTGGAATCCTACTAGGACTAGGGAGTCCTAGTAGGACTCCACACTTGGCGCGCCTCCTCCTAGGGCCGGCCTCCTCCTCCCTTGCTCCTTTATATACGGGGGCAGGGGGGCACCTCTAGACATAAGTTGATCCACGTGATCATATTCTTAGCTGTGTGCGGTGCCCCCTTCCACCATAATCCTCGATAATATTGTAGCGGTGCTTAGGCGAAGCCCTGCGACGGTAGTACATCAAGATCGTCACCACGCCGTCGTGCTAACGGAACTCTTCCCCGACACTTTGCTTGATCGGAGTCCGGGGATCGTCATCGAGCTGAACGTGTGCTAGAACTCGGAGGTGCCGTAGTTTCGGTGCTTGATCGGTCGGGCCGTGAAGACGTACGACTACATCAACCGCGTTGTGCTAACGCTTCTGCTATCGGTCTACAAGGGTACGTAGATCACACTCTCCCCTCTCGTTGCTATGCATCACCATGATCTTGCGTGTGCGTAGGAATTTTTTTGAAATTACTACGTTCCCCAACATCGGCCGCACTGGGCGTCACCATCGGTTGGTCACTCATAACCACTCGGTCGCCCCGCGCGTCGCCATCGATTGGTCACCTCATAACCACTCGGCCGCCCCGCGCGTGGCCACTCGGTTGGTCACCTCATAACCACTCGGCCGCCTCGCGCGTGGCCATCGGTTGGTCACCTCATGACCACTCGGCCGTCCCGCGCGTCGCCACTCAAGTGGTCACCTCATAACCACTCGGCCGCCCCACGCGTCGCCATCGGGTGGTCACCTCATAACCACTCGGCCGCCCCGCGCGTCGCCATCGGCTGGTCACCTCATAACCACTCGGTCGCCCCGCGCGTCCCCATCGGTTGGTCACCTCATAACCACTCGGCCGCCCCGTGCGTCGCCATCGGTTGGTCACCTCACCACCACTTGGCCGCCCCGCGCGTCGCCACTCGGTTGGTCACTTCATCACCACTCGGCCGCCCCGCGCGTCGCCATTCCGTTGGTCACCTCATCACTTCTCGGCCGCCCCATGCGTTGCCACTCGGTTGGTCGCCTCATCACCACTCGGCCACTCGTGCGCCTTCAGACAGCTATGTCATTCTACATGCACTACATTCTACTATTTCGGCATTCCCAAGTATCATGTTATTCACACATCACATTCACTCGAAGGCCACGCCACCAAGTGTACCTCTACGCTCGGCTGCTTAGTTTCACCCGAGTCGAACTTCCATTATTTCGCATACATCATTCACAAACACCATGTGTTCTTCATTTCGAGTTTGCATCGGTCCTCCGGGGCTGCAACTCAGTCGAAACACTACAATTCCATTTTATTTGAGCCAGCAATTTGACATGTTTGAACGGATCATTCGCTCTTTCAGACTCCTGCTGGTTAACCAACAAGCCCGTTGCACTTCCAACGGGTGTCTATGGGTGTTATTCACACAAATCATTTCAACACACATCAAATTTCCTTGAGAAATTATTTCGTTGGCCTGTGCCATTTTTTACACAAGTTACGCGACCACTCGACGGCCCTATGTGCCAACTTCAATAGAGCGACAATGTCAACTTCTAGCACACCACAACACTGACATTGTCGCTCTGTTGACTTCAAACACATCCGACCAAACCCTCTGTGGAATCCTCTTCATCTTATCAATGATATAGATATCGTCAGGCATGAGACAGATAAGTCCCTTTTATAATTAAACTTCACAATTCACTCCTTTGCGAGGTTGCCTCTTTCGAGCATCACTCGGAAGCTTCTCCTCATCTTTACCCGAGTCCGACTCGATGAATTGCAAATCATCCATTCAAAACTATATTTCTCGTATTCCGACATGTCCGTTGTCGAAGCCTGTAGTACGCTCGGTGGCTACGCCGCACTCAGGGGCTGCATCTCATTCGGAATGACACTCTCCTGAGTAGTTGAGTACTTCATCACCAGTCAGATCCTTCACTTCAACAAGTGCATTCGATCCGCCACTTTGACAAGTTTTATAATCACCCAGACGCTCTGCACGCCACATCCATTCCTACTCCGACTCGGATGTCACGCTGGTCTTGTTGCGTCGCAACCACACTACACCGACATCGTCGCTACATTAGCTTCGAAAGCATCTGGCTAACTCCTTCGAAGACCATTTCAGCAACTTGGCTGGACACCCAATCTTTCACTCGGCTGCCCCGTGCGTCGTCACTTGGCCACGCCCGCGTCGTCACTCGGCTGTCCCGCACATCAACACTCGGTTGTGCATGTCTTCACCACTCGGCCGCTCCGCGCGTCGCCTCTCGGTTGTGCATGCCTTCACCACACGGCCGCCCTGTGTGTCACCACTCGGTTGTGCACGTCTCCACTACTCGGCCGCCCCGCGCATTGCCACTCAGTTGTGCACGTCTTCATCACTCCACCACCTCGCAGTCAGAGAAGAGCAAGTTCGATTAGTACCAGTCGACGGCAGCCTCGGGGACTACACCCAGTGGGTGCACACAGCATGCCCCCACTGGAATGGTATCCAGTCGGAACGGTTTGCCCGGTCCGAGTGACGGCCAAACAGAAAAAAAGACACGTTCCAGGCGTGAAGAAATTCCGAGTAATCAGTTACTCGATGCAGGACCAGCTCCAAATCACTCCAAGAAAATTTCTATAAGGTGAGTTTAACACTCCTCCGCGGACCCGTTTGAGCTCATTTCACTCGGACACCATGCAGTCTGGAATCTGTCAAGGCAACACGTGGAGATAAGATCGCCGGGTGACCAGAGGGAGTTCATAAGTGCCTCCATAGCACTCGACTCATCTGGGAATTCACCTCGACTCGACCCGCTCGACCTCGACCGATTCCAGGGCTAATGATGAGGACATGTATTGGGGGTAGGGTAACAGGCATGACCTAAAGGCCCTACCCATGGACACAGTAAACTTTGTACTAGGCCCCTGGGCCAGATTGTCGTCCAGATGTACCACAACTTGAAAGTCACTCGGACAGCAACAACCACTCGGAGCATGACACTTCACTCGACGAGCTCATTCCACTCGGCCGTGTAACTCACTCGGATATGCAAAGACCAATAGTCAGCATGACGGTTTTGTAGTGGGTAGGCATTATGGCATTGATGCTCCACCGTGTAACATAAGGGGTGAGGGGGTGGCGCACTCTATATAAGCCACCACCCCCCCCACCACTAGACTAGTGGGCTTTTTTCTTCCATCTCTCTCTCTTTTTCACCATTAGTCTCAGGACTACGGGGATCCGTTCTCCTCTCATTGTAATCTCCGGATACATACTAAGATAAAACAAAGCCTCTCCAGAGCACGAGACATAGGGTTGTTATCTCCACTGTTAGAGGCCCGAACTCGCTAAAACCACCATGTCACCCATATGCATCTCGATAGATCTTTCTCCTTTATCCTACCCCTCTCTTATTGTCGGCATCGTTACCACGACAGGCGGGGCTTGGAAGGCTGCTTGTAGGTGCTGGTGAAGTTGCGGATGAACACTCCAGTGAAATCTACCCAGCTGTTGAGCTGTAGGGCTTGAGGCTGTTAAACCATGTCTGGGCCATGCCCTAGAGCATGAGCGGGACGTACTTCACGACAACGTGCTTTTTGCCGTTTGCTAAGCTGACGGCGGTGGTTTGTCAACCAGCCAATCTTTCGGCTTCACGGAGCCCTTGTACTTGGGCGTATCTCTTGGCAGTGAGAACCCTTTGGGAAAGAGCTCGTCACGAATGCGAGGGCTGAAGCAAGGCGGGCCCATCGCGTCTTCTTCTTCCAGTGCCAGGGATCGCACCAGGCGTTCTGATGGCGGGCGTCGTTCTCTCTGACTCCCTCTCAGGGGCCTAGGCGGTCCCCGAGTGTTGGGTGGTCAACAGGCGGCGGGGAAACGCGCCTCTCCCTTCGAGGAGGTCGAGGTGGCGGATAGTCGCCCCATCGTTCTACTACTCATTGGCGGCCGTCTTGGTCGCGCTCGATGGTGATGCGAGTCTGGCTGCAGCTGGCAGCCGACTCCTTGTCTCGTCTGTCGTGGACACCGCTTGTTGGCGTCCGAGAGGTTGCGCCATGCTCTTGGCGAAGGGGCAGGTTCTCCACCCGCTGGCCAGGTTCTTCCGCACGGCAGCCGGCTTCTTGCAGGGCGGCCGCCGCATCGATGAGTTGTTGAACGCGCTCTGTCATGTAGCAACGCTCGTCGCCCTCCAGGTGGTCCATCTTGTCTGCTGCCACCTGAGCAGCGTAGATGTTCTCCATAGGCATGGTGTAGACTGGGCGGTCTATTCCAAACATGCTGGCGACGATGCCGCGTCGCTGCCGGACCGTGCCTATGCGACTGGGCCCGTCAGCAGTCGGCGTGCCACCAACAGTGCGGTCAACCTCGCACTGGAAGGCCTCGGAGAGGCGTCTCATGGTAGCCAGCTTCTTGGTGTTCTCTACGAGCGATATGCGGCAAGCTTCCAGCGTCTCGGCATCTGCATCTGCCGCAATGGGCGTGGACAGGTCCCGCATTGCCGCTTGCAATGGGTCCTGGCCGGCTCCTCCGGACGCGCCATTGTGGCTGATGATGAGCACCTCTATGAGGGCGCTGCCGCCGCTCTCCGCGTGAGAAAGCGGGTGGTCGATGACCACCACGTTGGTGGGGAAGGAGTCGAAGGAAGCCATGTTGGTGTTGACAAGCATTGGATGGGTGGAGCCAACCGACTCCAGGTCAGTGGCGGGCTCGCTGGCGATGTGAAGCTTGCCGAGAAGGTCGATGAAGCAGCTCTCGGAACTGGCTGCTCCCACGTCGGGTGCGGGCTTGGTGGAGAGGGAAAGCTCACCAACAAGATCGGCGAGGCTGGACGCCGCGTAGGCGACTTCTGCATCCTGCAGCGCATCGGTGCGAACGCCATCGGGCGAGCCGGGCTGGCTGCGCTCGCGAGGGAGGAAGAGGGTTCCCGTTCAGAACAGATCTCCAGCCAACGGTGCACCTAGCCCCAAGGTGGGCACCAAATGTCGGGGGTGTCGTGCGACATATGCCAACGGATGGCTTATCATGGAGGGGGTTAATAATACGCCGCCGGTGCCAGGAAATGGGATAAGGCGCAAACATTCCCGCCGGCGAATCTTTCCCAGGTTCGGGGCTCTCCTAGGAGATAACACCCCTACTCCTGCTCTGTGGGGTGGTGGCTACAAGCTTGCTCCTTGAGCTGTTTCTCTAGAGAGGGAAGAAGAACAAGGCTAGCCCTAGCTTACTCCCTCTATATGCGTGTGTGGGTGTGTTAAGGTCTTAGTGAGGCTGAACCCTTTACATGGGTACCCTGGGGGGTTTATATAGGCCTACCCCCAGGGGTACAATGCTAATATAGCCAGGTGTGGACCCGGCTGTCAGGGTCTATAGGTGTTGGCTTCTCCGCCGACTGCTGGGATCCGCAGCCTGGTGGGGCCCGCCGGCTGTCTCATACTTCGCCAAAAGGCTGCGCCCGCCGCTGCCGGGTCCGCCAGCTGCTCATTACTGTGGCAATGTGGCTGATGATGCACGCTTTGTTGGGGATGGCGTGGCTACAGTGTCGCCGCCTGGCGGGCGTTCACTGTAGCCACTCCCCGTTTCTTCTAGTTAATGGCGTACAAACTCTGAGGGAAAGAGAGGGCCGCCTGCCGGGAGTCGGCCTGAGGTTGTACCGACTTCTCGTAATGGGAGCATGGCCTTCTCTACCATGGTGATGTCATGGGCAGCGTGGCAACAGTGCCGCGTCGGGCGAGGGATGTCTGCCCAGTACCCCGCATTGTGGCCACGCTCCGCCCTAGATTTGGGGGTGGCGGGCATCGCTGTAGCCATGCCCTGTCTCATTGTCATAATGTGGTGCAAACATTGAGGGCGATTGGGGCCGCCTACTAGGAGCAGGCCTCTCTGGAGGCCCCTTGCTCGGAGCCGGCCTCTCTGGAGGCCGCCTGCCAGGAGCTGGCCCACCTCAGGGCCGCCTCCTAGGAGCCGGCCCGCCTCGGGGCCGTCTTCTGAGCCTTGCCGTCTTCTGGCAGCCGGCCGCTTGGACCAGCCGGCTGCAAAGAAGGCGGTGCTTTGGTTTTTGATTCTTGAGGGGCGCAACCGGCCCCGATGTCTTGAAACACCATGGGAGGCTGATGAGGCTACACATGGTCATTTACTCCGATAATCTCGTATGGGCCGTGGGCTTAAATGGACCTGACACAAGTAGGCCTTATATGGGCCGGCCTGCTAATTTTTACTAGGGCAGCCTTTTTCACTGGAATGGGCCACAGTTGGGTCGTGCCACATGTCGACCTATCATAGGCGCCTCCTGTCCAATGACTGGATGACATATGTCCCAGTGGTGAGCAAACAAGTGTTTCCTCCGGCCAATGAGAATTTTACACGTGGAAAATCCCCATTGGTCCGGGCTATTAACGGGTTATCGGATCCGAAACCAGACCCAATAGCTTAACGGCGACCCGTTACGGTGGATGCCATGTGTCGGTCACCCTTGACGAAAGAACTTTCATGACGCACCATTTATCATAATGTAAATGGACACTTCCTTGATGATAATTTTGGTAATGTCATGGAACACTTCTACGACAGCACAGGTACGATAGCACTCGAAGACAAAGCACATCCAGATTCGTCATCATTTTCTTCGCGATCACGTGTTGAAGGGAAACATATCTATCAAGCACGTGAAGACTGAAGAATAGCTAGCTAATATCTTCACAAAGCACTACTAGGGAAAACCTTATACACAGAATCATAGCAGCAGCGTGGTCTAAAAATAGACGCTACTGCTAATTAGCAGCAACGAGCTTTAGAAAAGAGCGCTGCTAATGACTGAGTAGCAGTAGCGCTCTAGGTGAAAAGAGCGCTACTACTATAATTGCCACGGTGTTGCCTCCAGGCTAGATATAGTAGTAGCGCCCTTCCCGTGGATGCGCTACTGCTAAAGAACTTAGTAGCAGCGGTTTTGCTCAAAACTCGCTGCTGGTAAGTATGACCACAACTAATTAAGTTTAGTCCCATACTGCTAAGCGAACAAGGTGTTTACCACCTTAAATATGTTTCTTCTCAACCTATCTCGAGCACTTGGTCTTCATTGAACTATATGTGTATGATTTGTGGTTGCAATATGAATCCTCGCCTGTACCTATACAGGTACAGTGAGGATTCATGTTGACTATTTAGATTATACACAAAAAGATCAATGATGACCAATGTATATTTTTGATGTTTTTACTAAACAAAAGAAATAACTGCTTCCATTAGCAGTAGCGTTTTTTCCCAAAACGCACTGTAGATAAGTTAGCTATAGCGCGTTTTCTGTACGTGCGCTACTGCTAGTTCGAGTTAACCACCCCCCGCATCAAAATTTCGCTAAGTCCTCCTTTCCCCCCCACCGGCCTGTTCCCCTACTCCCTGTCACCGCCGCCTGAGCCCGAGCGCGCCTGCGCCCTCACCGCCGCCGCCCACCCTCAACCTCACCGCCGCCGCTCTCGACCACACTGTCGCCACCCTCGACCCCACCGCCGCCGCCCTCGACCGAGCCCGCCGAGCCCACCGCCCAGGACCGCCGCCCTCCCGGTCCCGAGCCCGCCCTCGCCGCCCCTACGTCGCCGAGCACCTCCCCGCCACCGTCTCTCCCTCTGTAAGCCCCCCACCGCTCCCCAACCCCCTCTCTCTTTGCTTAGTTAGTAGATGATTTTAGTAGTAGTAGATGTTAATTTAGGGGTCATAGATAATGATTTTTAGAAGTAGTGGATATTAATTACTAGTAGTGATGGTAAACTAGTTGTATAATTAGCAGTAGTACATGTTAATTAGTAGTAGATGTAGTAGTTAGATGTTAATTAGTAGTAGTAGATGTGCTAGTTTCTTTCTATTTATAGTAAGTTTATATTTAGTAAGAACTAGTTGAATTAATAGAACTAGTTTAGTTTTAGTTGAACTAGTATAGTAAGTAAATTAATAACTAGTTGAACTACTTCATTTTTAGAAATAACTAGTTTTTTTCTTTTTATACTAAGTTTATATTTAGTAAGAACTAGTTGAATTAATAGAACTAGTTGAATTAATAGAACTAGTTGAACATGCCATATTTGGTGTTATTTTTTAGTTTATGCAATTATTTCATGTTTTGGTTACACCTCCGAGTGGCCTATGTTTTGCCGGAGTGTTGATTAATTTCCGTTCTGGCAAATTTCAAGCGCTCAATATGCCCTTTTTTAGCAAAGGTCATGCCGGATTTTTCCGTGAATTCTGTCATGACTTGTGCTAGAATATGTGGGAAATATCAAGTGGCCTAGATTTTCTTTGAAAAATAATTATGTAATTTAGGTTTTTTAGTACATATATTTAATATTAAAAGTTTAATCTTTGAATTATGAACGTAGGAAATGTCGTACTCGGACGACGACAGTCTCCCGGGGGAGTGCAGCTGGTGCCACGATGATCGAGGTATGTGCGACAGGTTCGTTGAGCTGGACGAAGATCGGCGCTTCAGCATTAAGCTCGAGGAGACCTTCGATGTTGAAACGGTATGCAACAACGACAAGTGTTTTTTTTCGTAATTAAGCATGACTTCAACTATTTCAACGTCTACTTTTCATCTTCTACAATTCGACTAGCTTATCCCATGCCATGCAAGACGCTATGTCTTGGAGAGGATGGGTTTTGAAGACCATGAAAATTTTCAAACAAAGAAAATACACCTAAGGACCCATCATGATATCGATTTTGAAGTAAATCTGTATAATTCTCAGAGCGTAACCCATTTTGGTTGTCAAAATTGGGAAGCACTTTGCCAAATGTATGGTTTTTATGAGGGTATGATTGTCACCATGGATCTTGGTCATCCTGACATCGAGCAAGACAATATGGACATTTGGGTCCTTGTTGATACGCTTCCGATTCTACCGCAATGTGAGTTTCTCAAACATAGTTATTAACTAATTTATATTGTTTATTTCAAAATAGTTGACAGCTTATTTCCATTGACAGCTTATTTTGAATCTTCAAAGAATTTGCAGAAGATGGTAGACAAAACCCACTACACTGATGGCTCCGAATTAACTTATAAGGAGAAAAATCATCTGATTGGTTATTGTACTTTTTTGAGAATTACAATACCTATTATCGAACTCCTCCAAATTATGGAGAATACATGCCACTAGTGCATGTGTTGAACCACGATAACTTCTATGGAGATACCCTGGTAAGATATTTTACTATTACGACATCCGTGCATCTTTTGCATACTTCTAAAACTAGTACATCATTGCTTACTATGATGTTATTACGATGTTTTTCAACAGAAAATCCCGATGGATTGTGTGCCTCATCTGATGTATTACAATGGTTGCCTTGAAGTTCTGAACCTACAGCCAGGTCATCCTACGGATCTCACCTATGCATATCGAATTTCTGAAACCGGTGAACACATGCTAATCAAAGAGTGGAAAAAATGTTTGGACATTCGTAAGGAGGTTCTTGGAAGCAACATTAAGCGAAAGGCAAGAATTGGAGACAGGATAATCTGCATTCTCCATAATGGAGAGCGAGGGGCTATCTAGCTTTTTGCTATTTTACCTTAGAGAATATAGTAGGTCCTAAGAGAATGTAGTAGGTCCTATGAGGTACAATATGTTTATTATGTGATACAATGTGTTAGAGTTGAAGATGTCAGGAGTACTTGTGATTACGACTAGTGACCGATGATATGATGATGATGATAAGTTGTTAATGATATGATGATGATGATATTTATTATATCATTGGGTGAAAGAACCGTTGATTAGTTTCAAGTGGATGTCCGTCCACTTGAAACTAGTCCACACGGTTCTTTCACCCCGTGATGTAATAACTCATGATGATGTAAAAACAATTTGTAAATTCCTGTTGTATGAAAATTTGTGTAAAGGTGTACGAATACAACATGAAATAAAAAAGAAATAAAATAAGAAATAATAGTAGCAGCGCGGGCAGAGAGAAGCGCTACTACTAATTACCAGCAGCGCTCCTCCTGCAACTCGCTGCTACTAAGTCGATTTAGCCGTAGCGTGGGTGGAGGCACGCTACTGCTATTCGTTAGCTGTAGCGCCTTATCAGTAGCGCACCACCCCGCACTACTGATAGGTCTAAAACCCGCGCTACTGCTAGCCTTTTCCCTAGTAGTGAAGCCCTGGGTTGAGAATAGATTTAGCAAGTTGTGGTGTGGGCTAAATATCTTTGAATCTTCGAATGTTCTTTGAAAAGGACACACATCCTATCACTTATGCAAAATTGATGACTTAAATGTGCAACACACGAAGTAACGTTTTTATTTAATCAATGAAATCTAACCCTCTAAGTGTGAAGAAATTAACGAAGAATTTGATTCTCAGAGCCGTACGACAATTGTACGCAGCATCTGCAATCATCATTCTTATACGGTGGGTTACGCCACCAACAAAAGATGAAAATCTTCAATTTGAGTTTTTCTTGAAATTCCTCAGTTTTTCAAATTCTTCAACTTTGCATAGTCTTCACTCTTTTCGTCGTTGTCCTTCATTGACTATATATTTTAGTTTTCAGTCCTCTACAGCATTCACTTATTGCTAATTCTTCAAGATGATTTTTCTTCTAAGTGAATGTGATCGGACCCTTCCCCCTCTATGGTAAACTCAACCCAGTCTGTTCACAAATTCTTCTTGTGCGTTCTATTTGAAACCTGTTTAAAATCTTCACTGTGTCCTTATCAGCTGAAAATTTGCGAACGGAACTTTAAAATTTTCATATCTCAATTTTTGGCTTTTGCCGCTCAAATCGTTCTACATCCCATGATAAGGTTATTATATTCACCCACGATCTCACACGATCTCCACCTCACTGTACGTGGGGGACACATGTTTCTAGGATGAGAAGGGTCAGGGGCACATTCGTCATATTTCCTCGAGTGAGCGGTTTTTCACCTCGGCTATAAATACCCCTCACCCTCCTCAGACTGCATTTACCCCGCTCGACCTCACTTCCCTCGCTCAAGCTCTCAGACCTGGCGCCGCCGCTACTTCCATCGTCTCCAATGAGGAAGAGCTTCACTGCCTCGACCTCGTCACCGTCGTACTCGCGCCGGCAGTGAAAATCTTCACACCGTTGCCGCCGTAGCTGTCTTCCGCCGCCAAGTTAGGGCTTGGAAGATCTGAACGGACGAACTTCCCATCTACAACTCCCAGTTCATCGTGTTGTTCATCAAGGGTAAATAAAATCTATTTTTACTGCCCTTGGTGATTCTGATGATTTCCACAAAATCTTCAAAAGGTGTTTATTCTTGAACTTCCCCACTCGTAAACACCACACAAGCATTTGTTCTTGTTTTGTTTCTCTAAGAAACATGTTTTTCAAGATTCCTCAATTGTGTGGATTTTCAATCTATACAACTCTGGGACCTAAGTCAAAGACCGCTTAGTGAAATTCCTCAAGACACTCCTGGTCAAATTCCTCAAACATGTTTCTTGTGAAAAACTTCTGAGAACGCATATGACCTTTCCAAATTCTTCGCACCTATACTCTGTTCACAGGTACACATGTCCGTTGCTGAATCTCTAGGTTCTCATCAACTTAACTCATTTGAAGTGTTCCTTGAAGACAAATTGCATACCTCGGTAGAGAATTCTATTGTTCAAAATCCTCAGCTGAAGAAAATGGCTGATGGCAAGAGACCTTAGAAGGGATGGAAGAGACCATAATTGAATACAGCGTTTCAGATCCCTATTGACATTTATGAGGAATATTGCACTCCTTATGAAGCCAAACATGGCAAGGAGAACAAAAATCAGCGCAAGGTGCACATTCAGAGGATAGAAAGAAGATGGGCACAGGAATGGGGGGAGTACAGATATGTAACTCCAAAATACATGAAGAAATTCGCTTTACACCCTCCTTGCACAAGACCTCCGTTGGCACCTGGCCAAATTGCTGATCCCACTAGCCTCAAACACGGTGAGGACTATCTAGATGAATGGGCCAAGCGGCAAGCCAAGTTGGCCAAAATGGCCAAGGAAGCAGTGAGGAAATTCAATGAAGACTCTGCTGCTCCCGCTATTGAGGCCTCTGCTAGCAAGCCTAAGAAGGCTATGCCGAAGAAGCCTGCACACAAGCCCAGTTCCTCTGCAATGCCCTCACGGCATATTCCTCAAGCAGCTCCAGTCCTCACCGTTGCAAGACCTTCAGCTGCTACTGCAAAGTCCTCGGCACCTGTGCACCTTGTCTCGTCCCAAAGGATAACTCGTATCTCTATTTCTTCAGGAGCGTCTGCAAGTTATTCAGCCCCTCCTCAGTCCTCAACAGGCCCAACTCCGCTGAAGAAAAATGCCACTGCTGGATGAGGCACAAGGCCAAGTCCTCACAAGAAGCAGGTTGCCTTCCAAGTCCCATCGAGTGAAGACGAAGCTGATGTTGAGTGTCGGTGTTCTGGGAACGGGGGTCCCCAGACTTGCTTGCCTATGGCCCATGGCGTGGCTCCCTCAGCGGCCCTGTATGGCCCACCTTTACCAGCAAACACTCAAGACCCTCGGGAAGGGCCAAGCCTTGCAAGGAGGACGATGCAAGACCGCCTCAGGAGCGGCCTCACCAGGCTGGCTCGCGAGGGGCGGAGAGATCAAGGAAAGGGACACCTCGCGAGGTTTGTGTGACGCAAGCCATGACGACTAGAGTCAAGTGGGCGCCAGGCGGGCGCCAATGTGTGCAGTGTCCTTGTTTCCTATTTGGTGCTAAAGAGGCAAGCACAGGCGAGGAGTCCCGAGGCATCAGGCAAAGGTTTCCATATCGGTGCAATGAGACGAAGACCAGCAGGGCAGCAGGACGGAGGTCACCGTGGAGCCCAAGACGACGTCATCAACAGAGCCTTTGGCAAGCGAAGACTACTTTTGTCAGGATAGCTTGTACTAGTTTCCCCCCTTCAAACTGGCCATTGTGGGATCCCTTCCTGCCTAATATTTGGGAAGAGGACCCGGGCCTCTATATATAGGACTAACCACCACCATAGAGGGAGATCTGGACACATCACCAGAGAGACTCATCTAGAGAGAGAGAGAGACCATCGACAACCACACAAGTTCACCAAGCACAAGAACACCTCTCCTCAGGAGGCTATTCTTCCATTGTAACTGTTCATCCTCAGCCCAAGAGGCAATCCACCACACCACACTGGAGTAGGGTATTACACCACATCGGTGGCCCGAACCAGTATAAACTCTTATGTCTCTTGTTCTTTGGGTTTGTCGAGCTAGGCCGTGAGATCATAGTGTGCGCAAGCTAGAGAAGGGGGAGATCTTCATGCGCAACCCAGTGTTCGAACCTTAAGGGTTTTGCTGGAACCCAAAATCCAACATTTGGTGCGCCAGGTAGGGGTGCGCTTGAGCTTTCTCCTTCGTCGATCCGCGCTTCGCCACTCCACCAAGTTCATGGCCGGCGCTCACCGGGCCGCCCTCGCCACCCGTGTCGCCCAGACAGCCCCTGTCGGCGGGCCTCCTCGTCGTTCTCCATCACCCGCCGCCATCGCCGCCACCGCCCCGACGGCAAATGAGCAGCAAGCTTCCTCACTGCACCCCTCTGTGCGGCGAGACGGCCGCACCGCCACCCCGTCGCTGACTCCGGCCGGCTCATCATCTCATGCTCGCCGCGCACCCATGGACGCGCAGGCCGCGCTGCTCATGGCACGTGAGCTCTTGCGCTACCGCCCAGTTGACGACCTCTACGAGGACTGGTTGAACCGTGTTGCCGAGCTCGTCAGCGCCGCGGGTGGCTCCCATGCAGCACCCCTCTCGCTGCCTTGCCTGCCCCAAGCTGAGGGCGATGTGGCTCACAGAGCGCCTCTGGCCTCTCCGCACCAAGAAGGTGCCCTCGCGCCGAGACGTGCGGCTCATGGTGCTCCTCCGCCTCCTCCGAGTCAAGACGGTGTCCTCGCTCCAAGATGTGCGGTCTCGTGGTGTGATCCACTATGCCGTGCGCCCGCACAAGAAGAAAGAAGCTGCCAAGAGATCCCTCCTCTGCAAGAAAACGCTCCACTGTCCCAGCACCGCCACGTCAGGATCGCTTGCCACGGCAGGACCATGCGCCACTTGCCGTGCCAGCGCAGGGACACTAAGATCAAGCTCCGCCTCCATGACAGGCCCCGGTGGCCACGGCAGGCTGCCGCGCCTTCACTCCTGAGCTATGTAGCATCGTCTAGCCAGGCAAGTTCAAGCCGGATCTTCCCCCTCGCTACGACGGCATCCCTGACCCCGCGGAGTTCTTACAGCTCTACGAGCTGAGCATCGAGGCGGCCAACCGCGACGAAAAGGTCATGGCGAACTGGTTTCCCATGGCCCTCAAGGACGGCGCCCGCTCGTGGCTCCTGAACCTGCCCTCGGGCTCGATTTCCTCCTGGAATGAAATGCGCAACCACTTCATCACCAACTTACAGGGCACTCGCGACCGCCCCCCGACCGCGGGTGACCTGCACCGCATCAAGCAACAGCCGGGAGAGACCCTCTAGAAGTACATCCAATGCTTCAACATCGTGGGCCTGAAGATCCCCAAGGTGACGAATGAGGCCATCATCTCAGCGTTCTCTGATGGCGTCCGCGACATCAAAATGAAGGAGGAGATCGCCATCCATGAGGAGTTGTGCACAACTTTGGAGCTGTTCAACATAGCAACCAAGTGCGCGAGAGCTGAGGAGGGGCGCCTCTCCCTCGTCGAGCTCCCTGCTGCAGATCCAGAGGAGAAGAAGGCCAAGGTCCAGGACGTGAAGTGCAAAGGGGTGGCCGTACTTGCGGCAGAACCAGATACCAAGTGCGGCCGAGACCTTCCTGAGTCGTCCAAGGGCAGTCGTACGTTCTGCGCCTTCCACAACATGCGCAGCCACAACACCAACGATTGTCAAGAGCTCAGGGCCTTTCGAGATGGACGCTTCGGTTGACGCCCCGAGCGCAACTACCGGGGCTACGGCCGAGGAGGTGGACGAGGTGGAGGACGTTGGGACAACCATGGGGCCCGCCAGGAGTGGCGCGACCAGCCTCGTGAGGGCGCCTGGAGGGACGATCCTCGCGAGGACCGTCCTTAGAGCAACCCTGGTCTCCCTCCGCTGCCATCGCCGCCAAGGAGGAGCGACGACGACCAACAGGACAAAGGTGCTGGGGGCTTCCAGGAGCCGCGCGCCATCGCCTGCATCTTGGGTGGCGCTCAGGCCCCATCCTCCCAGCGTATCATCAAGCAAGTTTTCTCGCGAGGTGAATGCAGCCCTCCCCAAGCTCGAGGCTACGCGCTCGCTAAGATGGTCCAAGTACGCCATCACCTTTATCTTGGCGTACCAACTCAAATGCGTGGCAACCGCTGGCGTCCTCTCGATGCTCTGTTCACCCATCATCAGCAATGTCCAAGTCACCAAGACCCTCATCGACGGTGGCGCAGGGCTCAGTGTCCTGTCCGTCGTGATGTTCGATAGCCTTCAAGGGCCATACGATCAGCTCCAGCCCACCAAGCCTTTCTCAGGAGTGACTGACGGCTCCACCACCCCGATAGGGCAAGTTCGTCTCCCTGTCACCTTCGGCGCATGTGACAACTACCGCACCGAGCTCGTCGACTTTGATGTCGCCCACATCCGCCTGCTGTACAATGCCATCCCCGGGTACCCAGCGCTAGCCAAATTCATGGCAGTCACCCACCATGGATACAACATCCTCAAGATGTTGGGAAGTGGCGGGATCATCACAGTCCCCTGCGAAGAAAGAGACGTGGTGTGCTCCCTCGAGCGCGCCTTCCAAGCCGCGGCAGTTGAAGACCCTGGCAGTGCATATGTGCAGTACCCTCCTGAGGCCAACCCCAAGAAGAAGAAGAAGAAGCAGCTACTCCGCACTAGGCCTCAGGCGAGCGGCGCCTCCAGCGGCGCCACCTCAGGATAGGTGCCCGCGCCTGGCGTACCTCCCTCCCTCGGATAGGGACGCATGCCCGACGCCCTCCTCGGGCAGGGCTCGGGGGTTCTCTTTTGGAGGGCCTCGGACCTGGCCAGCATCACAAGGGAGGCGCTCGGGCACCACGTGGAGGCGTGCTTTGCGGCACGTTTCCTTTAGGAGGACACCGGGTGAGGAGCGCCCGGCTCTCAGGCGTTCATCGTCAAGGCCACTCAGGAGCTTCAGGAAGCGAGAGCAATACGTGGCGACCGCCGTCCTCCTGGCGCTGCTCCCCATCCAGGCGAGGGTGGTGAGCTGCGTGTCTACATCGACATTCCGAGGCTAAACAGGGCCGCATCTCAGGAGCGCTTCTGGCCTTCGCGTGCTGGACGGTGTGAGGGTCCACCTCACAGCTATGTTCGCATGCCATTCGGTCTGCCGAGCATGGCAGCCACCTTCCAGGGCAACCTATGGAGCATCCTGGTTGGTCAGGAGGCCTGGCATCACGCAGTCCTGGCGGAGATGGAGACGGTCATCAGGAGGCAACCTGAGCCTCCAGAGCCTCCCGAGGCTCTGGGTCTCGATGGCTCGTGAGGAGCGACTTCTTCGCCACGTGTCTTCAGCTACCTCAACACTCCTTCGACAACCAGATCAGGTGACATTTTCCAAGTTTATTTAGCTGGGAGCGCCCCCTGGGCTGCATCATTCCCAGGCTGCGTGGGTCTGTCCCTACGGCATGTATCCACCCGTATCTTTAGTTCACCCTGCTGGGGGCGCCCCTCGGGCTGCATCATCCCCAGGCTGCTTGGGTCGAACCCAGTGGCATCTATCGTTCTTGCATTTACCTAAGCTAGTTCGCTTTCAAGCATAACCTATCTGTGGCCATCACTGCCTGCTTGATTATTGCCCTCCACGGGAATCTCTCATGCTGGCACAGCGCTTGTGCTCGGGTCCGTCCCTGCAACACTCACAAATCTGAGCGATCGAGCTCCTGCTCGCGGCACGCCCGCACATGCCACCTCACCAGACCCTCAGTGCCTTCACCTCCTTGTGAAGCAACCAGTGGCAGACCGGCAATCACCATGGCAATTTGTGCTTCCTCGCGCTAACTTGCAGGAACTTCCCGAGTACTACAGCGGGCGGTACCGCGGTCTCTCTCCCTTCTCCATGCAATTCGCTTGCGCGTTAAAAGGGGGAGTCCTGAGCATCACGACTCAGGAGCTCTTACTGGCTCTCCAGCCCTCTTCCCTGGCCTTGACCACGGCGTCACGACCTGGCATACCAGCGGCGGCTGAGCTCGCTCGACGGCCGGGACCTGAGGACGTAGAGCACACAGAAGAGCATGGAGAGGAGGGGGAGGCTCGCACGGGCCTAACCTAGCTACCCAACAGCGGCCGACTCACAAGTCTGGCGCAACATGAGGAACCATCTCCGGAATGCCAAGATAAGTCTCGCGTCTGGATTAACCCAATGCTACGGCATAAGACCCCCGCCTTTGGCTGCCATGCTGCGGACGCGTCGCCTCCCTTTCCCATCCTCAGGTAGCTACTTACACGCTAAAGGGGACCTCTTGAGTATAGCGCCTCAGGATCTCTTACTGGACCTCGGGCCGCTCACCTCCTGGCCTTGACCACGGCATCGCGACCTGGCATACCAGCGATGGCTGCAGCCTGCCTGGGGACCGGGACCTGTCGGTGTAGAGCATCAAGCTGCCGCGGCATTGGAAAGGGGAGACCGAGCCTTAACACGACATGTGTTCGCAAATTTTTCATGAAAAGAATAATATCAACAAAAGACATCACAGACCCTTTACATGCCCCCATGGGGTCCATTTCAATTCCTCGCATGGGAACAGGAAAGAAGGGAGTTCCTAGGAGCTCTATCTACACGCACCGAACATCGCCGACGCCATCATCAACAGTGGGCCTCCGGAGGCCGGCGCCAACCCCATCCAGATCAGCGACGGAGGCGGCCGGACGTTGCAGCCTTGCTCCGGGCCCGGCGAGAGCTCGTGGGCACGTAGCTCTCATCGCTTGTGTCTGGAGTCTCGACGAGCTCGGGAGAGTCGCTGGACCACCAGGAGTCACCACTGTCACTGGGGGAGGTGCTGGCGAGCCCAGCGACAGGCTCGGCATTGGTCGCTGCGCCGTCCTGACGACCCCCTGTAGGGCAGCACTCCAAGCGGCGGACTTCCTCGTCGAAGACCTTGAAGAACATCGTGGAGGCGCCGTCGTACCTGAAATGGATGGCGAGGGTGTGATACGTCTTCGTCGTATCTATAATTTTTGATTTTTCCATGCCAATATTATACAACTTTCATATACTTTTGGCAACTTTTTATACTATTTTTTTGGGACTAACATATTGATCCAGTGCCCCAGTGCCAGTTCCTGTTTGTTGCATGTTTCTTGTTTCGCAGTAAATCCATATCAGACAGAGTCCAAATGGGATAAAAACTGATGGAGATTTTTTTTAAAATATATGTGGATTTTGGGAAGTGAAATCAACACGAGATGATGCTCGAGGGGCCCACGAGGCAGGGGGTGCACCCCTGACCCTCGTGGCCACCCTGTAAGGCGGTTGGTGCCCTTATTTTGCCGCAAGAAAGCTAATATCCAGGTAAAAATTATGTCCAAAATTCAGCCCAATCGGAGTTACGGATCTCCGGAAATATAAGAAACGGTGAAAGGGCATAATCTGGAACGCAGAAACAGAGAGAGACAGAAAGACAGATCCAATCTCAGAGGGGCTCTCGACCCTCCCATGCCATGGAGACCATGGACCAGAGGGGAAAGCCTTCTCCCATCTAGGGGGAAGGTCAAGGATGAAGAAGAAGAAGAAGGGGGGCTCTCCCCCCTCTCTCCCGGTGGCGCCGGAACGCCGCCGGGGCCATCATCGTCACCGCAATCTACACCAACAACTTCACTGCCGTCATCACCAACTCTTCCCCCCTCTATGGAGCGGTGTAACCCCTCTTTTACATGCTGTAATCTCTACTTAAACATGGTGCTCAACGCTATATATTATTTCCCAATGATGTATGGCTATCCTATGATGTTTGAGTAGATATGTTTTGTCCTATGGGTTAATTGATGATTGTGATTGGTTTGAGTTGCATATTTTATTATTGGTGTTGCCTATGGTGCTCTCCGTGTCGCGCAAGCGTGAGGGATCCACGCTGTAGGGTTTGAAATATGTTGATGATTTTCTTATGGTGGGTGGCGTGAGTGATAGAAACACAGACCCGAGTAAGTAGGTTGTTTGCGTATGGGAATAAAGTGGACTTGATGTGTTATAATGCTATGGTTTTGTTTTACCTTAATGATCTTTAGTAGTTGCGGATGCTTTCTAGAGTTCCAATCATAAGTGCATATGATCCAAGAAGAGAAAGTATGTTAGCTTATGCCTCTCCCTCAAATAAAATTGCAATAATGATTACCGGTCTAGTTATCGATTGCCTAGGGACAAATAACTTTCTTGTGTGACAAAAAGCTCTCTACTAAAACTAAATTAGTTGTGTCTTCATCTAAACAGCCCCTACTTTTTATTTACGCGTTCTTTATTATCTTGCAAACCTATCCAACATCACCTACAAAGTGCTTCTAGTTTCATACTTGTTCTAGGTAAAGCGAACGTTAGGCGTGCGTAGAGTTGTATCGGTGGTCGATAGAACTTGAGGGAATATTTGTTCTACCTTTAGCTCCATGTTGGGTTCGACACTCTTACTTACCGAAAGAGGCTACAATTTATCCCCTATACTTGTGGTTTATCAAGACCTTTTTCGGGCGCCATTGTTGGGGAGTTATAGCGTGGGGTGCATATTCTCGTGTGTGCTTGTTTGCTTTATCACTAAGTAGTTTTTATTTTATGTTCTAAGTTGTTCTCTATCTCTAGTTATGGATATGGAACACGAAATACCAAAAAATTTAGGTTTGCTTGCTACTCATGGAGATGGGGAACCTCCTAAAACCCTCGATGCTCATTATGTGAAAGATATTATGTACTACTTTGATAATCCTGAGAAAACCCCATTCAACTTTATAATGGGAGTAATGTTGGATCAACGTGAATACTTTAGGGATTATCGCTTGACTCAAAAAGGGAAAGTATTATGGGATAAATTTTATATGTTGCATTGGTATGCTCGGCAACTATGCTTTAGATATGATTATACTTGTTGCTCTAGAATGAAGGCTCCACACCTTCCCTTTTCATGCGAATTTAATGATAAGGAAACCTTAGCTTCTTATGCTAATGGTATATATGATTACTATGATGTGGCACAAATAGAAGAATTCGTTGCTTTTATGGGTGCTTATGAAATTGAATCTTTGTTTAAAGAGTTTGAAGATTTTGATGATTTAGTTTATAGACCTGAAAATTTAGCTATCCTTAAATATTGCTATGAGAAATATAAATACAATTATGATATTGATGAATTTATTGAGAAAGTCTCCGCTGTCTGGGAAGAGACTAATATTTTCCAGGAGTCTATGGAAGAAGAAATTGATGAAACTATGAGCTCATTGGATGAAAAAGATGATGAGGAGAGCGAAGAACAAAAGGAGGAAGAGCGGATTAGCTACCCATGCCTACCTTTGAATGAGAGTAACTCTTCAACTCATACATTATTTAATTTTCCATCGTGCTTACCGAAGGATGATTGCTATGATGATTGTTATGATCCCGTTGATTCTTTTGAAATATCCCTTTTTGATGATGCTTGCTATGCTTGTGGCCAAGATGCCAATATGAATTATGCTTATGGATATGAACTTGCTATAGTTCCTTATGTTAAACATTAAATTGTTGCTATTGCACCCATGCATGATAGTCCTATTATCTATTTGAATTCTCCATACTACACTATATCGGAGAAGTTTGTCCTTATTAAGGATTATATTGATGGGTTGTGTTTCACTACTACACATGATGATTTTTATAGATATAATATGCATGTGCTTTCTGCTCCTACTTTTAATTATTATGAGAAAGGAACTACATCTCCGCCTCTCTATGTTTCCAATATGATAAAATTGCAAGAAACTGTTTATACTATGCATTGGCCTTTACTATGTGTGCATGAATTATTCTTTTATGACATGCCGATGCATAGGAAGAGAGTTAGACTTCGTCATTACATGATATATGTTGCTTTGTGCTCACTACTAAATCACAAATCATTGTTAATTAAAATTGGCTTTGATATACCTTGGGATCCGGGTGGATTCATTACTTGAGCACCTTATGCCTAGCTTAATGGCTTTAAATAAAGCGCTGCCAAGGAGACAACCCGGAAGTTTTGGAGAGTCATTTTTTTCTGTTAAGTGCTTTTATAAAGTTTAAAAACAAAACATAAATAAAGAGGGGAACCCAAAACTTTTCAGAAAGGAAAGTGGAAGTGAGAGCAACAAGCATTGTTGAAGTGGCGGAGCTCCTTGAACTTTGTTCATGCTCACGGAAACTTTGTGGATCTTGATTATAGAAACTTTTCAACAAAAATAATTATCCCCTTGTACAATTCCATTGTATTATAAAAATAATGTGCCAAGATTTTCCTTTAGGAGGTTTACATTGCTTGTTGGTTTGTGCGGTGCGAGACAGAAACTTTGGCTATAGTGCGCGATTTTACATTTTTTACTGGAATGTCAAACAGTTCTGAAACATTTTGCACTGTCTTTCTATACAAATTGTTTATTTTTCCTAATTGTTTCAGAATTTTTGGAGTACCAGAAGTGTGGTTAATGTTCAGATTACTACATACTGTCCTGTTTAAGACAGATTATGTTTTTGATGCACAGTTTGCTTGTTTTGATGAAACCATCAATTCCTATCAGTGGATTAACCCATGGAAAAGTTATATTACAGTAGCTACAATGCAAAAACAAAATATGAATTGGTTTGCAATAGTATTTAGAGAAGTGATTTGCTTTATTATACTAACGGATCTTACCGAACTTTCTGTTAAGTTTTGTGTGATTGAAGTTTTCAAGTTTTGGGAGAGATCACGACGGATGAAAGAATAAGGAGTCGCAAGAGCCTAAGCTTGGGGATGCCCGAGGAACCCCAAGGAAATATTCAAGGACTCCCAAACAACCAAGCTTGGGGATGCCCCGGAAGGCATCCGGCCCCTCTTTCTTCTAACAATCATCGGTAATTTTACTTGGAGCTATATTTTTATTCGTCACATGATATGTGTAAATCTTGGAGCGTCTTTTGCATTTAGTTTTCACTTTTCTTTGATGCACCATGCTGGTATGAGTTAGTCCTTGGTTCATTTATAGAATTCTCATTGCACTTCACTTATATCTTTTGAGTACGGCTTTATAGAATGCTTCATGTGCTTCAGTTATATCTTTTGAAGTTTAGATTGCATGTTTCTCTTCACATAGAAAACCGCCATTTGTAGAATGCTCTTCTACTTCACTTATATTTTTTAGAGCGTGGGCATATCTTTTGTAGAAAGAATTAAACTCTCTTGCTTCCCTTATATCTATTTAGAGAGATGACAGGAACTGGTCATTCACATGGTTAGTCATAAAATCCTACATAAAACTTGTAGATCACTGAATATGATATGTTTGATTCCTTGCAATAGTTTTGTGATATAAAGATGGTGATATTAGAGTCATGCTAGTGGGTAGTTGTGGATTGTAGAAATACTTGTGTTGAAGTTTGTGATTCCCATAGCATGCACGTATGGTGAACCGTTATGTGATGAAGTCGGAGCTTGAGGTATTTATTGATTGTCTTCCTTATGAGTGGCGGTCGGGGACGAGCGATAGTCTTTTCCTGCCAATCTATCCCCCTAGGAGCATGCGCGTAGTACTTTGTTTTGATGACTAATAGATTTTTGCAATAAGTATGTGTAACATCCCAAATTTTCAATTTGGAATGTTATACATACGTCATTCATGCATATCATATTTTGTGCATTTCGTTTTCTGCGACCCTGGAAATTCTAAGCAACTCAAGGACCCTTGGAGAGAGTTGGGGATTTCACCGTTTTGCATATTTGAATTTTATCAGATATGAAAACAAGGATCACTTTGGTTTTAATAAATTTTCTCTCCGAAAATATTTCATATCAAAATATATGAGAGGAGATAATATGACTTCTCCGAAATAAACGAAATATTGGAAGAAAACTATTAAAATCAATTTGCAAATTTTTATTTGGATTTTATTACAATTTTATTGAATTAGGAAAAATATGATTTTTCAAAAATTGCATTATAGGCCCAAATAAATGTTCACTCTATCTGGCTTATTTTTAGAGGACGGGGAAAATTTATTTCAGGATTTTTGGAGTCCGTTTAGTATTCCTTTTCTTTCTTTGTCTGCGGGTTGGAATATTTAAAAAAATCAAACCGACTTCGGGCCATAACCGGCCAGGACTCCCCAGGTCGGCCCCCTCTTATAAGTCGCCCCGCAGCCCACCCCGCCGCCTCAGCCCGCCCGCGCGGCGCTCCCGAACCATAGCGCCGACCCGCCGCCGCTGCTGCCGCTTCCGTTGCCGCGCGCCGCCACCCGCCCGCCGGAGCCGCCGTCGCCGCGTCAAATCTTGCTGTTGACCCCACCGTTGACCGGTCGGTTTTCCACGGTTAACCCCGGTTTTCTTTTAGTTTCCGGTTTAATTTATTAGATCAATTTGGTTTTCCTTCGGTTTACTTATTTTGCGGACATTCGTCCGTATGTTCGTTTTAACGAACACCGTTCACCCGTTAGCCGCAGACAGCGAATGTTCGTTCGTTAGCCTGTTCGTCAGTTTTTCTTTTTCCAGGGTTTTCCGCGATTATTTTCGATCGCGATCTCTGCTCTAATTTTCAATCTAGTATATCTTTTCGCTCGTTTATCGGACTCAGGCGATTCAAGCGCCTGGATCTTCGTCTCGAAGCCCTCTATTTGTTTAACTGACTTGAACAAGATTTTGGTACTGTAAAATTTGACTTTAGTCCAGATTAGTAATCAGATCTTGTTTCTTTCGCAGTTTGAGTTTCGTTGTTTCGTTTGATATGATTCTTTTTGCAAACCAGAGTTCTTAAGTTGAACTTTCTGGTTAGGTCTTCTTATTTGAGATTTACCCGTGCATCTTTGCTTGATTGCTTATGTATGCTATTGTTTGTTTGCGATAGAACACCCAGAGTGCGAAGCGTGCTACTATGAGTCTTTAGGATTTGCAGATCATCAGCAAGGCAAGTAACACATTGGTCCCTCATAATACCAGCTCTATGGGTCCTTTTGGTGGCGTGATGTGTTTAAATTGGCACATAAATATTGTCAACTGGCTGCTCCAATGTTGGGGAATGGCAGGTCTATTCTCTTTTGGACTGACAGATGGGTGGTTGAGCTTAAGGGTTCTTCTCTCAGTGAAAAATTTCCCAGGCTCTTCTCATTTGTCATTGATGAACAGCTCTCAGTGTCTGATGTGCTTTCCCAAGAGTTTTTTGTCAAATTTGCATCTACCCCTGTCTACACAGGCATTTGTTGAACTTGAATGTCTCCAACAATTGAAAAATGCTTATACTTCCTCTGCAGATCATGACACATGGATATGGCCTTTCCATAAAGGCTGCTTCAGACCTAAATCCTTTTATGTGCATGAGCACCAACATATTGTTGTAGATCCACTTTTCCAATGGATTTGGAAATCTTCATGCACCTTGAAAATCAAAATGTTTGGATGGCTTTTGCTGAGGGATCGTTTAAACACCAGAGACATGCTACAGAGGAGGCATTGGCATGTGGAGGATCATACTTGTATTCTATGCCCATATCTCATCCATGAAGACATTGCACATTTGTTCTTCTCTTGTAATTTTAGTGTTAGAGTCTGGAATTACTTGCAGATTCACTGGGATCCTCATCCTGGGATGACAACCTACAACATGGCTATAAAGGCTAGGAAGGATTTTTGGCATATTTTCTTCACTGAAGTGGTCTTTAAAGCAGCTTGGAATATTTGGATCTTGAGGAATGACAAGGTTTTCAGGAATGAGACACCTTCGTTCAGAGCCTGGAGGCACAATTTTATCCATGACATAACTTTACTTTCTCATAGGATAAAATGTAAATACAAGGATAGCCTTCTAACTTGGATCTCTAACCTCCCTTAGTTAGTGTGTTTTACCCTGCTTGGGTTGTAAGTATTTCTGACTTCTCCTTTTCTTTACTTGTAATTGACTTGTAACAGGACAGTTTTACTTTGTTGATTTCAATAAAGAGTTGTGAGGCTGTTGCCTTGCAGTACATATTCAAAAAAAAAGTAACACATTGATCATACTTCTTTCATACCCATTTTTTATGCATTAGTTTCACTCCCCAAACATTGCATGATTAGGATGTGATTAACTTGTGGGTACTGGGAAGATGATGACGTATAACCTATTGCCATGTTTTATTATCAAACCCAGGGAGTTACATCTACGTTATGCTTATATTGCTACGCTATGCTCGTAGACGTGGTTTGGTTTGAGAGATCCATGACAGATGTGAGATTGTTAATTAATGGTTCAACTTAAGGTGGCAACTTTAATACACATCTGGTGGATTGCTTGTTTTGGGCACCTGGGGATATACCAGTGTTGTCCTAGGAGATCCCGGGGATTTACCGTGCGATCCGCCAACGGTTCACCACCCAGGCTCAAAGGGATCATGAGATTATTCATGCTAGAAACCTCTGTGTGCAGCCACAAGCCATTATGGGCTCTGGCATAGTGGAGTAAGTTACGTGACCTCTTTCAGTGGTGGGATAGAAGATGTAGAGGGAAAGTAGGTGTAACTGTCCACCCGGAGTAAAGAGTTAATGCTTCTGAAAGACTGTGTCTCGGTCATCCGTTTCTCAAACATCATGTAGTGCAAGAATTCCAATGGAGGAGATCGAGTCTTGTGGGGAAAAATGCGCAAACCTCTGTAGAGTGTACAAACTAATCATGGTTAGCCATGTCCCCGGTTATGGACAACTTGATTATCTAGTACTTGGATTATCCTACTGTATCTCATCACTCTGAATTAATTTGTTGGGTTTATAATTACTTTTAATTGGGATTGAGATGGGGGTACCATTCTCAAGTGTTTCAACTACCATGATAGTTAATAAAAACTTATTCCTTTGTTGTAGGGAAAAATTAGCTTTTCGCAAAAACCATGTACCATAGAGCCTCCACAAGCCATATATGCATGTAGTGATAGAATTTATCTATTCATTGCTCTAGTGTGTTACATTGCTAGCATATTCCATGTGCTGACCCGTTTTCGGGTTGCAACGTATTATGTTGCAGACTTTTCAGACGGGGAGTAAGATGCGATTGGTCGTTTGTCATGCACTCAGCTATGCCGTTGGAGTTGATGGACTCACTTTATCTTCCAAGCCTTCCGCTGTTATTGTATTAGATGGCCTTAAGCCATATTTATCGTAATAAGTTCTCTCTTGAGACATCCGATGTAATAAGTGTGTGATTGCTACTCTGTTATAAATCCTTCGAGTACTGTGTGTGTCAGCATTACCGATCCAGGGATGACACTAAAGCACAGAGACTTGACCGTTTGAGGTCAGGTCGCTACAGTATGTGAGTTCTTTATGACTAATGTTGAGTCCATGGACTATACGCACTCTCACCCTTCCATCATTGCTAGCCTCTTCGGTACCATGCATTGCCCTTTCTCACCTCGAGAGTTGGTGCAAACTTCGCCGGTGCATCCAAACCCCATGATACGATACACTATCACACATAAGCCTCCTTATATCTACCTCAAAACAACCACCATACCTATCTATTATGGCATTCCCATAGCCATTCCGAGATATATTGCCATCCAACTTCCATCGTCATCATATACATGACTTGAGCATTTATTGTCATATTGCTTTGCATGATCGTAAGATAGCTACCATTATGTTTTCATGGCTTGTCTGTTTTTTATGTCATTGCTACGCTAGATCATTGCACATCCCGGTACACCGCCGGAGGCATTCATATAGAGTCATATTTTTGTTTTAGTATCAAGTTGTAAGTAAATAAAAGTTTGATGATCATCATTATTAGAACATTGTCCCATGTGAGGTTATCAAAATAAAAGTGGCCAAAGAAGCCCCCCCCCCCAAAAAAAGAGGGAGAGGCCAAAGAAGCCTACAAAAAAACAAAAAAAAGAGAAAAAAATAAAAAATGAGAGAAAAGAGAGAAGGGACAATGTTACTATCCTTTTACCACACTTGTGTTTCAAAGTAGCACCATGTTCTTCATAGAAAGAGTCTCCTACGTTGTCACTTTCATATACTAGAGGGAATCTTTCATTATAGAACTTGGCTTGTATATACCGATAATGGGCTTCCTCAAATGCCCTAGGTCTTCATGAGCAAGCAAGTTGGATGCATACCCACTTAGTTTCAGTTTGAGCTTTCATACACTTATAGCTCTTAGTGCATCTGTTGCATGGCAATCCCTACTACTCACATTGACATCAATTGATGGGCATCTCCATAGCCCATTGATTAGCCGCGTTGATGTGAGACTTTCTCCCTTTTTTGTCTTCTCCACACAACCTCCACCATCATGTTCTATTCCACCTATAGTGCTATGTCCATCGCTCATGCTCATGTATTGCGTGAAAGTTGAAAAGGTTTGAGAACATCAAAAGTATGAAACAATTGCTTGGCTTGTCATTGGGGTTGTGCATGATGTGAATATTTTGTGTGGTGAAGATGGAGCATAGCCAGACCATATGATTTTGTAGGGATAACTTTCTATGGCCATGTTATTTTGAAAAGTCATGTTATTTTGTAGTATAATTTTGAATCACTCGTGTCTTAATATTCATGCCATGATTAGATTACATGATCAAGATTATGCTAGGTAGCATTGCACATCAAAAATTATCTTTTTTATCATTTACCTACTCGAGGACGAGCAGGAATTAAGCTTGGGGATGCCGATACGTCTCCATCGTATCTATAATTTTTTATTGTTCCATGCCAATATTATACTACTTTCATATACTTTTAGCAAATTTTTATACTATTTTTTGGGACTAACATATTGATCCAGTGCCAAGTGTCAGTTCCTGTTTGTTGCATGTTTTTGTCTCGTCGTAAATCCATATCAAACGGAGTCCAAACGGGATAAAAACGGACAGAGATTTTTTTTGGAATATATGTGAATTTTGGGGAGTGAAATCAATGCGAGATGATGCTCGACGGGCCCACGAGGCAGGGGGCCCTCCCTTGACCCTCATGGCCACCCCGTAAGGCGGTTAGTGCCCTTCTTTCGCCGCAAGAAAGCTAATATCCAAATAAAAATTGTGTCCAAAATTGAGCCCAATCGGAGTTACGGATCTCCGGGAATATAAGAAACAGTGAAAGGGCAGAATCTGGAACGCAGAAGTAGAGAGGGACAGAGAGACAGATCCAAACTCGGAGGGGATCCCGCCCCTCCGACGCCATGGAGACCATGGACCAGAGGGGAAACCCTTCTCCCATCAAGGGGGAAGGTCAAGGAAGAAGAAGAAGAAGAAGGGGGCTCTCTCCCCCTCTCTCCTGGTGGCGCCGGAACGCCGCTGGGGCCATCATCGTCACCGCAATCTACACCAACAACTTCACTGCCATCATCACCAACTCTTCCTCCATCTATGCAGTGGTGTAACCCCTCTTTTACCCGTTGTAATCTCTACTTAAACATGGTTCTCAACTCTATATTATTTCCCAATGATGTATGGCTATCCTATGATGTTTGAGTAGATCTGTTTTGTCATATGGGTTAATTGATGATCGTGATTGGTTTGAGTTGCATATTTAGTATTGCTGTTGTCCTATGGTGCTCTCCATGTCACGCAAGCGTGAGGTATCCCCATTGTAGGGTTTTCAATATGTTCATGATTTGCTTATGGTGGGTGGCGTGAGTGATAGAAACACAAACCCGAGTAAGTAGGTTGTTTGCGTATGGGAATAAAGAGGACTTGATGCCTTGTAATGCTATGGTAGGGTTTTACCTTAATGATCTTTAGTAGTTGCGGATGCTTGCTAGAGTTCCAATCATTAGTGCATATGATCCAAGAAGAAAAATTATGTTAGCTTATGCCTCTCCCTCAAATAAAGTTGCAATAATGATTACCGGCCTAGTTATCGATTGCCTAGGGACAAATAACTTTCTTGTGTGACAAAAAGCTCTCTACTAAAACTAACTTAGTTGTGTCTTCATCCAAACAGCCCATACTTTTATTTACGCATTCTTTATTATCTTGCAAACCTATCCAACATCACCTACAAAGTGCTTCTAGTTTCATACTTGTTCTAGGTAAAGTGAACGTTAGGCGTGCGTAGAGTTGTATCGGTGGTCGATAGAACTTGAGGGAATATTTGTTCTACCTTTAGCTCCTCATTGGGTTTGACACTCTTACTTATCGAAAGAGGCTACAATTGATCCCCTATACTTGAGGTTTACGAGGGCGCCTTCCGCACGGTAGACTCGGGCGACCTCTCCCCAGCCGCGGGTCATGAAGATCCTCCCGGAGGAGACGGCTTCGACCTCCGCCCCAGTTGCCGAGGCGTCGCAGTCGATGTGCTGCAGCCAAAGCTCAAGGGGACCCCTTGGCGGCATCTCGACGGAGAAGAACTGTGGGAAGTGAATCCAAGTGCGCGGAGGCATCGCCGCCCATAGCACAAATTCGCGTGAGGAGTCCACGGCATGGACCCCTGGGGCGACGGCATGCGTCCCCGCGGTGCAGCGACCACGGCCCAGGCGCGGGCGGCGGCGCTCGTCGCCCCTCCCTCCGGAGCCTTCAGCCTGGGCGTACAAGGGCAACGGATACCCTGGAGGCGGTCGCTCGTACCAGGGCCGCGACACTTCCGGCCTCACGACGATGTCACTATGATGGGACAGCCTCTTCTTCGGCGGAAGTGGCTCGGGCTCGTTAAGAGGAGTCTTTCCCTTTTCCCTGGCAGAGATCCTCCGTATCTGCGCCATGGTCGATGCGGCAACCGATAAAGCAAGGAAGAAGAAGGAGCGAGGGAATAGAAGGAAGAGATGAGTGGCGGGGGGCTCCACCCCCTCTTCCCATTTATAGCCAAGGGGAGGCCAACCGCCGGCCTCCATGATCTAAGGTAATAATGATCTTTTCTGCATGTAGCAAGGACTCGTCAAGTCGGGCATGCATAGTTGCCGAGGCAGTGTGGGGAAGCGGAGACGCCTACATCCAATCAATCGCCAGGCGCCAACCGTGGCCGCGGGCTATTGGGGCCCATGGCGCTCCGCGCTTACCCTCGAAGCCAAGACCGAGTGCGCCTTGGACCCAGGGGCTACTATCGTGAAAGCACAAGTGCTCCCTAGGTGATTTTGGTAATTAATGTCAACATATCTCTTGTTGGACTAATGCTTCTACCTAGTATGTTTCAGATAAGTTCAACAATGGAGTGGCATGGACTAGAGGATGTGGAACCCCTTCAAGATGCTGAGGACAAAGGATTGGCTCAAGCTCAAAGCACAAGACTCTGAATTTCTATTTTGGTGATCCAAGATCACATTGAGTCCTTAGGAAATCCAATACTATCAAGAGGGGGTGAGGTGTTGCTTAATGGCTTGCTTGCTCAAAGTGCTTAGTGATATGATCCACAACCCTCAACTACTTTCTCACATCCAAATATGTCCGAAACCAAAAGTCAAACTCGGCCCCACCGATTTGATCTACCCGGCGCCATCGAGTTCACTTGACATAAGCCACCGCCAGAAACCCTAATCAATTCGATCTCACCGATAGGATAGCGTTCTCATCGAGATGGGCTTGCAAACTCTCTGTTGCCTATTACATCAATTTTGGTCTCATCAAAATATGAAATCGGCCCCACCGAGTTTGCCTAGCCGACTCTCTGTTTGGCTTATTACCAAAATTGATTCCACCGAGTTTGTGTAATCGGTACAACCGAGATGAGGCTTTACCCTAACCCTAGCACATCGGTCCCACCGAGTTTATCAAGTCGGTCCCACCGAAAATCCTAATGGTCACATTATGAACTAAATTGGTCTGACCGGGTTTCACGATTTGGTCCCATCGAGTTTGGAAAATTGTGTGTAACGGTTAGATTTTGTATGGAGGCTATATATACCCCTCCACCCACTCTTCATTCAAGAAGAGAGCCATCAGAACATGCCTACACTTCCAACATACACTTTCTGAGACAAAACCACCTACACTTGTGTTGAGGCCAAGATATTCTATTCCAACCACATAAATCTTGATCTCTAGCCTTCCCCAAGTTGCTTTCCACTCAAATCATCTTTCCACCAAATCCTATCCTATGAGAGCGAGTTGAGTGTTGGGGAGACTATCATTTGAAGCACAAGAGCAAGGAGTTCATTATCAACACACCATTTGTTACCTCTTGGAGAGTGGTGTCTCCTAGATTGGTAGGTGTCACTTGGGAGCCTCCGTCTAGATTGTGGACTTGAACCAAGGGGTTTGTAAGGGCAAGGAGATCGCCTACTTCGTGAAGATCTACCCTAGTGAGGCAAGTCCTTCGTGGGCGACGGCCATGGTGGGATAGACAAGGTTGCTTCTTCGTGGACCCTTCATGGCTGGAGCCCTCCGTGGGTTGAAGTCTCCATCAATGTGGATGTACGATAGCACCACCTATCAGAACCACGCCAAAAATCTCCGTGTCTACATTGCGTTTGCTCCTTCCAAATCCCATCCCTTTACATTCTTGCAAGTTGCATGCTTTACTTTCCGCTGCTCATATACTCTTGTCATGCTTGCTTGATATGTATTATTAATGTGTGAAGTTGAGCTAAAACTCCACTTCAACCTAAAGAAATTAGAAACTGCAACTTTTATTGCTAAGAGTCTATTCACCCCCTCTAGACACTTCTTCTCAATCCTTCCAATTGGAATCAGAGCATTTGTCTCCATTGCTTTGGTTTAAACACCTTTGGAGGAAGATGGATGAGTCTACGTTGGGGAGTCTTAGACATAGAGTGCCTATTCTTGATGGAGAGTTCTTCCATTAGTGGAAAAATGAGATGCTTGAGATTTTCAATGAATATCATTTAAACAAGTACATTACTAGCCCTTGTGCACCTCATATTGACCCTCTGCATCCCATACCCGATGAGGATCTTGACATGATTCGCAATCTTAGAACTATCAATCTTATCATTAGAGGATTGCCCAAAAATTTAATTGCTAGCTTACCTACTCTTAAGTGTGCCTACACTATATGGAGATTTCTTGAGGAACGATTCCCAAATTATTCCTTGAAAAATCTAGACAAAATTCTCCATAAGTCTATTGCCTTGAGTAATATGAGCACTAGTGATCCTAAGTTTGATGATTGTCTATTTGAGCTTCGTGATCTCATGCGTGCCGAAGGAGATGTTGGAATTATTAGCAATGTCATTTTCGAAGTCATTAGAATTCATAGAGATGAACATTGTTACGGTCATACTTCTAATGAATCACTCTCTCTAGGAATTGATCCACCACATGACGATGTTGAACATGGATACTATGATGAGGATGATGATAGTGACTATGATCTTGATGATGCAACTTGACACTTTGGTCTTATGGCTAATCTTCGTGGCTACATGGCCGGAGGAAAGGAATGGGTCCTTGATAGTGGATGTACTGATCATATGACCGAAGACAAAGATATGTTTCATGAGCTTGTTGAAAACGACGGCCCTCAAAAGTATTCACTTTCGGTGATAACTCAAAGGGTAAGGTGGTTGGCCTTGGTAAGGTGGCCATCTCACATTATAGCTCCATACAAAATTTATGCTCGTTCAATCGCTTGGCTACAATTTACTTTCCGTATCTAGACTTGCTGACTTTGGTTTCAGCGTCCTATTTACCGAAGTAGGTTGCCAAGTGTTTCATAGAGATAATCATAAAATAGTCTTTACCGGTATACGTAGAGGTGATCTTTACATTGTTCATTTCACTAGAAAAGCTCAACCTAGAACTTGCTTAATTGCTAAATCTTCTAAAGGCTGGTTGTGGCATAGAAGGCTAAGTCATGTGGGCATGCGAAATCTTGATAAGCTTATTAAAGGTGATCATATCCTTGGAGTAAAAGATGTTATATTTGACAAGGATAGACTTTGTAGTGCTTGTCAAGCAGGAAAACAAGTTGGAAGAAGTCATCCCGTGAAGAACATCATGACCACGAGAAGACCGCTCGAACTACTTCACATGGATCTCTTTGGTCCCAATGCCTACAATAGTCTCGGTGCTAACTCATTTGGTCTAGTCATTGTCGATGATTTTTCAAGATTTACGTGGGTGTTCTTTCTTGATGATAAATCGTAGGTCCAAAAGATCTTCAAAAACTTCGCTAGGAAGGCCCAAAATCAATTTGAAGTGAAGATCAAGAAGGTTCGGAGCGACAATGGAACGGAGTTCAAGAACGCAAATGTGGATACCTTCCTTGACGAAAAAGGGATTTCACATGAGTCCTCGGCTACGTACATGCCTCAACAAAATGGAGTTGTTGAGAGGAAGAACCGGACTCCTATTGAGATGGCAAGAACAATGCTTGATGACTACAAGACTCCAAAATACTTTTGGGCAGAAGCGGTTGAGACAGCTTGTCATGCAACAAATCGCTTGTATCTTCACAAGCTACTCGGCAAGACGGCATATGAGCTCCTCACCGGTAACAAACCACAAGTTGGATACTTTCGAGTATTTGGCTCAAAGTGCTACATTCTTGATAAGCATCGTCATTTTAAATTTTCTCCTAAATCTCACAAAGGTTTCCTACTTGGTTATGGCTCAAACTCTCACACTTATCGTGTCTACAGCAATTTCACCCGAAAGGTTGAAGATATGGTAGATGTGAAGTTTGATGAATCTAACGACTCGCAAGTAGAGCAATTGCCAATTGATGTAGGAGACAAAGACCCTTCGGAAGCAATCCAAGACTTGTCTATCGGCAAGATTCGTCCAACGGAGGTAAAGGAGAGTACCTCGTCCATCCAAGTGGAGGCTTCCATCTCACAACAAGGTGAACCAAGAGTCGACATGGAAGCATCCACGACTGGGACGCACCAAGATGAAGAGAACGAGGAAGTACATCAAGATGGACCTCGTCAACCTCCTTCTCCACTAAGACAAGAAAAGGACAACACCAATAATGAAGAAGGCCAAGAAGAAGGACAAGATGATGAAGAAGATGTTCCACCCCGGCCCAAGCAAAAGCTCTCACGAGTTTGAGCAAGAGTCTCAAGAGATCATCCCGTCGAACAAATCTTCAATGATATTCAAACTCACTCGCTCTAAAACTCGTTTGGCTAACTTTTGTGAACATTATTCATTCTTATCTAGCATTGAACCTATGAAGGTTGAAGAAGAATTGGAAGATCCATATTGGATAAATGCCATGCATGAAGAGCTACATAACTTTGAGAAATCAAGTGTGGACATTGGTCGAGAAGCCCGACAACAACCACAACATTATCGGTACCAAATGGGTGTTTTGCAACAAGCAAGATGAAGATGGTCAAGTCATCCGCAACAAAGCTCGTCTAATCCCAAGGCTACACTCAAGTCGAAGGTATGGACTATGGTGAGACATATGCCCCCGTTGCTAGACTTGAGTCCATTCGCATTTTACTTGCTTATGCTAATCACCATGATATCACCTTGTACCAAATGGACATTAAAAGTGCTTTTCTAAATGGTGAAATTGAGGAGGAAGTTTATGTTAAGCAACCACTCGGCTTTGTCAATCCTAAGAAACCTAATCATGTTTACAAACTTCACAAACCTCTTTATGGTCTTAAACAAGCCCCTAGAGCGTGGTATAAATGCTTGACCAAGTTCCTTATTGAAAAAGGCTTTGAAATTGGACAAATAGATTCTACTCTTTTCACTAAAAGGGTTAATGGAGAACTATTTGTGTGCCAAATTTATGTTGATGATATTATATTTGGTTCAACTAACCCTCATTTTAGTGAGAAGTTTGGAAAGCTTATGTCGGAGAAGTTTGAGATGTCTATGATGAGTGAACTCAAATTCTTTCTTGGTTTGCAAATCAAGCAAACTAAGGAAGGTACCTTTGTTTCTCAAACAAAGTACACCAAGGACTTATTCAAGAAGTTCAATATGCAAGAATGCAAAGGTATGAATACACCCACGCCTACTAGTGGACATCTTGACTTGACTAAGGACGGTGAACCGGTTGATCAAAAGGTTTACCGCTCTATGATCAGTTCATTGTTATATCTATGTGCCTCTCGTCCAGATATTATTCTAAGTGTGTGCATGTGTGCACGGTATCAAGCGGCCCCCAAAGAATGCCATCTTAAGGCTGTGAAAAGGATAGTGAGATACTTAATACATACACCAAATTTTGGCATTTGGTATCCTAAGAGGTCCTCTTTTGATCTTGTTGGCCATTCCAACTTGGACTATGTCGGAGACAAGGTTGATAGAAAGTCCACTTTGGGTACTTGTCAATTTCTTGGTAGATCTCTTGTGTCTTGGTCTTCCAAGAAACAAAACTCAGTATCCTTATCCACCGCTGAAGCGGAATACATTGCCGCTGGTTCATGTTGCGCTCAATTACTTTGGATGACCCAAACTCTTAAAGATTATGGGATCAATGTGAAACATGTTCCATTGCTTTGTGACAATGAAAGTGCTATTAACATTGCTCACAATCCTGTGCAACATTCTCGAACTAAGCATATTGAAGTTTGTCATCATTTCATTTGAGATCATGTTGCTAAAGGGGACATTAATCTTAAGCATGTTCGTACCGATAAGCAATTACCGGATATATTCACCAAACCGCTTGATGAGAAAGTCTTTTGTCGTTTGAGAGGTGAGTTGAACATCATTGGTGCTTCAAACTTGGAGTACGAACTCCATTTGGATACATGCAAGGCATGAATCTATGACTAATCCTTGATATTTCTCTCATAATGCTATTCATATGTCTTGGATATATTTGCACCCTTGCATGTTATCTAACCCTTGTAGGTACTTGGATGAATCTAAATATATGAGATTGCAACTCTCTCACATCTTGAACAATCTCTACATCACCAAGTCTCAACAATATGGTGGTCGATGACAAGGAAGCACGAAACCCTTCGACATATCCTTTGACAAATTATATGTATAGAATTTCATAATTGTAATTTTGGATACACAAGTGCTCTTCCTTGCAAAACTAACCCATGTAGGTAGATGAAATCAAATTACAAGTGGTGCTCTCAACTCTTGATGAACTACATTAACCTCGAGCAACTCACACAAGTTCGACTTCATGACTAGGATCAACACCACCACCCAATGTATGTCATTCCATCTTAGAGAAGATTAACCTCAAGTGATAGGTTAAAGAAACTCAACAAGATGTGAATACATCAAATGCTTAACGAAAAATGGTAACCCCATTTTGAGCTTAAATGATGAGTATGACCTATGATCAAGTGTTTTCACTTGACTCCTCAGTCAAAATACTCTAACATAGGTGACTCAGTCACTGCCCAAATCTAGATGAAGTTCTCTAGTGTTTCTGTGAGTTTTTGCATTTGTTCTTTGCATTTGTCCCTTGCATGTTTATTCCCCTTACATTTGTGACTTCATCGAGATTTTTCTTTTCTTTGTTTTGTTCTACATTCCCTGCATCTAATTCATTGCAAATCTTTCAGCAAATTCCTTGCAAATCCTTGTGAGATTTTACCTGCCTAGTGAGCTGAGGTGACAAGTGTTTTCACTGTGATGAACTCGGTCACACCGGTTTGTTTCCTTCGGTCCAACCGAATCCTTTCGGCGCCACCGAAGCACACAACTCGGTGCTACCGATTTCACTAGAGGAAAGACAGCTTGCCACATGTTCCTGCATTCTTTTTGCTCTAGATCCACTCAATGATTCTTGTCCTCTACCAGCATCACATTCGACTTGCTGCTTTGCTTTGTGACTCAAGGACCAAACCCATTTGTAACAAAAATCCAGAAGAACCCTTCTTGGAAATTGATGTCAAAGGGGGAGAGAGAGATCACATCAAAGCTTAATCATTTCTATAGGGGGAGACAATACTGAGGGGAGAGTGTAAGAAACCCCAGATGCTTAGTGTTCAAGAGGAGAGAAGTCACATGTCTTTAAGAGGGGAAAGACATGTTCATATTTGATTGTTTGCATTCCTTTTTTTCTTTCACTGCTCCGATTTTCTGTAAGATTCAGGGGAGCAAGACATCTAAGGGAAGGAAATCCTTGAATTCGTTGCACATCTTTACCTTTGGGGACATGTCTATGTCCAATAGAGTACTTAGTACTCACTCTCTACATGTCATCCCAGTGTTGGTATTCTTGTGGTTTCTTTGTTTCCTATGGCTAGTAGATGTATCTATGTTATCTAACCTTGTTTACTCAGGTTCATTACTTCCTAAGCCAACTCAAGACCACAAGGTAAGTATATGCATCACACTCATGTGCATGAGGATTTCTTGCTGATGTACATACTGCTTGCAAGAAGGACTCATGAGCATGAAGGTACATTCCCTATACTCACATCATTTTCTCTGATGCATATAGCCAAGATACATGTAACACATTGCTTACTCTTTCATGCTTATGCATTCACATGCTCCTATATTCCATATTTACATGATTGCATACATGTAGGGGGAGCCTATGCATGTTACATGTCTTTCCAAAGCTTTACTTGTTATTCTCTATATGTTTATCTAAATGTGGCACCCTGGCTCAGAGCGACCGGTTTACCATACATTGCCAGCCCAGAGACCATGTCTTCTGGCAACACAAAACATCTTGGTACAGAAAATAACCGCTTTATTGATGCTAGCGGATCAGAGTTTATATTACAACAGGGGTCGAGGCCAAGCGGCACACACGGTGCGACTGAACAATATGTACATTATTTAGTGAACATAAAGGGGCCTCGATCATAACAACTACGCGGCAGCGGAACAACGTCGTAGCGGAAACTCCATAGCACAGGGACACCGATGTGGAGACGATATAGACTCGAGCAGCACTCCTTTCCAACGAGACTTTCCTGAAATCTGGCATGACACGCCAGGTCAGTACATTGAATGTACTTGCAAGCTCACAACAGGCATAATCATAATGACAAACAATATCATGATAATTAACCAATTAATAATGCAATAATGTTCCAATGTGTTGTGATCATGCTCTTGTGATAAACGTCCCTCGGGACCGACTTACCAACCGTGATCGTTCTCGGATCACGAACAAACCACCATCGTGGCCTTGACAAGAGTAACACGTGATCCTTACGGCGATCACAACCACGACCAATATTTGGTCTCGAACATCTCGATGGCCTTTCTGCCGTCATCAACAGTGCAAAGTCCATAACTTAGTGTGCAAATTTATTAAACGTTGACTCATGGTGGGACCTACTACGAGGCGTCCGTGACCGTGGACTCGGCTATCGATAGATTATACACTCTGCAGAGGTAGCACACTGTACCCACACCACGGAACCCATGGCCTCGCACTCCCATTCGGGTGGACCAACAGCATTCCGATGAAACCCCTCCATTGCCATGACACTCTCCCGGCCACTCCGACCCAATCCCCAACGGGCTAGTCTTGGGTGGCCCCGTGTCTACCAAAGACACAACGACCACCGTCGTGGCCAAAACGATCCCACTCGGGGACCCGGTACCATAATCTCAACAACGGGCACACCAGGCTATGCCTGCTTACCGGGCCAGGGTAAGCATGCCCATAACCTTCCCTAGTTGGAGGCACCGACCAGAGGCATGTCAATGGACCGAATCAAGGCCTTCCCACAAAGGCAAATGTGGTTGCACTGGGAAAAACTTGATTCAGCAGCACCATGACCCAGTCAACGATATATTCAAGTTGAGTTATAATCAGGTTCAACTTAAAATGAAAATGACCGGTGTCATAGCATGCCATGAAATGCAATACTACACATGCATCACATATTAACGAAAATGACTGATGTCAACCATATTCACACTAAGCATAAACATCAACAACTTATATTACTTTCCTGGTCAGGGTAACTCTCACTTTAACAAGATATTTTGTAGCAAGTTTTATTATTTTTCTCATGCAAGAAAATAACTTCGATTAATTTCTCATATGCATAGGAAAAATTATACTATCATTACCACAAGCAAATCCTAATTTCTTTACCAACCAAGTTAGGTTCAAACATTGTGTAAATCAAGCAAAATGGCTAAGCAAGCACTTAAGAGCATATTTTCTAGCAAATTTTACTATTTTATTTGTGCAAGAAAATAACTTTAAGTAATTACACATATGCGTAACAAATCATTTTATCATTACCACAAGTAGATCTTAGCTTTAGTTACCAACTAAACTAGTTTCCAAACATTTTGTAAATCAAGCATAATAACTAACAAACACTTAACAGAACATAAATAACATAATAGCTATTTAAATGCATGGATTAATCATTTCATTCAAGTAAGAAAATCATAAATATTGAAATTTCACCATGAAAATGTTGCTGTGACTTGCCTTAGTGCAGATGAGGTTCACAAGCCTTCTGGTGATCCTCAAGACAAGCCTCACCCTCTGAAAATACTTTTAAGCACAAGAAGAAAATATCAAGAACACTTCTGAAAATCACCAGAAATTCTAGACAGCTTAGAAAAATCTCATTTTTGGTGAGCTGCTAGATTTCTTTGCAAAGAACATATTGCAAAAAGAATCAATTCATTTGGACTTATGGTTGAAGAGTTATAGCTGTTTGAAGCTCTCTGGAAATTAGTTGAATTTGAATTTAAATAAAATAGACTAGGGGTGACGTCGAAGGCGTAAAGCCTCAGGGCGCCACCACTCATACCGCTTCGCGCACGTATAGAGTGGCTGACTAGCGGGCCTCGCTAGTCAGGTGAGGTGGAGGGGGAGAAAGAAACAGAGGGGGTCGCGGCTTCGCCGAAGCTCTCGCCGGCGACGAGGGCTCCTTGGCCAAAACGGGAGGGAGGGATCGAGAGAGGGGATGGAGGCGCACCTGCCCGTACCCGTAGCGTAGCTAGGGGTGATCGGACAGCGTCGGAATCGACCTCGCAAGCGGAGGCAAAGAGCGGTGGTCGCCGGACATGAGGAAGATGGCGAGCAGAGGGAACTTCAGGGGCTCCAGGGGGACGGAACGGCTTCACCGGAGAGAGGCGGAGGCCCTGGAAGGATCACCCAGGCCTGGGAGGGGCTGGAGCTACCGCGACGACCCGAGGGGATCGCCGGCGAGCTCAAGCTCGGGGACGGCGGCCCACGGCCTGCCCGGCCGGGCTATGGCTATCTACATGTTTATGGAATGTGTGGGAGTGGAGGATGGTGCTCGAGGAGGCTGGCGGTGGCTCCTTTTATAAGCGAGCGTCGGGGGTGGATCGGGGCTCCGCCGGAGACACCTGGACGCTGCGCCCCGCGACAAGCGGCGTCAGTGAGAGGGGGAGAAGGCGACGTAGCTCACGCGGGGACTGTGGGCGAACAGGGACAAGCACAGGATCAAGAGGAAGGCGACGAGCACAGTGCAGAGCACACTGTGGTGTTGGATGGACCACGCCCGTGCTCGTTGCGGTGAGTTCTAGCGTCGGCGAGCGCCAGGGGGGAATTAATGGTGTTGAGACGAGGATGGTGGCAATGTTTGGCACGCTCGAGCGGACGGGGGAAGCGAGCACGCGCGAACAGAGTGTTCGGCGGCATTCAGAGAGCATCGGCAAGCATGCTGGCATCATGGACACGCATGGTCATCGCGTGAACTCTTCCCTCAGGCCGACCAACGTCCAAAGATCATGTCCGGCTTGTTGTTTGTGGTAGTTTTGAAGATTACCACGCTTTGGTTTGGCTCCAGATACAGTAGAGAAGATTTTACAAGCCAGGTAAGTTTCTGATCAGTAACTTTGAGATGTTACTGAGGTCAAATGGGTGGGACTGGGGGGCTGTGCTTTGGAGGCTAGCCATCATCAACTAAGGTGATGATGCACAAGAAAATCCGGGCACAATGGAGCAAGTAAAATGGTAGTTGCTGTAGAAACCACCATTTCTGTCCAGAACAAAAAATATTTTCTATAGCAAAAATATTCCAAAAAGTGATGAAATATTTTTGCTCACGAAGGTGCCCTAGGGTTTAAATAATATTTGTGAATTTTCTCAGATTTTTGGGGGCAAGAAAAATTAGGGTTGCTTTGGAGCTCATTGAACTAGCTAGGGTTTTAGAGAGGAAAAATGAATAATTTTCATTTAAGAAAAATATTCCCAAGATTATTTTGAGGTGGATCAGAAGGGGAATGATGATTAGAGAGGGAAGTGATGCACTTGGGTGAAAGCCAAGGGTACCCAAGTGTTTAAGTCCATACGAAAAGATTCAAAAACTCCAAATTTCAAACTGAGGCCAAATGAAAATCAGGCAAATAAGAGAGGGCAAAAATCAGGCTGTCACAAACCTCCCCCACTTAGAATGAATCTCGTCCTCGAGATTTGGTTGCTTGGGAAAACCACTCTGGATAATGATCCCTTAGGAATTCTTCCTGCTCCCAAGTTGATTCTGATTCTGTGTGATGCTCCCACTTAACCTTGTAGAATTTTCTTACTTTACTGCGAGTGACCCTTTCCATCTGATCCAAAATCCTAAACGGTGTCTCTTCATAGGTTAAATCATTTGCCAATTCTATCTCATCCATAGCAGTCCTTTTCTCAGGCGAGGATATGCATCGCCTTAACTGGGAAACATGAAACACGTTGTGCACGTCTGACAGTTCAGGGGGTAGTTCCAACTGATATGCAACAGAGCCTACTCGGGACATGACTAGAAATGGACCAATAAATCTAGGTGCCAACTTTCCATGAGTCTGAAATCTCTTGACTCCTTTCATAGGAGTGACTCGGAGGTATATGTTTTCTCCGGGTTCAAAACTGATCTGCCAGTGCTTTGCATCATAATTACTCTTCTGTCAAGATTTGGCAAATTGCAATATGTCTCTGATTTCGTTAACTTGTTTCTCAGCTTCCATCATGAGATCTGTCCCGAAGATACGGCTATCTCCAGTTTGAGACCAATTTAAGGGAGTGCGGCACTTACGGCCATACAGAGCTTCATACGGTGACATTTTTAGACTGGTCTGGAAGCTGTTGTTATAATAAAACTCAGCATATGCCAAGCAATCTTCCCATTTAGGTCCTTGGGCTAAAGCATAGGCTCGCAACATATCTTTGAGTATTTGGCTTACCCGCTCTGTCTGTCCATCCGTCTGAGGATGATAAGCAGTACTATATCTCAGCAATGTCCCCAAGGCTTGATGGAGACGTGACCAAAAAGTGGAGGTAAACAGGGAACCTCGGTCGGAAGTGATAGTTCGGGGTACTCCATGCAGACTGGCTATTCTGGATACATACAGTTGTGCAAGTTGATTCGCTCTGTATCTGGTGCTGATCGGAATGAAGTGAGCAACCTTGGTTAAGGTGTCCACTATGACCCATATTGCATCATTGCCTCGCTGAGTCTTAGGCAATCCCGTAATGAAATCCATGCAAACGTCATCCCATTTCCATTGCGAAACCGACAGTGGTTGGAGGAGTCCGGCTGGCTTCTGATGCTCTGCCTTCACCTTGTTACATATGTCGCAACAGGCCACAAAATAGGCAATGTCTTTCTTCTTTCCATCCCACTAGAATATTTGTCTAAGGTCTTCATATATTTTCGTACCTCCCGGGTGAATGGAATATGAGGATTCATGTGCTTCCGACAGGATTTACTTCTTTAAGTCCGGCTGATTGGGTACACAAATCCGTCCACGGAATCGGAGGGTACCGAATTTGTCCTTGGAGAAATCTGGGGTCTGCTCTGCCATCGGGCTCTTGGCACGTTTTTGCAGCTTGATGTTAGCTGGCTGGGCCTTGCGGATCTCTTCCTCAAGTGTGGGGGTAACTTCCAAAATATTAGTGAGGCCAGCATCCACCATGACCAGGTTGAGCTGAGCGATCTCCTCTTGGAGTTCGGGAGGCAAGGATTTTAATATGATATTTAAGCTGACAGGCTTTCGACTGAGGGCATCGGCAACCACGTTGGCCTTACCCGAGTGGTAATTAATTCCAAGATCATAATCCTTGACCAACTCTAGCCATCTTCGTTGAGGAGATTTAAATCCGGCTGAGTAAATATGTATTTAAGACTTTTGTGATCGGTAAAAATTTGGCACCTTTTTCCAATGAGGTAGTGTCTCCAAATTTTTAGCGCATGAACCACCGCAGCCAATTCCAAATCATGAGTAGGATAATTTCCCCCGTGGGGTCGTAGCTATCATGATGCATATGCTACTACCTTGTTGTCTTGCATAAGTACGCAACCAAGGCCTTGCCTGGAGGTGTCACAATACACATCAAAATTGCGCTAAATGTCGGGGAGAGTCAATACAGGTGCGGTTGTCAGCCGTATCTTTAGCTCATTGAAACTTTTCTCACAGTCCTCCATCCATTCAAACTTCTTATCCTTTTTGAGCAACTCCATCATGGGTTTAGCAACCTTGGAAAACCCTTCAATGAAACAACGGTAATATCCAGCTAATCCGAGAAAACTCCAGCGATCCACTACTACCCAAATAGAATTGTATCCCGATCGGGTCCTGGGTAATCCGGTGATGAAATCCATACCAAGCTTATCCCACTTCCATTCGGGTATTGGCATAGGCTGCAGTAATCCTGCTGGCTTCTGATGTTCTGCCTTCACTCTCTGACATACATCACACACGGCTACATACTCGGCAATGTCCTTCTTCATACCCGTCCACCAGAAACGCTCCTTCAAATCCAAATACATCTTGGTGTTTCCCCGGTGTATCGAGTATAGCGAGTCGTGAGCTTCCTGAAGTATCAAATTCCTGATTTCTGCATTATTGGGTGCGTAAACACGGTCCTCAAACCACAAGGTGTCCTGCTCATCCTCACAGAAACCTTTGTCCTTTCCTTTGCTCATCTTCTCCTTTATCTCAGCAATTTCCTTATCATCCTTCTAAGCTTCTCGAATTTTTCCCAATAATGTCGACTGAACTTCCATTGTTGCAACAAAACCTCCAGGGACTATCTCCAAATGAAGCTCCCTGAGATCTTCAGCTAACTCCTTTTGCAATCCTCCGCTCATGAGGGTATTGGCGTAACTTTTCTGGCTCAGAGCGTGTGCTACGACATTGGCCTTTGATAAGTCTTCGTCGTATCTACTTTTCTAAACACTTTTGCCCTTGTTTTGGACTCTAACTTGCATGATTTGAATGGAGCTAACCCGGACTAACGCTGTTTTCAGCAGAATTGCCATGGTGTTATTTTTGTGCACAAATAAAAGTTCTTGGAATGACCTGAAAATCAACGGAGAATTATTTTGGAATATGTAAAAAATACTGGAAGGAAGATCCACGTCAGGGGGGGCTCCACCTGTCCACGAGGGTGGGGGCGCGCCCTACCCACCTAGGCGTGCCCCCCTGCCTTGTGGGCCCCCTGACGCTCCATCGACCTCAACATTGACTCCATATATTCACTTTCGGGGAGAGAAAAATCAGAGAGAAGGATTCATCGCGTTTTACAATACGGAGCCGCCGCCAAGCCCTAAACTCTCTCGGGAGGGCTGATCTGGAGTCCGTTCGGGGCTCCGGAGAGGCGAATCTGTCGCCATCGTCATCATCAACCTTCCTCCATCACCAATTTCATAATGCTCACCGTCGTGCGTGAGTAATTCCATCGTAGGCTTGCTGGACGGTGATGGGTTGGATGATATTTATCATGTAATCGAGTTATTTTGTTAGGGTTTGATCCCTAGTATCCACTATGTTCTGAGATTGATGTTGATATGACTTTGCTATGCTTAATGCTTGTCACTAGGGCCCGAGTGCCATGATTTCAGATCTGAACCTATTATGTTTTCATCAATATACGAGAGTTCTTGATCCTATCTTGCAAGTCTATAGTCACCTACTATGTGTTATAATCCGGCAACCCCGAAGTGACAATAGTCGGGACCACTCCAGGTGATGACCGTAGTTTGAGGAGTTCATGTATTCACAATGTGTTAATGCTTTGGTCCGGTACTCTATTAAAAGGAGGCCTTAATATCCCTTAGTTTCCAATAGGACCCCGCTGCCATGGGAGGGTCGGACAAAAGATGGCATGCAAGTTCTTTTCCATAAGCACGTATGACTATATTCGGAATACATGCCTACATTACATTGATGAACTGGAGCTAGTTCTATGTCACCCTAGGTTATGACTGTTACATGATCGATCGCATCCGGCATAATTCTCCATCACCGATCCATTGCCTACGAGCTTTCCATATATTGTTCTTCGCTTATTAACTTTTCCCTTGCTACTGTTACAATCACTATAAAACACCAAATAATATTACTTTTGCTACCGTTACCTTTTACCACTGTTACCACTACTATCATATTACTTTGCTACTAAACACTTTGCTGCAGATATTAAGTTTCCAGGTGTGGTTGAATTGACAACTCAGCTGCTAATACCTGAGAATATTCTTTTGCTCCCCTTGTGTCGAATCAATAAATTTGGGTTGAATACTCTACCCTCGAAAACTGTTGCGATCCCCTATACTTGTGGGTTATCAAGACTACTTTCTGGCGTCGTTGCCGGGGAGCATAGCTCTATTCTTTGAGTCACTTGGGATTTATATCTGCTTATCATTATGAAGAACTTGAAAGATCCAAGAACCAAGATTTATCCATCAACTACGAGGGGAGGTAAGGAACTACCATCTAGCTCTGCACTTGATTCACCTTCTGTTTTGAGTAAACTTGCAACACCTAGACTTGCTTCTGCTATTAATTCCGATATGTCACATGTTATTGATGATGCCACTTCTGCTATGCATGATACTTATGATGAAACTACTTCTATGCTTGATACTACTGTGCCACTTGGTGAATTTCTTGATGAACAACTTGGTAGGGCTAGAGAGAATGAAATTATTGAAACTGATAATATTGATGAAAGTGATGATGAAGATTCTCCCCCTAGATATGAATTGCATGTTGTTCCTGAGGGTTATGTTATGGATGAAGAAACTCCTAGAGACTTTTTGCTTGCAATGATAGGACTGATCTTAAGAAGCTTTTAGCTAAGCTGAAACAAAAACTTTGAATGCTAGAATGAAATATGATCATGCTTATGCTACTTCACCTATCTTTGTTACTGATAAGGATTATGATTTATCTGTTGATCCTGAGGTAATTACTTTAGTTGAATCTAATCCTTTCTATGGCTATGAATCTGAAACTGTTGTGGCACATCTTACTAAATTAAATGATATAGCTACCCTGTTTACTAATGATGAGAAAACTCGCTACTATTATATCCTTAAATTATTTCTGTTCTCATCAAAGGGTGATGCTAAGATATGGTTTAATTCTCTTGATCCTGGTTGTGTCCGTAGTCCCCAGGATATGATTTATTACTTCTCTGCTAAATATTTCCCCGCTCATAAGAAACAAGCTGCTTTAAGGGAAATATATAATTTTGTGCAAATTGAAGAAGAGAGTCTCCCACAAGCTTGGGGGAGGCTTCTCCAATTACTTAACGCTTTGTCTGATCATCCTCTCAAGAAAAATGAGATACTTGATATCTTTTATAATGGACTAACCGATGCTTCCAGAGACCACCTGGATAGTTGTGCTGGTTGTGTTTTCAGGGAAAGAACTGTTGATGAAGCTGAAATTCTATTGAATAATATGTTGACTAATGAAAATAATTGGACAGTTCCTGATCCAATCCCTGATCCAATTCCTGAACCAACTCCTAAGCCAACTCCAAAGAAAAGGGGTATCCTATTTCTCAGTCCTGAAGATATGCAAGAGGTAAAGAAATCTATGAAGGAAAAAGGTATAAAAGCTGAGGATGTTAAGAATTTACCACCTATTAAATAAATACACGGTCTTAATTTACCGCATGTTGAATAAATACATGGTCTTGATAACCCGACATAGGTAGTAAAGGAAAATTCTCTCTATAGATATGATAAAGCTGAAATCCCTCCTACTAAGTTTGCTAGCCAATGCTTGGATGAGTTTGATAACTTTATGGTTAAGCAAGAAGATTTTAATGATTATGTTGGTAGACAATTGAAACATAATGCCTATATGATTGAACACTTGAGTGATTATATGGCTAGTGTTAAAGGTGAACTAAAACTTATTAGTAAACATGCTTCTATGGTTACCACTCAAGTAGAACAAGTACTTAAAGCTCAGAATGATTTACTCAATGAATTAAATAGTAAGAAAAATGATAATGATGTTAGCATTATGACTAGAGGTGGTAAAATGACTCAGGAACCTTTGTATCCTGAGGGCCATCCTAAGAGAATTGAGCAAGATTCTCAGAGAAATAATATTGATGCACCTAGTCCTTCTAAGAGGAAGAAAAAGAAAAATGATAGGACTTTGCATGCTTCTAGTGAACCTGTTGTTGACACACCTGAGAATCCCAATGATATTTCTATTTCTGATGCTAAAACACAATCTGGTAATGAGCATGAACCTAGTGATAATGTTAATAATAATGTTCATGTTGATGCTCAACCTAGTAATGACAATGAAGTAGAGATTGAACATGCTATTGATCTTGATAACCCACAATCAAAGAATCAACGTTATGATAAGAGAGACTTTGATGCTAGGAAGCACGGTAAAGAAAGAGAACCATGGGTTCAGAAACCCATGCCTTTTCCTCCTAAACCATCCAAGAAAAAGGATGATGAGGATTTTGAGCGCTTTGCTGAAATGATTAGACATATCTTCTTGCGTATGTGTTTGACTGATATGCTTAAAATGAATCCTTATGCTAAGTACATGAAAGATATTGTTACTAATAAAAGAAAGATACCGGAAGCTGAAATATCCACCATGCTTGCTAATTATACTTTTAAGGGTGGAATACCAAAGAAACTTGGAGATCCAGGAGTACCAACTATACCTTGCTCCATTAAAAAAACTATGTTAAAACTGCTTTATGTGATCTTGGAGCCGGTGCTAGTGTTATGCCTCTCTCTTTATATCGTAGACTTGATTTAAATAAGTTGACACCTACTGAAATATCCTTGCAAATGGCTGATAAATCAACTGCTATACATGTCAGTATTTGTGAGGATGTGCCTGTTGTGGTTGCAAATGTTACTATTTTAACAGACTTTGTTATTCTTGATATTCCCAAGGACGGTAGTATGTCTATTATTCTTGAAAGACCCTTTTTGAATACTGCAGGGGTTGTTATTGATTGCACCAAAGGCAATGTCACTTTTCATGTTAATGGTAATGAGCATACAGTACACTTTCCGAGGAAACAACCTCAAGTCCATAGTATCAATTCTATTGGAAAATTTTCAACTATAACTATTTTAGGTTTTGAATTTCCTCTTCCTACTGTCAAGAAGAAATATGATATTCTTATTATTGGGGACATGCATATCCCGTTGAGGTAACCTAGTGTTATTCGAAAATTCTCCGGTTCCATGTTATTCGGAATGAGTTTGTTAACAAGACCAGATCAACCTTGTTGGTGGATTCCTTTTGATGAGCATGGGATGGATGAATTTAGAAAACACAATTCTCTGTACCCTCTTTTCACTTTCTGTTATTTATATTAAATAAAGCAAAAATAGTAATTTTCGTCTGTTTCCTGAATTATTAATGCAATAAAAATACCCCAAAAATAAAAGTTCTCCAAATGCACTGAAATTTAAATATAATTTTTTTCTAGAATATTTGAGAACATCTGGCACTAAGAACACAACAGGGGGAGCAAGCACCTGGACACGATGGTGGAGGGCGCGGCCCCTGCCTCGTGGGCCCATGGTGACTCCCCTCCACTCATTCCAGCTACCACACACTCCTTCTTCCTCCCACAAAAATCACCAACCAGCTCAAACCCGAGTCCACGCTCATTTTTCTATCATTTTCGATCTCCTTGCTCAAATCTCCATTCACAAAACTGCTTTGGGGGATTGTTCCTTGGTATGTGACTCCTCCAATGGTCCAATTAGTTTTCGTTCTAGTGATTTATTCATTCCATTTTTTTGCTGCTTAGGTGACCCTGTTCTTGAGCTTGCATGTCAAATTTATGTGGTCAAAAGTAGTTTTGATGCATGATATTGCCTCTAGGCACTTGTATGAGTAGTTGCTATCAATATTGTTGAGTTTGGTTCACTTTTATTTTGAAGTTACTAAAAATTTCAGATATTTTCAGAAAAAGATGAAGAGATTTTTTAGGGGCTCATCGATCCGAAGCTCGAATGATAAGCAAGCTGAGGAGGATAAGAGTCCCAAATATAATCTGCCTCGCAGCAGGGAGGTCCGGCCGTGTGAATGGCCTTGTGATGATTTCTTAAGAGCAGCCGGGATTTATGATGATTTCTATGAGTTGGCTGAGAATGCAGGCCGCACCGCCTTCCTCCACGACCAACACGAACAGTATCTCTTACTCACCAATACCTTTGTGCAAAACTTTCATTTCCATGCTAGGAGCTCACCACCTATGGTGGAATTTTAGTTATATGATGAGCATAAGGCGATGTCACTTCATGATTTTTGTTGGGTTTGTTTGATCCCTTTTGAGGGCAATGTAGAGGAACTGCATCGTGACGATGTGGAGGGGTTTATTGATACAATTGCTGTAGGGGAAACTAGGAAAGTTTTCAATGCAAGAATCACTAGCATACATTTTCCTTTTTTACATTACTTTGCAATATTTGCTAGTGGATGCTTAATTGGTCGCGGGAACTGTGGCAACCTTAGTGCCCCTGATATTGTTATTTTGTGCCATGCCTTGTTAAGTGATGACACATTTAGTATGGGAGCTATTGTTGCAAAGCGGTTAAATCTTAACCGTACTAAGGGCCCCATCTTGGGAGGTATCTTTGCCTCGCGCCTCGCTGCACATTTTAACATACCTATTAGACATTATGAGAAGGAAGAGAAATTGTTGCCTCCAGTTTTCCTAGACTATAAGAGTATGGTAGCACATGATTTTATCGTTTAGAATAAGGAAAAGATGCTTAAGTACAAGCTGATATTTGATAAAAATCACCCTAAGACTATTACTTTGCCTGCTCCTTCCCTGTTTGACTTATATGCAGGCAAGTACCTTGTTCCGCCGGAGGCCATTCATGCCTACCAAAACCCCACACCAGCTACAGAGCCAGAGCCGGAACCACAATTAGATCCTCACCGGCAGTCTGTTTATCAGTGGAATCCAGAGGAGATTGCCAACCAGTGGCACTAGGGGGATTCTTCTCAGTACGACCCCAGCTACAACTTTGGATATCCGCCAGGCCAGCCGTGGCCATAGACCAACTTAGGCCAAAAGCCTAAGCTTGGGGGAGTACGTATCTCTCACCGACATTACATTCACGTTCACACACTCATTGCTAGTTGTCGGTGCTCATACTTTTTCATTGTATCATCCATGCTAGTTTATTTTCCTTTTTATGCTTTCTTCTTGTGTGTTTGATAAACCTTACGAAAATGTCACACCCTTGATGCGACTATAGCTCCCCCGTGTCGAGGCATGACTTAGAGACATAATCGCATTGAAGGCATATGTCGCAAGTAAGGTAATCTTTACAACATCCCATGTAATATAATAATAAAGGGGAGATAACATAGTTGGCTTACACTCGCCACATCAATCAAGGTACATAAATAACATTACATCAACCAAACACTCATGGCCCGACTACGGAGCCAAAATAAAAGATAACCCAACATGCGACACGGTCCCGATCACCCCCAACAGGGCACCACTACTGATCATCAGGAAAGGAAACATAGTAACATTGAGAGTCCTCGTCGAACTCCCACTTGAGCTCGAGCGTGCCACCTGGAGCGGAATCATCAGGCCCTGCATCTGGTGTAATAGTAATCTGTGAGCCACAGGGACTCAGCAATCTCGCACCCTCGCGATCAAGACTATTTAAGCTTATAGGTAAGGCAAGGTATATATAAGTGGAGCTGCAGCAAGCGACTAGCAAATATGATGGCTATCCTGTTCGCAAAAGAGAGCGAGAAGAGGAGGCAAAGCGCGAGCGAGAAACTAGAGAGCAACCAGCGCAAGCATTACTCCAACACCGTGTCCACTTCCCAGACTCCACCGAGAAGAGGCCACCACGGTAACTCACACAGTTGATTCATTTTAATTAAGTTAAGGTTAAAGTTATCTACAACCGGACATTAACAAATTCCCATCTGCCCATAACCGCGGGCACGGCTTTCGAAAGTTCAAATCCCTGCAGGGGAGTCCCAACTTAGCCCATGACAAGCTCTCACGGTCAACGAAGGAATAGACCTCCTCCCGAGACGTTCCGATCAGACTCGGTACCTCGGTTCTTCAAGACACTTCGACAGGTTAAAACTAATCCAGCAACACCGCCCGAATGTGCCGACAAATCCCGATAGGAGCTGCACATATCTCTTTCTCAGGGCACACTCAGATTGTCCTAGGTATGGGTAGGCCAGCCCAGAGTTGCCCCTGGTGGCCACCGGCAGCTGACAGGTGGACCAACACTCAGAGGAGCACTGGCCCGGGGGGGTTTAAAATAAGATGACCCTCGGGCTCCGGAAACCCAAGGGAAAAAGAGGCTAGGTGGAAAATGGTAAAACCAAGGTTGGGCATTGCTGGAAAAGCTTTAAACAAGGCGAACTATCAAGGGCTTCCCATTATAACCCAACCGCGTAAGGAACGCAAAATCCGGGAACATAACACCGATATGACGGAAACTAGGGCGGCAAGAGTGGAACAAAACACTAGGCGAGAGGCCGAGCCTTCCACCCTTTACCATGTGTATAGATGCATTAAGATAACATGGCAATATAATGATATCCCAACAAGTAAATAAAAGTTCCAATAAGGAACGGCCTCCAATCTTCACCTGCAACTAGCAACGCTATAAGAGGGGCTGAGCAAAGCGGTAACAAAGCCAATCAACGGTTTGCTAGGACATGGTGTGTTAGAGGTTTGACATGGCAATTTGGGAGGCTTGAAAGCAAGTGGTAGGCATCGTAGCATTGGCATAGAAAAAGAGCGAGCAATCTAGCATAGCAAAGATAGTAGTGATTTCGAGGGTATGGTCATCTTGCCTGCAAAGTTGTCAGAGTTGACTGGATCCTCGAAAGCAAACTCAACGGGCTCCTCGTTAGCGAACTCGTCTCCTGGCTCTATCCAAACAAGACAAACAAGCAACAAGGGCACAATCAACCACGTGCAAATCTCAAACAATATGATGCAAAGATGATATGCTATGCGGGATGCGATGCGGGATGCATATGCAAGATTTGACAAGGGATGCATGAACCTGGCCTCTACTTGGAAAACCAAGTGTGCCACTGGAAAGATGAGATGAAATCGCTTGAAAACGATATAAAGAACGCCGGAATCGGAGTTACGGTTTGGAAATGGCAAGCGATTCAAAAATGACACCGGTCTGCGATTTACAGCAAGTAGTCATCTAAATGCAACGAGATGAACATGCTACAGCACCCAAACATGGCAACAAAATACATGGCAGGGATGCATTCAAGATTCTTAACAAAAGTCTAGCACTGAGCTACGGCCAATTCATCCATTAACAGGTTCAAACAAGCATGGCAAAAATGCATATGGCAGACAGATCTCAGACTTAGTGAAATTAACACTTGTCTGGAATTTCAGATCAGATAGCACTCTTCGGAGCAACAAAACTACATGCTACAGGACCTGAACATGGCAAAGTAAATCATGGCACGGAGCTACTCAAAGAGCGTAACAAAAGTCCCTTAGTGACCTTGAGCCAAAAGGGATCAGAAAATACAATTGCAAGCATGTGAACATGGCAAAAACATAATCAGATCACAGACTTGGTGAAAACTGGAGCATGCTGAAAACAGATATCAAGTAGGCATGTTTACGAGCTCGATGCACTCACTACGGAGCAAGACATGAAAAGCTAAGCATACATCTATCAAGAACACACAAAATGCAAGCTAAACATGGCAAAAACAATAGCATAGCATGCACGGATCAACTACAACATCCTCGGCAAAATCGCTAACAAGTAGACAATCTGCCCAGATTCACGAAGTAGCAAAAGTAGAGCTCGATTGACTCAAGCTAGGGTGCTCCATAATTGCAAACAAATACATGGATGGATAGAGCACTACAAGATTAACAAAACATCCCTACTGATCATCCTCAAAAGAGGCACGGATCACTAGGAAACAACATGAACATATGGCCATATGAAATAAACAGCCCAAGGACTTAGTGGAATTGCTAAGTCCCTGAAATCAGCACACAATAATCACCACACACATCACAAAAATACATTGGTTGCACCTCTGGAAAGATGGCAAAACCCTTAACAATACATATGTAGAGCTCATGGGCATATCATGCACACAATAATCATGGCAAAAATGACAAATATGCAAATGGAGTAGCAGATCTGACAATTATCTCAAGTAGCCCTCTTCTAACAGCATGCCGGGCATCAAGATGAACTCAAATGAAAATGATGCAATGGAATGAAATGATGTACTCTCTGAGACGAACATTTTGATATGCTATATGCCAAAAACGGAGCTACAGATGCGGAGATATAGCATGATGAACAGGAGCACAAGGATTAGGGTTTCGGGCAAAAAGTCAACCGTCTCAGATCCAGATCTAGATCCAGCCGGCGTGGATCCCGAGGTTCGCCGGAGTTACTGTTCACCGGAGGTCTCCGGAGATGGTGGTGGTGGCCGGAGCTCGCCGTAGTCGGAGGAGGACGCCGGAGAGGGTGGTGGTGGCCGCGGGCGTCGGTGGGGAGGCAAGCCGCGGGGTCCGGGGCGGCGCGCACCGGTGGCCGGAGCTGCGGAGCTCGCCGGCGCCAAGGTCGGCTGCAGGGCGGCGCCGGGCGGGCGCGGGCGGCGCTGGAGGCGGGGAGGAGGCGCGGGGCGCGGGGGCCCCGAGCGGGTCGGGCGGGCCTCGGGCGGCGGCGGCGATGTGGGGCTCCCGCGCGCCACGTGTCGGCCTTCGGTTGGGGCGGCGGCGATGTCCGGCGCGTCCGGACGTTGTCTGGCGCGCAGAGAGACGGGGAGCTAGGTTAGGGTGCGAAATGACCCGGGATTTTCGGAGGGGAGGCTATATTTATAGGTAGAGGGAGCTAGGAGAGTCCAAATGAGGTGCGGTTTTCGGCCACGCGATCGTGGTCGAACGCTCTAGATGATGGAGAGGGTTTTGGTGGGTTTTGGGCCAAAATGGAGGGGTGTTGGGCTGCAACACACACGAGGCCTTTTCGGTCCCTCGGTTAACCGTTGGAGTATCAAACGAAGTCCAAATGGTACGAAACTTGACAGGCGGTCTACCGGTAGTAAACCAAGGCCTCTTGGCAAGTCTCGGTCCAATCCGGAAATTTTTAATCCCCACACACGAAAGAAAGCTAGAAATGACCGCCGGAGGAGAACGAAGCGCCGGAATGCAAAATGGACAACGGGGAAAATGCTCGAATGCATGAGATGAACACATATGCAAATGCAATGCACATGATGACATGATATGAGATGCATGACAACGACAACAACACACGGAGACAAAAACCCGAACCCGAGAAAATAAAATAACTTAATGCCGGAAACGGCAAGAGTTGGAGTACAAATTGGGAAAGTCATATCCGGGGTGTTACAACACTCCACCACTACGAAAGGATCTCGTCCCGAGATCTAGGACTGAAAGAACGCCGGGTACTCAGAACAGAGGTGATCCTCGCGTTCCCAGGTAGCTTCATGGTCAGAATGGTGTGACCACTTGACTTTGAGGAATTTGATTGACTTATTGCGAGTCTTGCGTTCTGTCTCTTCAAGAATAGCAACTGGGTGCTCATGATATGAGAGATCTTCTTGGAGCTCAATGTCCTCGAAGTTGATGGTGCGGTCTGGAGTCTTGAAGCACTTTCGAAGCTAAGAGACATGGAACATGTCATGAACATTTGCAAAGTTTGAAGGAAGCTCGAGTTGATAGGCGACGGTTTTGGTGGGTTTTGGGCCAAAATGGAGGGGTGTTGGGCTGCAACACACACGAGGCCTTTTCGGTCCCTCGGTTAACCGTTGGAGTATCAAACGAAGTCCAAATGGTACGAAACTTGACACGCGGTCTACCGGTAGTAAACCAAGGCCGCTTGGCAAGTCTCGGTCCAATCCAGAAATGTTTAATCCCCACACACAAAAGAAAGCTAGAAGTGACCACCGGAGGAGAACGAAGCGCCGGAATGCAAAACGGACAACGGGGAAAATGCTCGAATGCATGAGATGAACACGTATGCAAATGCAATGCACATGATGACATGATATGAGATGCATGACAACGACAACAA